>NW_021703779.1:44393711-44405646 GCF_005190385.1 Monodon monoceros
CTCACAGCTCCCGGGGCTCAGCTTTGGATTTGGCCCTGCCTCTGCGTTTAGGTAGCCGGAGGGCGTCTGTTCTTCGCTCAGACAGGACGGGGTTAAAGGAGCAGCTGCTTCGAGGACTCTGGCTCACTCAGGCCGTGGGTAGGGAGGGGTATGGAGTGTGGGGCGAGCCTGCGGCAGCAGAGGCCAGCATGATGCACCAGCCTGCGGAGCGCCATGCGTTCTCCCGGGGAAGTTGTCCCTGGATCCCAGGACCCTGGCAGTGGCGGGCTGCACAGCCTCCCCGGGAGCGGGGTGTGGATAGTGACCTGTGCTCACACACAGGCTTCTTGGTGGCGGCAGCAGCAGCCTTAGCGTCTCGTGCCCGTCTCTGGGGTCTGAGCTGTTAGCCGCTGCTCACGCCCATCTCTGGAGCTCCTTTAAGCAGCGCTCTTTATCCCCTCTCCTCGCGCACCAGGAAACAAAGAGGGAAGAAAAAGTCTCTTGTCTCTTTGGCAGGTCCAGACTTTTCCCCGGACTCCCTCCCGGCTAGCCGTGGTGCACTAACCCCCCGCAGGCTGTGTTCAGTCCTCTCCCTGCGCTCCGACCGAAGCCCGAGCCTCAGCTCCCAGCCCCGCCCACCCCGGCAGGTGAGCAGACAAGCCTCCTCAGACAAACCTCTCGGGCTGCTGAGTGCCGGTCGTCACTGATCCTCTGTGCGGGAATCTCTCCGCTTTGCCCTCCACACCCCTGTTGCTGTGCTCTCCTCCATGACTCTGAAGCTTTCCCCCTCTGCCTCCCGCAGTCTCCACCCGCGAAGGGGCTTCCTAGTGTGTGGAGACCTTTTCTCCTTCACAGCTACCTCCCACTGGTGCAGGTCCCGTCCCTATCCTTTTGTCTCTGTTTATTCTTTTTTCTTTTGCCCTACCCAGGTACGTGGGGACTTTCTTGCCTTTTGGGAGGTCTGAGGTCTTCTGCCTGCGCTCAGTAGTTGTTCTGTAGGAGTTGTTCCACGTGTACATGCATTTCTGGTGTATCTGTGGGGAGGATGGTGATCTCCGCGTCTTACTCTTCCGCCATCTTCCCCGATCTCTCCCTACAATACAGTATTGTTAACTATACTCACCCTGTTGTACATGAGTTCTCTGGAATTTATTCATCTTATAACTAAAAGTTTGTACACTTTGACCAACATCTCCCTATTTCCCCTACACCCAGCGCCTGGTAACCATCAGTCTACTCTCTGTTTCTATGAGTTTTATGTTTTTAGATTCCACATATAAGTGAGATCATATAGTACTTGTTTTTCTATGTCTGACTTTCTCATGTAGCATAATGCCCTCAACGTCAATCCACGTTGACACAGATGGCAGAATTTACTCATTTCTCATGGCTGAATAATGTTCTGTTGTATGTATATACCACATCTTCTTTACCCGTTCATCCGCTGATGGACACTAAGGTTGTTTCCATATCTTGGCTATTGTGAATAATGCTGCAATAAAATGGGAGTGTTGATATCTGTTCAATATCTTGTTTTCATTTCCTTTGGAATATACAAAGAAGTGGGATTGCTGGATCATATGATAGTCCTATTTTTAATTTTTGAGGAAGCTCCATACTGTATTTTTAGTGGCTGCACCAATTTACATTCCCACCAACAGTGCACAAGGACTCCCTTTTCTCCACATCCTTGCCAACACTTATCTCCTGTCATCTTGATGATAGCCATTCTAACAGGTGGAAGGTGACATCTCATTGTAGCTTTGATTTGCACTTCCTTAATAATTAGTGATGTTGAACATCTGTTCATGTACCTGTTGGCCATTTGTATGTCCTCTTTGGGAAAAGAAAAGTCTATTCAGGTCCTCTGCCCATTTAAAAATTACATTATTTGCTTTTTTGCTATTGAGTTGTATGAGTTCCTTATACATTTTGGATATAAAACCCTTATCTTTTTGGTTTGCAAATATTTTCTCCCATTCCACAGCTTGCCTCTTTATTCTGTCAATTGTTTCTTATGCTGAGCAGAAGCTTTTTATTTTGATGTAGATCCACTTGTATATTTTTATTTTCTTGCTTGCACTTTTGGTATCATACCCCCAAAGTCAGTATATTATACACCTGTAACATATAATGTTGTACAGCAACTATGCTTCAATTAAAAAATTTTAAAAGAGCTAAGATTATAAAACTTCTAAAAAAAAGGAGAAAATCTTAGTGACCTTGGATTTCACAAAAATTTCTTGATTACAGCACAAAAAAACAAACTACAAAAGAAAAAATAAATAAATTGAACTTCAAAATTAAAACATTTTGCTCTTTCAAAGACACTGTTAAGAAAATGAAGAAGTAAGTGAGAGCCTGGGAAAATATAATTTGCAAAACACATACCCAACAAATGACTTGTAACTAGAATATATAAAAAGCTCTGACAACCTAATAAAAGGAAGATCAACAGTGCTCATTTCAGTGATACAGAGAAGATTAGCATGGCCCCTGCACAAGGATAACATACAGATTCATGAAGCATTCCATATTTTTCAGTTATAAGGTAAATAAGTACTAGGGAGGTAGTGTACCGCATGATAAATATAATTATCATTGCTGTATGTTATATGTGAAAGTTGTTAAGAGAGCAAATCTTGAGTTCTCTTCACAAATACAAATTTTTTTTCTTTTTCTTTTATTTTGTATCTGTATGAGATAATGGATGTTCACTAAACTTATTGGGGTAATCATTTCATGAAGTATGTAAGTCAAATCATTATACTGTACATCTTAAACTTATACAGTGCTGTATATTAATTGTATTTCCATCAAACTAGAAGGAAAAAAAATTTTAATAGAAAAAAGCTCACAAAAAATAAATCTCCAGGTTCAGATGGTTTCACTGAAGAATTTACCCAACATTCAGAAAATAATACCAATTTTACATAATGCCTTCCAGAAAATGGAAGAGGAGGAAACATTACTTATTTTTAGACTAATATTACCCTGATACTTCTCATTGAGTGTCATTATATCTAATACATTTTCACTTATTTGGTATTACACATCTATTATGGATGAAGACAACCCGAGTAGGTCTGTCTCTTAGAACTGGCCTTATATACTGAACAAACACCCCCTGGGTGAAGACACAATAGGAGTGGCTCTATGCCTCCCCACCTGGCTTTTGCAGAAGTGACCCAACCATAATGACTTATGTATGTATCTCTGAAAACTGAAACTATGTGAAGCAAGCTGAAGAGGGACTAGCCTCAGCTTTGACCCTTTATCTCTGCACCATGTTGGGAGGGAGAAGAGGAAGACTGCTAGAGAGTCCTGTGGCTGGAACTTTTGCACTCAGGAGGGCAGTTTCTGAGGGTCTGGACACGATGTGGGAAAGGATTCCACATGACTGTAGACCACATGACGTGCTGGATGCCCCCCAGAGAGAATTCCTTTTGCCTTTGGTAAACCCTTGCCCCACTTTCCTCAGCCCCACACCAAGTCATATTCCAGCATCTGGCAGAGGCTGCACCTTTACTCTTGGACAGCCTACCCTCGGCTCTGCATCAGAGATTTGCCTTCTGAGGAGATTACTGGCCTGAATTATCCATGGCCTGCTAAGGTCCCACTGGCAGTCGGCTGGCACTTCTGGATGAAAGGGGTATTCTGTTTGGAAGACAGTGCCTGCTTGGGGGGTGGTGGCGACCAGACGTAAAAGACACCATTGCCCATGGCCTGAGACGATTTTAAAAGAGAATCTTGTGCTTAAGTTGTCCCAAACCACAAGCAACTACGCCTGGCACTCTTTTTTTTTTTTTTTTGCAGATGAGAGCATTTATTGAGCTAAGCCCCCTTCTTAGGACTTTGCCTGTACTGTCCGTTTCTTCAAGGGCCCTATGAGGTAGGTGCTCCCATTGCCCCATTTTGCAGATGAGGAAACCGAGGCACAGAGAGGTGTGTCACTGGCTCAAGGTAGAGTGGAGAACAGGTTCCTGCTCTGAGTCAGGAAGTCACCTACTCTATGGGAAGTGGTGGGGTTGGGCTCCAAGCCCACCCTGCTGTCGGCCGAGGCCTGGAGTGTGGTGTAAACCTGGGCTTCTTCCTGCGGGGGCTGGAAGGATGTGCCTGGGTGCAGTGCTGGGGCCTGGGAAGCTCCCAGATTTGAGCCAAGTTCACCCAGGCTATGCCCTCCCCACAGGCCTCAGCCTACCTGAAACAGAACAAGTACCAGCAGGCGGAGGAACTGCACAAAGAAATCCTCAGCAGGGAGGCCCTGCCTGCCCCTCTTGGTGAGCCCCCAGCCCCTCCCCTCTGCCCCAGGGGGCTCCTCAGCATCCCCACCACAATGGCCCCATCTGTTCCCCAGGAGCCCCCAACAAAGGCACAGCTGGTGATGCAGAACAGCAGGTGAGGACATACGCCTGGCACTCTTACTCTCCATCTTCCTCACACCAGATAACCTGCCGCTTGCCAAGACCAACTACTAGTTCTTCTTGCTCCTGGGCTTCTGGTATTAACAAAGGACTGGAAGTACAATGCGCAGGCTTGGGCTTCAGAGCACCCACCCCTTGCGTGGTTTTGGTCCAATCACCAGCAGAGGGGACGGAAAGACACGCGAGAGGACCTTCAGAAAAAAACGCTGGATCGTGGCGGGAACTTCAGGAATGTCCAAACTGGGGGCTCCATGAGCAATGGACTGGACTGAGCAGGTTAAGGGTAAGGAGAGTGGGTGGCCACGGAGGACCTCCCTCTAGTGACAAGTTTGGGAGGTGGGCAAGGAAAAATAGTCTGGACCTCATACCTGGCAGAGACAAACTTAGGCGTGAGGGATGTAGTTAAAGAAGGAAGCTTTCTCTGGATAAAATACTAATACTATGAAAAATGAATTTTAAAATAATGGCATATTAAGCTTTTTATTATGAAAAGTGAAGAGAATAAACTAATAGAAACCAAAATAATAACAACCTAGATTATTTAAAATAACTATATTGGAGTATAGTTGACATACTATAAGCTGCATTTAAAGCCTATGATTTGGGGCTTCCCTGGTGGAGCAGTGGTTGAGAGTCTGCCTGCCGATGCAGGGGTCACGGGTTCATGCCCCAGTCCGGGAAGATCCCACATGCTGCGGAGTGGCTGGGCCCGTGAGCCATGGCCGCTGAGCCTGTGCATCCTGAGCCTGTGCTCCGCAACGGGAGAGGGCACAGCAGTGAGAGGCCCGCGTACCACACACACACAAAAAAAAGCCTATGATTTGATAAATTCTGATGTATGTATACACCTGAAAACCATGAGCAAAACAAGGAATACACTCACATTGTTCGTTTTTTTAAAAAAAATAAATTTATTTATTTATTTTTGGCTGCGTTGGGTCTCCGTTGCTGCACGCGGGCAAGGGCTTTCTCTGGTTGCGGCAAGCTGGGGGCTACTCTTTGTTGCGGTGCACAGATTTCTCATTGCAGTGACCTCTCTTGTTGCAGAGCACAGGCTCTAGGCACGCGGGCTTTGGTAGTTGTGGCACGTGGGCTCAGTAGTTGTGGCTTGCGGGCTCCAGAGCGCAGGCTCAGTAGATGTGGCACACGGGCTTTGTTGCTCCGCAGCATGTGGAATCTTCCCAGACGAGGGCTCAAACCCGTGTCCCCTAATTGGCAGGCAGACTCCCAACCACTGCACCACCAGGGAAGCCCACATTGTTCGTTTTTGTAGTTCACCCTCCTCTCTATCCACCATCCACAGCCACTGATCAGCTTTCTGTCACTGGAGATCAGTTTGAAATTTTGACATTTTTAAAATAAGTGGAACAATGAAATACGCATTCTTTGGTCTGGCTTCTTTCACCAGCATAATCATTTTGAAATTCATTCATGGTCATATCAATAGCTCGTTCCTTTTTACTCCCGAGTAGTAAGCCATTGTATAATATACAACAATTTGTTCAGGTGTTCTTTTATTTTTTTTAAACATCTTTATTGGAGTATCTTTATTGGAGTATAATTGCTTAACAATGGTGTGTTAGTTTCTGCTTTATAACAAAGTGAACCAGTTATACATATACATATGTTCCCATATCTCTTCCCTCTTGCATCTCCCTCCCTCCCACCCTCCCTATCCCACCCCTCTAGGTGGTCACAAAGCACCAGCTGATCTCCCTGTGCTATGCGGCTGCTTCCCACTAGCTATCTCTTTTACTTTTGGTAGTATATATAAGTCCATGCTACTCTCTCACTTCGTCCCAGCTTACCCTTCCCCCTCCCTATGTCCTCAAGTCCATTCTCTACGTCCGCATCTTTATTCCTGTCCTGCCCATAGGTTCTTCATAACCATTTTTTTGGTTAGATTCCATATATATGTGTTAGCATACGGTACTTGTTTTTCTCTTTCTGACTTACTTCACTCTGTATGACAGACTCTAGGTCCATCCACCTCACTACAAATAACTCTATTTCATTTCTTTTTATGGCTGAGTAATATTCCATTGTATATATGTGGCACATCTTCTTTATCCATTCATCTGTCGATGGACACTTAGGTTGCTTCCATGTCCTGGATGTTGTAAATAGAGCTGCAATGAACATTGTGGTACATGACTCTTTTTGAATTATGGTTTTCTCAGGGTATATGCCCAGTAGTGGGATTGCTGGATCGTAAGGTAGTTCTATTTTTAGTTTTTTCAGGAACCTCCATACTTTTCTCCATAGTGGCTGTATCAATTTACATTCCCACCAACAGTGCAAGAGGGTTCCCTTTTCTCCACATACTCTGCAGCATTTATCATTTGTAGATATTTTGATGCTGGCCGTTCTGACCAGTATGAGGTGATACCTCATTATAGTTTTGATTTGCATTTCTCTATTGATTAGTGATGTTGAGCATCCTTTCATGTGTTTGTTGGCAATCTGTATGTCTTCTTTGGAGAAATGTCTATTTAGGTCTTCTGCCCAGTTTTAGATTGGGTTGTTGTTTTTTTGATATTGAACTGCATGAGCTGCTTGTAAATTTTGGAGATTAATCCTTTGTCAGTTGCTTCATTTGCAAATATTTTCTCCCATTCTGAGGGTTGTCTTTTCATCTTGTATATGGTTTCTTTTCCTGTGCAAAAGCTTTTAAGTTTCATTAGGTCCCATTTGTTTATTTTTGGTTTTATTTCCATTATTCTGGGAGGTGGATCAAAAAAGATCTTGCTGTGATTTATGTCATAGAGTGTTCTTTCGGGCTTCCCTGGTGGCGCAGTGGTTGAGAGTCCGCCTGCTGATGCAGGGGACACGGGTTCGTGCCCCGGTCCAGGAAGATCCCACATGCCACAGAACGGCTGGGCCTGTGAGCCGTGGCCACTGAGCCTGTGCTCCACAACGGGAGAGGCCACAACAGTCAGAGGCCCGCGTGCCAAAAAAAAAAAAAAAGAGTGTTCTTTCTATGTTTTCCTCTTAGAGTTTTATAGTGTCTGGTCTTACATTTAAGTCTTTAATCCATTTTGAGTTTATTTTTGTGTATTTTGTTAGGGAGTGATTTAATTTCATTCTTTTAAATGTAGCTGTCTAGTTTTCCCAGCACCACTTATTGAAGAGACTGTCTTTTCTCCACTGTATATCCTTGCCTCCTTTGTCATAGATTAGTTGACCGTAGGTGCGTGGGTTTATCTCTAGGCTTTCTATCCTGTTCCATTGATCTATATTTCTGTTTTTGTGCAAGTACCATATTGTCTTGATTACTGTAGCTTTGTGGTAGAGTCTGAGGTCAGGGAATCTGATTCCTCCAGCTCCGTTTTTTGTGTTTTTTTTGTCCCCTCAAGATCGTTTTGACTCTTTGAGGTCTTTTGTCTCCATACAAATTTTAAGATTTTTTGTTCTAGTTCTGTGACAAATGTCACTGGTAGTTTGATAGGGATTGTATTGAATCTGTAGATTGCTTTGGGTAGTATAGTCGTTTCCAAAATATTGATTTTTCCAATCCAAGAACATGGTATATCTATCTCCCCATCTGTTTGTGTCATCTTTGATTTCTTTCATCAGTGTCTTATAGTTTTCTGGTATAGTTCTTTTACCTCCTTAGGTAGGTTTATGGAATCCTTCCTTGTGGTTCCTTCTTTATATCTTTTCGTTTAGAAGATATTTTCTGCTAGTCTTCAGGATTTTGACATTGATAGTTGCTCTGTAAATAGTTGTAGTTTTGGTGTGCCTGTGGGAGGAGGTGAGCTCAGGGTCTTCCTCTCCACCATCTTGGCCACCTCCCACAGACTTAGTGTTTAAACTGCCCCAGCAGTCTTTACCTTGGTCCCTTACACTCACCCATTATTGGAGAAGGCAATAACACTACCGCTTTCAGCTGCCTTTCTCATCTTTTTTTTTTTTTAACATCTTTATTGGGGTATAATTGCTTTACAATGGTGTGTTAGTTTCTGCTTTACAACAAAATGAATCAGTTATATATATACATATGTTCCCATATCTCCTCCCTCTTGTGTCTCCCTCCCACCCTCCCTATTCCACCCCTCTAGGTGGTCACAAACCACCGAGCTGATCTCCCTGTGCTATACGGCTGCTTCCCACTAGCTATCTACCTTACGTTTGGTAGTGTATACATGTCCATGCCTCTCTCTCGCTTTGTCACAGCTTACCCTTCCCCCTCCCCATATCCTCAAGTCCATTCTCTAGTAGGTCTGTGTCTTTATTCCTGTCTTACCCCTAGGTTCTTCATGACATTTTTGTTTCTTAAATTCCATCTTGACTTATTGTGTTTTCCACTGAATATCTGCTATCTTGTTCTTCTCATGTCTTAGGTCCATCAGATTCTGTGCCATTATTTCCTTGTTTTACTGTCACACAGATGCCAACAGGTCCTGTGGCTAGTGGTGATTTGCGTCCACCTATGTGCATTTTAAGGTCTATGTGAATAGTGTATCATCATGCTGCATTATAAATGTTGATGGTAATACTTTTTTTCGCTATCTAGTTGTTTTGTTTCTAAGCATAGATTAAGAGAGATTGATAGACCATGTTAGCACCATCACCACTTTCTGATTCTGTCACCTAGATTTCGTTCTTGTTAAGTTTACCATATTTTTATACAACTATTTTTTAAGTGTTTAAAAGTAAATAATTATAGAATCCTTTTGATTTCCTCTGAAATATTTTAGTATTTTTTTTAAATAAAAGAACATTTTCCTCAAGAAGAATCATACTACTACCACAACTGAAAAACATAACAATCCCCCAATATCCTCATCTTTCAAGCAGCCCCTATATAGATTTCCTCTCTTGTCCTCACAATCGCTTTCACAAGTGAGATTTTTTCAAACCAGTGTCCACATGTTGCATAGAGTCTTTTAAGAATTTCTTAATCAAGAATGTCTATTGGGACTTCCCTCGTGGTGCAGTGGTTAAGAATCCACCTGCCAATGCAGGGGACACGGGTTCGAGCCCTGGCCCAGGAAGATCTCACGTGCCGTGGAGCAACTAAGCCCGTGTGCTACAACTACTGAGCATGCGCTCTAGAACCCGTGAGACAACTACTGAGCCCGTGTGCCACAACTACTGAAGCCTGCGCACCTAGAGCCTGTGCTCCGCGATAAGAGAAGGCACTGCAGTGAGAAGCCCATGCACCGCAACAAAGAGTAGCCCCACTCGCCACAACTAGAGAAAGCCCACGTGCAGCAACAAAGACCCAACACAGCCAAAAAATAAAATTAATTAATTAATTTTTAAAAAATTGATATAAAAAGAAAGAATCTGCCTGCCAATGCAGGGGACATGGGTTCAAGCCCTGGTCCAGGAAGATCCCACATACCATGGAGCAACAGCCTGTGCGCCACAACTACTGAGCCTGTGCTGTAAAGCCCACAAGCCACAACTACTGAGCTCGTGCACCACAACTACTGAAGCCCGTGCTCCCTAGAGCCCACTTGCCACAACTACTGAGCCCACGTACTGCAACAACGGAAGCCTGCGTGCCTAGAGCCTGTGCTCCACAACAAGAAAAGCCACTGCAATGAGAAGCCTGCGCACCACAACAAAGAGTAGCCCCTGCTCGCCACAACTAGAGAAAGGCTGCGTGCAGCAACGAAGACCCAATGCAGCCAAAAAAAAAAAAAAAATTAAAAAATAAAAGAATGTCTACTATCACAAATATATTTTTCCTTTTATTTTTGGATTATGATTTTTCTCCTATGGAATTAATAGCTAGTGTATTTTGTTTTAGATAATTTCGGAAAATTGCTATTCAGAAAAGGTAGAGCATTGCAAAATAGGATCCTATAACCATCTCCCATAATTATATTCCATCCTTCAGAAGATATGCCATTATAATCATTACTAAAACATTTCAAAGAGAAGTAGAGAGAATAATGTATAATGAAGCCCTTTGCACTTTCAACAGTCATTGACTTACTGCCTTTCTTGTTTTCATCAATTCCTCTACACTCCCTTTAAAGCACTATAATTAAAAATATTTTATTACATCTTTTCTACTTTCCTGAGCAGATGTCATAAAATAATGACACCATTCTAGGGAAATACATGAGAATACACTAAGCCATATCTTGTGACTCTAGAAATGAGATGGGGAGTATAATGGGCTGAGGGCTGAAGGTCACATCTGTTGCCAACCCTACACTGAGAAATGGTTGCACCTACCAACTGTAAAAAGAAATTTTTGGAACAATCATGAACATTTGTATAGGTTTAGGTTTGGGATGATGTTAAGGAATGTTCTTGGCCGTTATAAAAAGTTCTGGATTTCTAACAGAATACCTTCAATTTTTAGAGATTCATTCTGAAGTATATGGATCTGAAATATTGGAAAGCCTGGGCTTGTTTTAAAAAGTCCACTAGGGTCCCTTCCTTCTACTTCCAGATGGATTTGGCCCTTTCCTCACTTCCCTCTCATACTCAGAAGATCCTATAATTCTGGTTTTTGCCTCCACAGGGAAATCCAACTCAAAGAAGATAGAAGAGTTTCTAGAGATGGTAGAAAAGCTGCAGCAAGGTCATGCGTCTCCTCGTGCTTGAGTCTGGGTCTGGGGTTTGGGGACATGATTCAGAGTTTCACAATTCAAACCTCAGGAAATTATTCCATTCTACTTTTATTTTAAAATTTAATTCTTTGAGCCAATTCAGAATTCAAGAAGTTAGATAGGATAGATGGCAAATGATTTCCCTAAACTCTTGTCTCCCATTTGCTTTCCCCACAGGTAGTCAAGTAACAACTGTTATTAGATAATTTATGTATCCTCCCAGAGATCTTTTTATATATACAAGTATGGAGAAATATAAATATATATAAATACTTATATATAAATATGTAAATATATATATAAGTATAAATATATATACTTACCCACATTTTTTAATACACAAGTGGCAGAAAACCATGTAGATGGCTTTGCACCTTCCTTTTGTTGTTGTGCTGTGTGACAGAGATGACATGAGCCCAGAGCCCACAGCAGAACTAGGGCAAAGGAATTCTGCCAAGTCCATTCTTAGTTCAAAATGCTGTGGTACAATCCCACTACTGGGCATATACCCTGAGAAAACCATAATTCAAAAAGAGTCATGTACCAAAATGTTCATTGCAGCTCTATTTACAATAGCCCGGAGATGGAAACAACCTAAGTGCCCATCATCGGATGAATGCATAAAGAAGATGTGGCACATAAATGCAATGGAATATTACTCAGCCATAAAAAGAAATGAAATTGAGCTATTTGTAATGAGGTGGATAGACCTAGAGTCTGTCATACAGAGTGAAGTAAGTCAGAAAGAGAAAGACAAATACCGTATGCTAACACATATATATGGAATTTAAGAAAAAAAAAAGTCATGAAGAACCTAGGGGTAAGACAGGAATAAAGACACAGACCTACTAGAGAACGGACTTGAGGATATGGGGAGGGGGAAGGGTGAACTGTGACAAAGCGAGAGAGAGGCATGGACATATATACACTACCAAACGTAAGGTAGATAGCTAGTGG
>NW_021703779.1:44406046-44462920 GCF_005190385.1 Monodon monoceros
GAGGGAGGGAGACACAAGAGGGAAGAGATATGGGAACATATGTATATGTATAACTGATTTACTTTGTTATAAAGCAGAAACTAACACACCATTGTAAAGCAATTATACCCCAATAAAGATGTTAAAAAAAAAAGTTAAAAAAAAAAACAAAAAATGCTGTGGTAAGTCAGCCAAAACCAGATAAGTAGGAATTTTGGCACCTCTTCCTAGAATGGCACATCAGGCCTGCTCCCTGGGCAGAAATTAGGTAGAGAGGCCACAGGACAGGAACCTCAGAAATCACCTAACCTCATGAAAACAAAATGCCCCAGGGATGGTGGTATTCGAAGTTATTATTAGCACCTCAGAGAGTGCTCTGTGGCCTAAAGGTCATTAGTGCCCAAAGCAGTTAGTGACTTCAGAAATCCCTTGCTTGCGCTTATAACTCTGTGGACTCTTGATGGGCTCTGTGGGCTTGGCCCTGGGCAGATGCAGAGATGAAGACGCCTAGTTCCTACCTTGTGAGGAGTTGAGGATCCAACCTAGAAAATGAGTTGAGATGAGCATTTTAAGGCCTTGGGTATTTTTTAAATAGATGGATGGGATGTGTTTTCCTTATATTTCCATGCTTTGTTTTGTTTTGTTTAAATCGCATCTCAGAAGTAGAATTGTAAGGTCTGTGTCCCACAGGTAGAACACTGGCTTACAGAAAAACTGGGTACTTGAGGCCCAGGTGTTCTTGGGGAATTGGTAGAGGGCTCAGGGATGGTTGGGATGTTTTGCCTCAAGCTTAGACGCCCAGCTTTGCACTGATGATCCTGTAGCCAGAGGGGCAAGAGGAGAGATGCTTCTCAGTTCAGATCATTGAAACTGGGAAACTTGTGAAGAGATTAAGTTAAAGAGGACCGTGGCAAGAGTTCTCCAAGAGGCAGTGTGCTCCCTTTCGGGGGGGTGGGGTTTGCAATCTGCCACCTGGCATGCAAGGGGGCAGCATTTTTTCCTTTTATCTAATGGGGCCAATCCCTTAGTCACAGATTTGTCATGTTCTTCCCCAACCCTTGTCAGGGATCTTAATAGGATGAGGCTGCAGGGAGATCTCTCCATTGGCTTCCCACAACAGAGAGTAAAATCCAGAAGCCCTTACCTCAGTTCACAAGGCCTTGTAGGATCTCCCTTTTCCCTTCACTCCACCTCACATCCTGGTACTCTCCACTTGCTCACCTGGTATCCTCCCTGTACCCTGAAACATGTACTTCCTGCCTCCCCAGCTTAAGGCATTTTCATTTGCTGTTCCCTCTGCCTGGAAATGTCCCCACACCCTCCCTTCCTTGAGAATTGTAGAGTCTGCTCATCTTCATTAGTTGGGGCCCAGAAAGTTGTTCCTGTACTTAAAGAAGCACCTGCCACCCCTTCACTCTTTATCTCTGTATGCCTTGTGTTATTATTGTTACTTTACAACACAGTTATCAACAGGATGTCAAATATCATGATCTATTTTTCTGTTCACTGTCCTTTTCTACCACTCATCACAGAAGCCCACGAGGGTCCTGCACATCTTTTGTGATTCAGGAGATACTCAATAAATGCATACTGAATGAAAGCAGGATGGACACTGTGTAAACACCCACCCCATCTCCACCTACTTCAAATGGCTGGCTGTCTCCAGCTCAATTTTCCATTCCCTCTGCAGCAGAAAGCCTGGATCCAAGGATTGAGGACCTTGTTAACTGGATTAAGGAGTTTCAAAAATGTGAGCTCAGGGACCTTGGATGGCTGGCTTAGCTCAGAGAGAAGGGCCTGGTCTTTGAAGCTTCTGTTTCTTCATCTGTATAATCTGGGGATGTCTGTCAAGTCATTTGAAATGCAACAATTTGAGGGGGAGCAGAGTTGAGTGCTTTGCTTACCCAATGTCTGGCTTTCTCTTCTCTGGCCCAGTGAAACAGAAAGCCAGTGACGAGATGAGAGAGGCCCATGCCCTCTGGGAGACCAAACAGAAGGAATTAGATTCATGTAAGTGGTTCGAGAAGAACACAGCGATGTCCCATGGCATCTCTAAGCTGTAACTCCCCATGTCCGCCCTCAACCCAGGATTCCAGACACACAGATTTTAAAATGTGGTCCCCAAGGCCCACTTGGGTGTCCTGCCACCTCTTTGGCTTCAACTCCTACCTCTCACCCCCGCCCCCCTACCACTAAAATGACAACAAACACAGAGTACACATTCACTTTCAGGACTTTTCACTCTCTGTTTCTTCTGTCTGTAGTGCTTTTCACCCTTGATAATCTAAATGTCCTCCTACTGCCTCTAGGAATTCAGCTCTCAGCTCAAACCTCAGCTCCTTATATAGATTTTAACTTCTCTTCCCATTGAAGAAATAGCAGCTGCCCCTACCTGATCATTCCTCTTTTCTTTACCTTGCTTGATTCTTTTTCTTTATAGCCCTTATCCCTACCTGACTTGATATATTTACATCTTCATTATATAGCTCTCCAATGCAATGTAAAGTTTGTGTAAAACTATGTTCATTCTGCACCATACTCACACTGCCATTTGTAAAAGCCATGCCTTTTAGCACTTACAGAGAATATGAGAACACATAGGGGAGAGGGCTGGTCTCAGAGTGATCTTTAGTAGCAAAAGGGATGGGATAGAAGACACTCAGTTCACTCCTGGGTCTGTACAAGACCTTGAACGTTACATCAAGCAAGTCCCTTCCCAGAAGTTGGAGTTTGGGTGGGGGGCAGGGCAGGGTCTGGCCCCTGATGTCTGAAAGTGTCACTATTTTTTTTTTCAGTGAATCTAGAGCAGATGCACCTGGAGGGGATCTTGGGGGGAAAAGCAAGGTATTTAATAGCTTATCTCTCTCTGTCTCTCTGTATCTCTGTGTCTCTCTCTCTCCACCTTTCCCTCTCTCCCTGTCTCCTCTCTCTCTCTTCCTCTCTGTGCTTCTGCCCTAGCCACAAAAGCTACTTTGCCTATAGTAGACAGATTAATCCTGTTCAAATGTAACTCAATTCACATCTCTCCTATAATAAAACCCCTTCCTACCTCCCACCGCACTTATAGTAAACACAGGTGTCCTCTCAATGAGCTGCAGCCTAGATATTATCTGGCCCCTCTAGCTCTCCATTTTACTAATTCCCTTGGCTAAGTTCATTCCAGTCATTCTATTTCCTCACCATTCCCAGACATTCACTAGGCACATTTCAAAACCTCTAATTCTGTCATTCCTTTTGCCTGGAACACTCCACTCACTGATAGTTATAATTTTCATAAATAATGACAGTTATTTGTATCGTAATGAACTTAATATTTGCCTCATATAGTCTGTTGATTCCCTAGTGGTAATTAATCACCCTTTTTTTTGTTGTTCATTGAATTTTTACCAAAGTCTGACACATAGTATAGGCATTGGATAAATGTTTATGGAACAAATGAATGGGATAAATTCCTAGTAGGATGAAAGATTATTATTTTTAACCCAGCCTCTCTTAAGGAAACTGCAAGAGGAAACCAGGGTAAGAAAGGAAATACACAGGGAGCCAAACAGGCCAAAACCATGCAAGAACTTAAAAGCAGTAGTGTCCAATTCAACTAACCATCTCTCCATCCATTTAACCATCCAGTCATCCTACCAGCTATCGATTCACCCAGCCTTCATCCATCCATCTATCCGTCCAAATTATCCAGCGTATCCACTCTTCCATTCTTCCACCCTTTGCATCTAACCATCCATCCATCTATCTACCCATCCATCTATTCCTCTAACCAGCAATTGATGCAGCCATCTATCCACCCACCCATCCATTCATCCATTTCATCATCCATCCATCTACCTACCATCTATCAATTCAGTCATCCAAACAGATGTTCATCTATCCATTCAAGCATACATCTATATAATAACTATCATCCAATTATCCATCATTCATCCATACAAAAATTCATACCATCATCCAACAAGCCATTTCCAATTCCTTTCAACCATCCATCCAATCATTTACTTATTCATCCATAATCCTTCCACTATTTATTTTTCATCTATTTATTAAACTGTCTGACATTCCATCCATTCATCCAACCATGTGTTTTTCTCTCTTCATATATCCATCCAGTCATTCAGTCATCCACCTGTACACTCATAAGTCCTTCCAACTTCCATCCATCATTTCCTGGAGAAAGGAAGAATCATCCAGGAATAGAGGCAAAGGTCATGGGACTTTTCTCAGAAGCCTACATTTGCTGTATATATTTATGTGTATGTGTGTGTATGTGTGTGTGTGGTGTGTAAAGCCTGATGCCTCAGTGGCCAGGTTAAATTATCACAGAACAAACTGCTCATTTCTGATAGACATTTATGGAGTTCCTGCTCTGCCAGCTGGTGGAAGAGAGCAACACCTACAGGTACACACACAGGTACAGACTGCTATGGCCCCTAAGGATTCTGTTCAGTTCACGCAAATATGTGGCAATTGTGCCAGGGCCCTTACTATGTGCCAAGGCCAACAGGATGGATTAATTAAATGCGGGTTTGTCTTCTAGGGGCCCAATCTATACAATAGGGACTCTGGAGGTGGGACATGGAGGCACAGAAGCAGAATTCCTTTAAATTAGTTTGGAATCTTCCACCTAATTGCCCAACTTCGATTCCTCCTGTGAACTCTCACAGGGCCTCCTCGGTTCCTCTCCCCACAGAGACACTGAAGATCTTCCTGATGCAATGCAAGGTAAAGGAAAGTGAGGTTCAGAGGTAAGAGGTCCCCGCCCTGCCTTGCTTCCTTCCACAGAGAAACTCATACAGGTGAAGGAGGATTAGCAGCATCAGCTGAGCCATCTGTTCTATGGGAAGGGCCACTACACTCAGCGAAAAGGCTCTTCTTCCATAACAGAATGGAAGGAGGCTGAAGGGAGGAGTTGGGGGATGGACTGATGACCCCCAACCCTTGTGGCCGGCCCTCCAGGCAGCCATTTGAGGAAGAGAACAGGAAGGCAAAGGAGTTCCTGGAGGCAGCTTCCAAGCCACACCAGGAACTGCAGCGCCAGCGCCAGAGGTGGGCAGGGAGCACCCTCATAAGGGGCTGCCTGTGGGTGAAGCAGGGAAGGGTTGGACTCATACCCCACCTGGGAAAGCTGTCCCTGGGGTGCACAAACTGAGATCCTCAGACATACAAATCCCCCCATACCTCCATACAACTCTCTTCCCTTTCTCTCTTCTTTTAAACTCTTCCTTTCTTCCTCTCTTACCCTTCTCTTCATCCTCCTCTGAGCTCTTCTTTCTCCTTCCCTATCCTTCTCCCCCTCCCCCTCTACACAAAATTCTCCCTCTAGTCGTCCCCCTCTTCCCTCACTTGCTCCTCCACTCTTTCTCCTCTACCTCCCAATGCTCTACCTTCCCGCAATCTTTCTCTATATTCCTTTCCTTCCACCCTCCTTCCCTTCTCTCCCTACCTTGTCCATCAACTCCGCCCTCCTCGTCTTCCACCTCCTCCTATTTCCCCTCCTTCCTCTTTCTCTCTCCTCCTCTCCTTCCTTCCCCCTTTCCCCTCTCCTCCTCTCTTCTCCTCACCCCATCCTCTCTTCTTTTCTTCTCTTCCTTGTCTAACCTTCATCTCCTTCTTCCTCCTCTTCCATCTCCCCCTGTGTCCAGGATGATGGCAGAGATGGAGAAGCTGGATATACAGTTCCTCTCAGAAACTCACATCGCTGCAGAAGAAGGGGTCAGTAAAAAAGAGGTAGGGAGTACAGGGAAGGAGGAGGGAGGCAAAGTCAGAAACATGGAAACAGAGAAGGTTGGGTTTCATGTCCCTAAGTGCATGGATCCCCGTGAAGGGGCAAGCCGGCAAGCATGGGGCTGCTACACAGAAGCACATCCCATGAAAGCCTTTCTGAGCACTTTGTCTAGAAACTGCATTCCTGCAGAGGGCATAGCTGATGCATAGGTACAGGAGTGGAGCCACAGAGGCAGTGGAAATGTAGGGAGGTGCTGACTGAAGGTTGTGAGTGCTAGGGTTTGAGGAGAACTGCACACCCCAGAGCCTAAGGTTCCCACCCCACAACACTCTCATTCCCCAGGCACAACACGTTCTGCAGACCATCCAGAAGCCGCCTCCAGGCCCTAGGAGACAAACTCAGAACTGACCCCAGGAAGGGCCTCATACCTTCCTAGGAAGGGAAGAAAATAAGCTTGTTTAAGTGTAGTCCAAAAATGTATCCCAGAGGAAGTTAATGAAATCTAAACTGAGACAATGTACATTTAGGGCATTTTTTATATGAATGACGGTGCAGAAGTGAATGCTCTTTTACTCTCATGTTTGTACATATGTCCATTTATTTCCTTTAGAATAAACTGTTGAAGGGACATTGTTGATTCAGTGGTCCTGCATATTTAATCTTTAGATGCAGCCTGACTTCCATAAACATTGAATGATTTCACAGTACTACCAGAAGTTTATGAGAGTGATTGTTTCACCAAATCTACACCAGTTTAAAAATTTCACATAGGTGCCATCATCAGCCCCTTTCCACAGGTGATGAAAGTAAGGCTTCCAGAGTTTTGGTAACAATCACCAGGTCACTCAGCTGGTTAATGGTAGAACCACACTTTTCACCAGAGAAATGTTTCTCTCCAGAGCCTGTGACCTTCACTGAAATCTTGGGTATCATCAAACCTTGCTACCCTGAAGACCTAGACTTGCTCTTTATTTCAATACCTCATCTCTTTTTTCATGATCTATCTAGGTTTGGAATTAGCAGAGCAAAATCAAAACAAAACTAAAAGGTAAAACAGTTTTTAGCCTTTGTACAGTGTTTATCTGTACTGATGGTAATCCTCTCCTTGTTAAAATGACAAAAGCAAGAAAACCAAGGCCATCTTCCTGATCAAAGAGATGAGGAGTCCTTTTTATAATTAATTTGGTTTCATGAATCAGACATGCTAGAGGTGGTTCTGCTGCTTCTTTCCCCGTGATGTGAAAAAGTCCCCTGGAGTCCCGTCTACTCTGGACTTCTTGCCTTTACTGCCACACCACTCTAGCTCTTCCACTTTTGACCCTCATGATGTTCTTCCATAGGGCATTTTGATTCCAGGCTGGTGACTGCCTCTAGCCATCAGCACTCAGGCTTCAGTGGAGGGGATCCTGCTCTCTGACCTCTACCCAGGCATGGACTTGGGGCTTTAACAGATTTCCCACCTCACAGCAGAATCCAGGCTGTAATATTTAATGAGATTTTATTGAGACTTCTTGGACTGTGAGAGAAAAGTGTAACACAAATACTAGGACTTACAACCATTCATAGACCTCTGATCCATTCTGGGATTTCTCACTATGCCAGGGTCCTACCTTGCTCCCAGACTGCCTCCAAAGGCCAGGAGCAGTTCATCACCTCCAACACCAGTATCTTCTACTAGCCTTTCCACATCGCAATCATGGCCAAACTTAATCCCAGCCCAAAGGGGAGTGTTGGAAAACTTTTCCCTCATCTCAGTCTAAGAAGGGGGAATTCTAAAGTACCCTGATTTTAAGCCCCAGGACTCACCTTCATTTAGAGTGTGTAACAGCAGACCATTTTTCTTTTTCAGAAGAAACCTCATTCAGACCCGAGGGGGTGGTCTGGGAAAAGAGTTACAAAATAATCTGACAGTCTATTTTCCCATAGTTAGGTTATTACCACTCTGAACACACAAAAAAGATTGTTTTCTTCTTTTGTCTCTTTTCTGTATATCCCATTTATCATTCATTGGGCTTCTACATACATTCCAGGTGCTAAGCATGATATTTTCTCTCATTCATCCTCAGAGAAAATCAGAAGGCACATTATTACTCACATTATCCATGCCCTTTGCACTGTGTCTCACTGACCTCCCCAAAATAATAAACAAATCTGAGCATCTCTCCTATCCTAGCCATTTGAGTGGAAGCCCTGTGCCATAGTGGTTACAAGGTTGGACTTTGGAGGGAGACTGACTGGGTAAAAATCTTGCTTCTACTATTGTGTGCTGAATGACTGTCAGTATGTCACTGAACCTCTCTATCAATATCTTTATTGATAAAATTGGATAATGCCTATACCTAAACTAATAGGGACCTTGCTTTGACTGTTAAATTAATTAATATGATTAAAGCATTCAGAAAAGTATCTCATAAGCGTTCAATAAACATTAGCTATCACTGTGCCACTGGAGAACATGTCTCAAATCTGTCATATTTCAGAGAACTCAATTTTGCAGTAGCATCTCCATGCCTCTTGGGATTTATGTGACAAGTGACCACTAGTTCATTCAGACTTTACACTTGTTATCTGAAGCCAGAATTACCCCATGGGAAAGAGCTCCTTACATGAACATGTACCGATATAGAAGTCTGAGAGAAAAACCCAGAATGTAAAAGCTTTCCAGTGGGTGTTCATGGGGGGTGGTGGCAACATTGAGACTCCAGGTAAATATATGTTCTCTAAGTTTGAACTATAAAATCAGGGAAGATATTTGCAAAGAGTCTTTAAAAACTTAAGCATAAAACCATTCAAATGTTATAAGAGTTACAGAAAAAAATGATCAACCAGAAGGTAAATATTTGGTCAGCCATGGAAACAATCATAGTGCCTGCTCCAGCAATGTCCAGGGTAGAAAAAGTCTTACCCAGGGAATTATGCATATGTCAGATCCCATTTGCAAGGCTTTAACAATTACTAGATAGATACAATGGGCTATCTTACCCTGATGCCATTAAACAGGTAAAATTATATGCCAATTTCATGTTGGCTGTCCCCTATTCCTTGAAATCTGGAAACTATCAGACTATTTTCACTCTGCACCATCTTGATGGACCCAGGAATGAGCCATTCATTGGGCATGGACACATACATACACATGCACAACTGCAACCTTCCTGCCCCTAGACACCTGCATACACACACACCTCTTTTACAAGAACTTCCTTACATTTGATTTAGATTGTGCATGTGGCCCAGCACTGGGCAATGCTCCCTGAGGGGAAGTCTGCTGAGGTGATTCTTGGATACACTTCTCTGCTCTTAAAAAAGAGCATATGAGACTTCGAACAAACAAAAGCCCAGGACCAGATGGCTTCACAGGCGAATTCTATCAAACATTTAGAGAAGAGCTAACACATATCCTTCTCAAACTCTTCCAAAATATAGCAGAGGGAGGAACACTCCCAAATTCCTTCTACGAGGCCACCATCACCTTGATACCAAAACCAGACAAGGATGTCATAAAGAAAGAAAACGACAGGCCAATATCACTGATGAACATAGATGCAAAAATCCTCAACAAAATACTAGCAAACAGAATCCAACAGCACATTAAAAGGATCATACACCATGATCAAGTGGGGTTTATTCCAGGAATGCAAGGATTCTTCAATATACGCAAAACAATCAATGTGATAAACCACATTAACAAACTGAAGGAGAAAAACCATATGATCATCTCAATAGATGCAGAGAAAGCTTTTGACAAAATTCAACACCCATTTATGATAAAAACCCTGCAGAAAGTAGGCATAGAGGGAACTTTCCTCAACATAATAAAGGCCATATATGACAAGCCCACAGCAAACATCATCCTCAATGGTGAAAAACTGAAAGCATTTCCACTAAGATCAGGAACAAGACTAGGTTGCCCACTCTCACCACGATTATTCAACATAGTTTTGGAAGTTTTAGCCACAGCAATCAGAGAAGAAAAGGAAATAAAAGGAATCCAAATTGGAAAAGAAGAAGTAAAGCTGTCACTGTTTGCAGATGACATGATACTATACATAGAGAATCCTAAAGATGCTACCAGAAAACTACTAGAGCTAATCAATGAATTTGGTAAAGTAGCAGGATACAAAATTAATGCACAGAAATCTCTGGCATTCCTATAAACTGATGATGAAAAATCTGAAAGTGAAATCAAGAAAACACTCCCATTTACCGTTGCAAGAAAAAGAATAAAATATCTAGGAATAAACCTACCTAAGGAGACAAAAGACCTGTATGCAGAAAATTATAAGACACTGATGAAAGAAATTAAAGATGATACAAATAGATGGAGAGATATACCACGTTCTTGGATTGGAAGAATCAACATTGTGAAAATGACTCTACTACCCAAAGCAATCTATAGATTCAATACAATCCCTACCAAACTACCACTGGCATTTTTCACAGAACTAGAACAAAAAATTTCACAATTTGTATGGAAACACAAAAGACCCCGAATAGCCAAAGCAATCTTGAGAATGAAAGAGAGAGCTGGAGGAATCAGGCTCCCTGACTTCAGGCGATACTACAAAGCTACAGTAATCAAGAGAGTATGGTACTGGCACAGAAACAGAAAGATAGATCAATGGAACGGGATAGAAAGCCCAGAGATAAACCCACGCACATATGGACACCTTATCTTTGATAAAGGTGGCAGGAATGTACAGTGGAGAAAAGACAGCCTCTTCAATAAGTGGTGCTGGGAAAACTGGACAGGTACATGTAAAAGTAAGAGATTAGATCACTCCCTAACACCATACACAAAAATAAGCTCAAAATGGATTAAAGACCTAAATGTAAGGCCAGAAACTATCAAACTCTTAGAGGAAAACATAGGCAGAACACTCTATCACATAAATCACAGCAAGATCCTTTCTGACCCACCTCCTAGAGTAATGGAAATAAAAACAAAAATAAACAAATGGGACCTAATGAAACTTCAAAGCTTTTGCACAACGAAGGAAACCATAAACAAGACCAAAAGACAACCCTCAGAATGGGAGAAAATATTTGCAAATGAAGCAACTGACAAAGGATTAATCTCCAAAATTTACAAGCAGCTCATGCAGCTCAATAACAGAAAACCAAACAACCCAATCCAAAAATGGGCAGAAGACCTAAATAGACATTTCTCCAAAGAAGATATACAGACTGCAAACAAACACATGAAAGAATGCTCAACATCATTAATCATTAGAGAAATGCAAATCAAAACTACAATGAGATATCATCTCACACCAGTCAGAATGGCCATCATCAAAAAATCTAGAAACAATAAATGCTGGAGAGGGTGTGGAGAAAAGGGAACACTCTTGCACTGCTGGTGGGAATGTGAATTGGTTCAGCCACTATGGAGAACAGTATGGAGGTTCCTTAAAAAACTACAAATAGAACTACCATATGACCCAGCAATCCCACTCCTGGGCATATACCCTGAGAAAACCAAAATTCAAAAAGAGTCATGTACCAAAATGTCCATTGCAGCTCTATTTACAATAGCCCAGAGATGGAAACAACCTAAGTGCCCATCATCGGATGAATGGATAAAAAAGATGTGGCACATATATACAATGGAATATTACTCAGCCATAAAAAGAAACGAAATTGAGCTATTTGTAATGAGGTGGATAGACCTAGAGTCTGTCATACAGAGTGAAGTAAGTCAGAAAGAAAAAGACAAATACCATATGCTAACACATATATATGGAATTTAAGGAAAAAAATGTCATGAAGAACCTAGGGGTAAGACAGGAATAAAGACACAGACCTACTGGAGAACGGACTTGAGGATATGGGGAGGGGGAAGGGTGAGCTGTGACAGGGCGAGAGAGAGTCATGGACATATTCCCACTAACAAACGTAGTAAGGTAGACAGCTAGTGGAAAGCAGCCGCATGGCACAGGGATATTGGCTCGGTGCTTTGTGACAGCCTGGAGGGGTGGGATAGGGAGAGTATGAGGGAGGGAGACGCAAGAGGGAAGACATATGGGAACATATGTATATGTATAACTGATTCACTTTGTTATAAAGCAGAAACTAACACACCATTGTAAAGCAATTATACCCCAATAAAGATGTTAAAAAAAAAAAAAACAGGGGGGTGTGCCTGTATACAGAACTGTAAAAAATCAAGAGTTAAAATGCTCAGTTGTTTTACAGATGTAAAGACTGAGGCCTGGTCAGCTGTGCTCCACAAACATTCACTGACACTTTATTTTAAACCTTGTGCTAGGAGTTTGAATGACACAGAGATGACTCACACAGGGGCCATACCTCGAGGAGCTCAACAATATAAAAGAACAACATAAACATATCATTTCTGTGATAACCTATATTGAATATCAACTGCATACTCAACTCTTTACACTTGTTATTTTTCAAAGACCTGTGAGAAATATATTATTATTCCCCTTCTACAGTTGAAGAAATAGGCTATGAGTTAGGTAAATTAGGTAGTTAAGTGGTGGAACTCGGATTCACATCCAGGCCTGCTGAACTCCAAAAGTGGGCCTTTCTCCATTCACCACGGAAACCCTGCTTATATTACAGTTGCTGAGATGTAGATGTCATTCCCGACAACAAAGTCATATTCCTGCCAACACAGGAGGACACTTGGAAAATCCAGGAACTCACAAGGTTGTAGCATCCTTCAAAAGCCTAGGTCAAAGTTCAGAGATCTATGCTGAAACCAACCAGCCTGGGGTCCAACTACCTGACATTTTTATACATCAGAAAGGATTAGGCAGTTTGGACAATGACAGAAGCCCCCCTAAGGGCCGTCTCTGAGGATAATTTAAAAAGGTTGGGAGCTGGAGTTGTCCCTTTTATCATTACTCCTTAAATGACTATGAGAAAGAAGTTCCCCTGGAACAGCTATTACTTAGGAAAAGGAGGGTGGAAGGCCTTCCTTAGATCCCTGTATTATTCACAGATGGGAAGAGCTTTATTTCCAGAATTCTTCTCTGGGGAACCACCAAGAAAATACAGAGAGGTGTCCAGCAATCTTTTCTTGGAAGCTGCCTCCTGATCCAAGTCTATTAACTTATTGTGCATATTTTAATAACTTATGGGCAAGCAGAGCCAGGGGAAGTGAGATAAGTAAAAATGGAGATCATAAGAGAACAATTGCATGGGACCATAGACTGGCAGAACTAGAGCAGACAATTTATTACTACCACTACTAGTTCTGTGACCTTCAGTAACTTATCCTTTAAGACCTATATGCTTATCTGATTGCTGCTTTCACTAAGATGTTTGATCTTTGAAAGGTAGGGCCTTGAGTGATTGGTCTTTGCATATCCAGCAAAGTACACTTCTTGAAATCTAGTAGACATCAATAGATGTTTAATTGAAAAATTAATTTATGGTAATAACACTCGATAGAGAAATAGCCCTCTTTCCAATTAAGAGTCAGTACAGTAGATCCTATCTGCCATATGTAACTATATGTGAGATCTTTGTGTACCAGGGAATGTGGAATTCTCACATATTTTTCTACATCAACCTACGCACACACTAGCAAAATTGCTCATATACACCATGACTTGAACAACATTTTTTTATACCTCAGTCATTCTTATACTACCCCTAGGGTTTTTGTCAGTTACACAGCTCATTTAATTATATGCCTAATATTTTAATGTAAGATTAACTGACATAAAGATATAATTACAATGAAAACAAAACATAGGAAGATTTTGGAAACTTAAATTATAAGAAATGCAGGGGATTTTAAATTTAATTGTGTCTCATATAAGCTATTTAAATTGCTCTTCTCATTGTTTTCTCAATGCATGTATTATTATTCCCTAATATACCTGTGACAGAGCCAGAATTCAATCCTATGACTATTTTATTCTAAAGTCCCGGTGGCCTGTAATTTAGGAAATCCCCAATTTACTAATGATCTGGCAATTCCCACTCTTTCCTTTGCCTTTCCTCTCTGTTACAGCTCTTCACAATTTTCATCCTATCTCCTAACAGTTTCAGATGTTCCTCATTCCTGCGCCTTCCCTCCAGATCCAGTGGCTAAATGCTGTGCACACCCAACACTGACTTTTTTCACCCTCTGTGATATATGACAATACTGTACATGGATTTTCTACCTGTTGGGAAAAGCAGTCCACCATGGGCCCTGAGTGTCTGCACATCCAAACTGCAGTGCCTAATCGTCCCTTAACACTGAGCAGTTTCTGTAGCTGGTCATATAGGCAATTAAATAGGTCAAGGTGACCTTACCTTAACTACTATGTGACTGCTTACTCCTTGGGAAATAGAACTTACCTGCTTGCTGCTTGCTACAAAAGGTGCAGAGCCCTTGCTCTTTGGTTCCTCAGCCATGGTGCAACCCACTGTGTGTGAAGCCACCTTCTGGGCCCTGTGGGACTTGGGAACAGGGAAACCAGTGCTACCATACTGATGTTCCTGCTATTGCTGTGCTGTAATAAACTGTCTTGCTTTGATTCATTGTCTCATTATCTACTCTCAGCACTTACCAACTTTTGGCAAGCCAACCTGATTGCTTGCTTAGTTATCTCCTTTGGAATCTTGTTACTCCATGTCATCTTCTACAGGGTTAAGTATCTTCCCTGAAACTAACCCTTTGTAACAAACAACTTTGCTTTTAAGTATTTTTGAGATGAAGAGATAATTGGTATTTATATTTTTCTGATATTCACTAAGAATTGTGGTTTATGAGGAGAATTTGTGGTGCAAAGCTGATAACTTAGTGAGAAAATATAAATAAGAGCTGAGAAACCATATTGTCACCTTTATGAAACAATATGAGGATGATGGCTAGAGGCAGGAGGCTGGAGAGGCGACTGGAGTTAGAGCAGGTGGCCAGCAGGCAATGGAGCTTTGGACCCAACATGAGGTGGTATACAAGGGAAGATCTTTATGGAAGAGATTGATTTGTCTATTAAAGTTTTTAAAAGTATATTTGTATGGTGTTTACCATATGTCAAGCACTTATCTAAGAACTTTAAGTCATTCAGTCCTAATTATAATCTAACATGTTAGCTCCTATTATCACCTTCATTATATAGATGAGGAAACTGAGGCAGAGAGCAGTTAGTAAAATGAAGAATACACATTTAGTAAGTAGTGGGGAAAGAAGAGAGACTTACAAATGTTGTGTGTAGAGGTGAAGTACCAGAGCATGTAGGATTTTGATTGGGCAACTGCTGCCCCATGAGGAACATCTGAAAAGGAAGTGTCATATTTAGAGGGGATTTAAGGAAGTTTGCCCCTTAGTTTACGCCCTGGAAATGCTCTTGTTCATTTCCCATAAAGGCCTGCGTGTCGATTAAATCTTACTTTTAAAATCATAAACAAATATATTATAATTAAACAACAAACACAACAACTTTGTCCATGTACCAGTAATGACCGGTTGGGCACCATCCATGGCTTGCATGCCACATTTGAGGCAACACTGACTTTGTGAAAAGACCATGATCTTTGATTTTAGGCAGAGCTGCACTGGAATTTCAAGTCTGCCACCTAATGCTATCCAATTCTGTAATATCTACAAAAATGCTCAATTAGGCTAATAGTGAAGATTCAGTGAAGGAAATGCACATAAATCAACTAGCATATTGCCCAACATGCATTAAATGTTTGTCATTCCTATTGTCTCCACTCTCCCTTACTTCCCATCTCACCCCAACCTTTCTTTTTCTCCCTTCAGCTATATTGAACTACTTTGTAGGATTCTTAAATCAGATACACTCTCTTTTATTTCTTCATCTTTGTACATGCTATTCTTTCATCTCAGAACTCCTTCTTGTTCTCTGCCGCTTCTTTGCTTGTCAATATCCCACTCACCTTGCAGATCCTAATTTTTGTCTCCATGGAAGATTCCCTGATTCCCTCAAGCAGCTTGAGGTGACTCATCTGTGCACTCATCCCTATGTTTCTCAAATGTTTCTTCTTTGGGTAGGGACCTCCACCCTAGTTATTTTACCCACCACTCAACCTGTCCAAATTCCCTTTATAGACATGTGGAACTGTAACTGGGATAGACTCAAACAGTTGAGTCTGGGAAGGATTAGACAGATTTTGGAAATTGTAACACCAGTTGCAGAGCATGAATATCGGGAGAATCTGAAGTGCTCTGTTCAACAGCAATGTTGTGTTGGTGTCAAACAGTTCTGTCAATGACCCATTTGAAAGGTGAGGTCATTGAGGTGAGAGAATGGGATTGAGGGCCATGATAGGCTGAATGGACTCCCAAAGAGATCCACATTCTGATTCCCAGAACCTGTGAATATATTTTCTTACATGACAACATGGACTTTGCAGGTATGGTTAAGGATCTTAGGATGGGGAGATTATCCTGGATTATCTAGACAGGCCCAATGTCATCACAAGAGGAAGGCAGGAGAGTCAAATCCAGGGTCAGAAAAGGAGATCACGGAAGCAGGGTCATGGAAGAGAGGGACTTGAAGATGCTATTATGCTGGCTTTGAAGATGGAGGAAGGGGCCATGAGCCAAGGAACACAGGCAGCTCTAGAAGCTGGAAAAGGCAAAAGAACGAATTCTCTCTCAGAGCCTCCAGAAGGAACACATCCCTGCTGATCCTTTGATTTTTAGCCCAGTAAGACCATTTCTGACTCTTGACCTCCCAAAAATGTAATAGAATAAATCTGTAGGATTTTTAAGCCACTAAGTTTGTGGAAATTCATTACAGCAGCAATAGGAAACTAATTGAGGAACAATTGGGCATAGAATACAGGGTCTAAGAGTTAAAAGTAGAGTCTGGGACGGGTCTCTGAAATACTGTAAATAGTGAAGTAGCTGCATCAGTTTGTGTACTACAACTTGGACAATTGGCCCAGTGCCCATTGGCCCATTCAGAGTCACTTGAATGGAGGAAATGAAGGTATACACACAGACACACAGAGCATATGAAAACCATGGGAAAAGCCATAACGTAATAGTTGTAATGTATATTCTAAATCCAAACATAGGTTCTAGCACCACATACATGGAAAAATTTATTATATAGGTATCTGTGGAATCCCTATGTATGACAGAGGAGTGATATAATAGAACCTAAATAAAAAAGGAACACACACGTGACAGAGATTAATGATGGAACTGAACCATGACACTGCAATGTAGTGGTGTTGAAGAGTGAGGTGTGGGTAAGAATGGCTAGAAGCCTACCTACAAGGAAGAGAACCTCCATGGTAGGAGCAGGAGTGTGTAGAGTATCCCACCTAATGTGATGAGAAGACCCTGGTATAGGCAGGGCCGAGCAGATGGTAGTCTTTATGGAGAGAAGGATTTTGTTGTATTGTTGTTTGGGTTATATGGTGGTTGGTATTGGGTAAGATGGTGCATAGACAGTGGCTTCAAATAACCACTGTTTTATTACCTCTTAGATTATATGCTGGTTGTTTCTTCTGCTCCACTTGATATTGGCTGGGTCAGCAGTCATCCAAGGGCTTGACCAATCTGGAAAATCTATGACAGTTTATGTAGATATATCTGGATCCTTGGAAGGGGATAGTTGGAAAGCCGGACTCAACTGAGACTGCTAGGCCTCTCTCTCTCTCTCTTCACGTAGTCTCAGAGCCTCTCCCTCACTATACTAGCTTTTTAATTGTTCCTTACAAGAAGATAGCTGATCTTCTTACAGGGTATATCAGGACTCCCTGTGGTGTGAAATGGGAAGCTATCAGGCTCTCTTAAAGCTTAGGCCTGGAAATGGCATATCATCACTTCTTTATTCTTTAGTCACAGAGCTAGCCCATATTCAGTGTGGAAAATGACTATACAAAGTTGTGAATACTGAGTCATCACTCATCAGAAGCCATCTTTGGAAACTCATTAGCACAAATAGAGGACTGAGAACTAAGAGAAACTTGGTACATTGAAAGAAGATGAGTTCATTTATATTCTCACTGAACTTGAATCTAGCAGTCAATTGGATATATGGTGTTGGAGTTGGTGAGAACAATTTTGCTGCTCAGTCTTCATCAAGGAATACTGAAGAATAGTGGCCTGAGACAGAATTTAAAAATAGGGAAGTGGAAAATGTCACCAGGTGTCAATGATTGCAGACTTTAAATAAGATGAGATGAGGACTAATCAACACCCATTGTGATGTTCACATTGGAGGTGACTGGTGGTGACCAAACACAGTAGGTCAGAAACCATCTGATTGGGCAGGGGGGTATGGAATGACTACCAGAAATGTGGGTGGAGGCAGGTAGGGTAACCTGCTATCTCAATCTTGAAGGAGATATAGAAGAGCAGCTAGGGTGGGATGGGATGTGAAGGTCAGGAGAAGATTCTTATACTGGATTATGCACTTCTCTCCTGTCTGTCCCCACTATTAAACTATCAGCTCTATGAGAGCACGGGCTGCTTTTTTCCTTATTATTTTTAGGGTATCCAGTGCTGACTGAGACACAGTAGGTGCTTAATAGATATGTGCTGAATCAATTAATACCCTCAAAAGCTAACTGGTTCATTAATTGTGCCACACTGTGGAATGTTCTACTATGAAGGAATTAAACAGAATGAAGTAGTTCTATTTGTATTTGAGAGTAATAAAACCCTAAACCTTACTGTTAAGAGAAAAAAAAAAAAGCAAACTGCAGAAACAAGTAAAGTGTGACTTCTGAAACAAAAACTCTCATCTTCTGCTCCTAAATTTTTAAGAGTTCTTTAAATATTAGGGATTTTGGCCTTTTGTCTGTTATTTATGTGGCAAATATATTCTCCCAATTTGCTAGTTGAATTTTGATTTTATTTATGATGTGGGGGATTTTTTGGCCATGCAGAAGATATCTTTTAAAATTTTTATGCAGTCAAATTTCTCAACCTTTTCTTTCATTGCATCTGGATTTTGACTCATAGTTTAAAAACTTTTTCCTATACCCAGGCTAAAGAGGAATTCACCCATATTTGCTTCTAGCACTTTTATGGTATTTTTAACATTTAGATTCCTGATCTATTTGAAGTTTACTCTCTATATGGTGTGAAGTGTGTATCTAATTTTATCTTATTTTTTCCCAAACTGCTATCCAGTTGTCCAAGTACCATTTATTTTACAAGTCCATTTTTGTCCCAATGTATTGAGATCCCACCTTCATCATATACCAAAATTCTATTCCATTTTTATTTGGGTCTATCTCTGGATTTTCAATTCTTTTTGTTTTTTTCCTACAGTGTAAACATAACTTTTTATTAATTTTTAAAATTTCTATTAGAGTGTACTTATTTACAATATTGTGTGAGTTTCTGCTGTACAGCAAAGTGAATCAGTTATACATATACATATATCCATTCTTTTCTTCCCATATAGGTCATTACAGAGTATTGAGTAGCATTCCCTGTCCTGTACAGTAGATCCTTATTAGTTATCTATTTTATATATAGTAGTGTGTATATGTCAATTCCAATCTCCCAATTTATCCTGCCCCCCCTTCCCCCCAGTAACCATAAGTTTGTTTTCTACATCTGTGACTCTACTTCTGTTTTGTAAATGAGTTCATTTGTACCATTTTTTAAGATTCCACATATAAGCAATATGATATTTGTCTTTGTCTGACTTACTTCACTCAGTCTGACAATCTATAGGTCCATCCATGTTGCTGCAAATGATATTATTTCATTCTTTTTTATAGCTGAGTAATATTGCATTGTATATATGTACCACATCTTCTTTTTTTTTTTTTTTTTTTTTTGGTGGTACACGGGCCTCTCACTGTTGTGGCCTCTCCCGCCGCGGAGCACAGGCTCTGGACGCGTAGGCTCAGCGGCCATGGCTCAGGGGCCCAGCTGCTCCACGGCATGTGGGATCTTCCCAGACCAGGGCACAAACCCGTGTCCCCTGCATCGGCAGGCGGACCCTCAACCACTGTGCCACCAGGGAAGCCCCCCACATCTTCTTTATCTGGATCTTTTATTCTATTCCACTGGTATGTCTATTCATAAGCCAGTTCCACACTGTTTTAATTACAGAGGCTCTATAGTGTGTTTTAATGTATGGTAGGGATAGTCCCCCCTCCCCTTGTAGCTTTTCTTCTTTAGTGTTTTCCTGGAGATTCTTGAATGATTACTTTTCCATATGAAGTTTAGTTATCAACTTGTCTAGTTCCAGAAAGATGTATGTTGGTATTTTTATTGAGATTGCATCAAATTAAAATTAATTTAGGAAGAACTGACATCTTTATGATGTTGAGTCTTCCTGTCATAAACAAGGGATATCTTGCCATTTTTTTAGAGTCTCTGTTTTTGCCTTTTATGAGGATTTGAAAATTTATCTCATAAAAGCTTTTCACATTTTTTGGTTAAATGTATTCCTAAGTATTTTATCCTCTTTGTTGTTATGGTTAATGGGGTTTTTTCTACCATTGTGTCCTCCAATTGGTTATTATTTATTTGTGTAAATGAAGACTATTGATTTATTTATGTCAATTTTATAGCCTGCTCCTCTAATAAAATATTTTATTATTTGAGTTATTTTTACCATTGATTCTCTAAGTTTTCCAGGTACACTTTCATGTAATATGCAAATAGAGATAATAGTGTATCCTCTTTTCCAATTCCTATGCCATAAATAAACTTCTCTTGTCATTGCATTGGCTAATACTTCTGGTAAAATGTTGAATAACAGTGGAGAGAGTAGACAACTTTAACTAGTTCCTGATATTAGTGGAAGTGCCTCTAGTGTTTCTTCCATTAAAAAACTATCAATTTCTACTGTATTAAGGATGAGTGTTCACTTTTATCAAAGGTCTTTTATAGGTATCTACAGAAAGAATCATATGAGTTTTCTTTTTAGAACTATCGGCATTATATATTTTCTTTATGGAATTAATAATATTCAACCAACTTTGAATTATTAGCATAAAATCTTCCTGGTCATGGACTATTATTTTCTTAATATGCTGGATCTGTTTGCTAATATATTAATAAGTGATCATATTCTATGCTTTTATTCTTCATACTGTTTTTATAAGGTTTATGTTAAAAACTTATACTTGCTTTACCTAAAAAATTAAGTAGTTTTCCTTGCTTTTCAATACTGTAAAACAATTTACAGATCAATGTAACAATCAGGTCTTTGAAAGTTTGGTAGAATTCCCCTGTGAAGTCATCTGGGCCTTGAGCTTTTCTGGTAGACTAGTCGATAACCTGTTCTCTTTCTTTTAGGAAAATTGGTCTATTTAGGCTTTCTAACTCTAATAGTATCAATTTTGGTAACAAATATTTCCTTAGGAAATTATTCATCTCATAAAGTTTTAAAATTTACTTTGATAGAAGCCTGTGAACTAGGTTGAATTATTTTCTGACATTTCTTCAGATTCAATAGTTCTTTTCCCCCAATCCAAAAATGGGCAGAAGACCTAAATAGAAGAAGACATACAGATGGCCAAGAAGCACATGAAAAGCTGCTCAACATCACTAATTATTAGAGAAATGCAAATCAAAACTACAGTGAGGTATCACCTCACACCAGTTAGAATGGGCATCATCAGAAAATCTACAAACAACAAATGCTGGAGAGGGTGTGGAGAAAAGGGAACCCTCTTACACTCTTGGTGGGAATGTAAATTGATATAGCCACTATGGAGGTTCCTTAAAAAACTAAGAATAGAATTACCATATGATCCAGCAATCCCACTATTGGGCATATACCCAGAGTAAACCAAAATTCAAAAAGACACATGCACCCCATTGTTCACTGCAGCACTATTTACAATAGCCAGGTCATGGAAGCAACCTAAATGCCCATCAACAGACAAATGGATAAAGAAGATGTGGTACATATATACAATGGAATATTACTCAGCCACAAAGAGGAACGAAATTGGGTCATTTGTTGAGACATGGATGGATCTAGAGACTGTCATACAGAATGAAGTAAGTCAGAAAGAGAAAAACATATATCATATATTAACGCATATATGTGGAACCTAGAAAAATGGTACAGATGAACCGGTTTGCAGGGCAGAAATTGAGACACAGATGTAGAGAACAAACATATGGACACCAACCGGGGAAAGTGGCGGGGTGGTTGGGGTGGTGGTGTGATGAATTGGGCAATTGGGATTGACATGTATACACTGATATGTATAAAATGGATGACTAATAAGAACCTGCTGTATAAAATAATAAAATAAAATTTAAAAATTATAGAAAATAGTTCTTTTCCCTTATAATTTCTTATTTTGTATTGTATATCTTTGCTTTTTCCTTTTTTTCCTCATTATGTTAGCTAGTGGTATGTCTATTAATATTTTTCAAGAAACCAAGAAAGAACATGTTTTTCTCTTTTCTACATCATTACTACATTCTACTTGCTAATTTTATATTTAGTATGTCCTTCTTCATACTTCCTTTTGACTTACCTTGTTTCTTTAACTGTTTGAACTATAAATTTTATTCATTTTTATTATTTTTAGTTGTTATTTATAATTTTAAATTATTTAAAATGCTATTTAATTGATAAAAAGTGTAAGACTTTGAATTTTCCTCTAACCGTGCTTTTCATATATAACAAAGATCCTGATATATACTAATTTCACTATGTTTTTAAAAAATTCCATAATTATCATTTCTATTTATTCTCTCATTCAAGTGTTGTTTAATAGGTGGTCAATTAATTTTCAGGAAGAAATGTCATTTAAAAATGAACAGAGGGACTTCCCTGGTGGTACAGTGGTAAAGAATATGCCTTCCAAAGCAGGGGACAGGGGTTCGATCCCTGGTGGGGGGGCACTAAGATCCCACATGCCATGGGGCAACTAAGCCCACATGCCACAACTACTGAGCTCGCGCACCTCAGCGAGAGAGCCCGAGTGTCGCAAACTACAGAGCCCACACACTCTGGAGCCCATGCGGCACAACTACAGAGCCCACACACCCTGGAGCCCACGAGGCACAACTAGAGAGAGAAAACCCGCACGCCACAACTAGAGGGAAAGCCTGCATGCCACAACTAGAGAGAACCCCAAGTGCCACAACGAACAGCCCGTGCGCCACAATGAAAGATCCCGCATGCCACAACTAAGACCCGACATAGCCAAAAAGATAAAGAAAATAAAGTAAATAAATATAAAAAATATTTTAAAATGAACAGAGACTCAGATATAATATCAAAGGTCTAACATTTGTGTCAACTGAGTCTCAGAAATAGAGAAAAAAGAGCCTAGTGTTAAAACATTATTAGATATACACCAATTGCTAAAAGCTTCTCCAAATTGGTAACAATCACAAACCAACCAATTTAAGATCAGGAAACCTCAAACAAAATACCTCATAGGAATACATGCCCACACTCAACATAATCAAACTGCTGAAAAACAACACAAATAAAAAACATTGAAGAAGACAGAACAAAAAATGACACATTACCAATAGGAGAACAACAATTTGAAAAGCTGTGTATTTCTCATCAGAAACCACAGTGGCTAAAAGGAAGCAAAAATCTTTTCAAGTGTTAAAGAACTGTCAACCCCAAATTCTATATCCAGAAAAAATACCTTTAATGAATGAGCAATAAATATAGACATTCCAAGAGGAAGGAAAACTAAGAGGATTCACTGCCAATAGACATTCTCTGAAAGAAATATTAAAGGAAGTTTAGACTGAAGAGAAATAAAACCAAAAGGAAACTTGGAATATTGAAAATAAAGAAAGAACAAGAGAAATGATAAATATTTGGGTAAATAAAATGAACTAATCTTCTCATCTACTATTCTTTAAAATATGTTTGATGGTTGAAAGAAAAAGTTATAATGTTGTTCAAAGGGATTTTCTGTGTATGCATGTGTAATATATAAGACAAATATAACAAAGGGAGAAATAAATGTATTCATAAGGTGTTAAAGACTCTATACTCCACTTGAAATGAAAAAATATGGATCATAAGTAGATTGTAAAAAGTTAAGTATCTATACGGAAATCCCTAGAACAATCACTGAAATATTTATACAAAGATATAAAGTAAAAAACATAACAGGCAAATTAAAATGGAATACTAATAAATGTTTAAACAAAAGAAGGTAATATGAGGAAACAGAGGAATATAGATCGGGGGAAGAAAGAGAAAAAGTTTAAATTTAGACCTAAATCCAAGCATATTAATAAAGACGCAGATGTAGAGAATGGACTTGAGGACACAGGGAGGGGGAAGGGTAAGCTGGGATGAAGTTAGAGAGTGGCATTGACATATATACACTACCAAATGTAAAATAGATAGCTAGTGGGGAGCAGCTGCATAGCACAAGATCAGCTTGGTGCTTTGTGACCACCTAGAGGGGTGGGATAGGGAGGGTGGGAGGGAGATGCAAGAGGGAGGAGATATGGGAATATATGTATACATACAGCTGATTCACTTTGTTATAAAGCAGAAACTAACACACCATTGTAAAGCAATTATACTCCAATAAAGATGTTTAAAAATTATGTTTGGGGCTTCCCTGGTGGCACAGTGGTTGAGAGTCGGCCTGCCGGTGCAGGGGACGCAGGTTCGTGTCCCGGTCCGGGAGGATCCCACATGCTGCAGAGCGGCTGGGCCTGTGAGCCATGGCCGCTGAGCCTGTGCGTCTGGAGCCTGTGCTCGCTCCACAGCGGGAGAGGCCATGGCAGTGAGAGGCCCACGGACTGCAAAAAAAAAATATTATGTTTGGAAAGTCACTAAACAAATGAATGATTTCAGCCTTCAACAATCATAAATAGAAAACCTTGGGGAAAGAGGAGAATCTGACTTCAACACTTACTACATCATATTATTCAAATGTTAAGTTTTCAACAAAAACCCACAAGGTATAAAAAAACAAACAAAAGAAAAAACCCAGAAAACTATGGCCCATTCACAGGAAAAAAAAAAACTAAATTGAAAGAAACAATCCCTGAGAAATTCCACACTTTTGAATTACTAAAAAAAAAATACTTCATATCAACTGTATTAAATGATCAAAGAGTTAAAGGAAACCATAGACAATGAACTAAAGGAAATCAGGAAAACAATATATGAACAAAATGAGAAAATCTATGAAGAGATAGAAATTGTAAAAAGGAAACAAATAGAAATTCAGGAGCTGAAAGGTACAGCAGTGGATTCATGAAAATATTCACTAGAACAATTCAACAGTAGATCTGAGCAGCCAGAATAAAGAATCAGCAAATTTGAAGACAGAACAATTCAAATTATCCAGTCTAAAAGAAGAGTGAAAAATAATGAAGAACAGTGAAGAGAGCCTAAGGAACCTGTGGGGTATTATCAAGCAGAGCAACATACACATTATAGGAATCGAAGGAGGAAGAGAGAGGGAAAAGGAGAGAAACAATATTTGAAAAAATACTAGCCAAAAACTTAAGAAGTTTAATGGAATACATGTATCTACGTATTAAAAAGCTCAAAAAACTCCCAGTAGGATATACTCAAAAAGATCCACACTGAAATACATTTTAAGCAAACTGTCAAAAGACAAATATGAACAAAGAATTGTGAGTGTAGCAAGAGAGATATGACTCTTCACATAAAGGATATTCTCAATAAGATAAGTTTATGATTTCTCATCAGAAGCCATGGAGGACAGAAGGCAATGGGATGACACTTAAAATGCTAAATGAAAAATACTGACAAAAATTCTACATCCAGCAAAACTATATTTCAAACATGAAGGAGAAATTATGACACTCCCTGATACAAAAGTGCTGAAGGAGTTCGTTATGTGTAGACCTGCCCTACAAGAAATGTAAAAGGGGGGTCTATCAAATTGAAATGAAAGGACACTAGATAGTAACTCAAAGCCATTTATGAAGAAATAAAGTTCTTCATTAAAGGTAAATACATGAGCAAATATGAAAGACAGTAGTATTGTAATTTGTTTTTATGTAGTTTTTATATCCTATAGGATATAGAAGAGAAATGCATAAAATAATTATAAATTGATGTTAATGGTTACACACTAAATAATGATGTAATTTGTGACATCAATAACATAAAGTGGGGGAGGTGGAGCTGTAAAGTAGTGTTTTTGTATGTGATTGAAGACGAGTTAATATTAATTTTTAAAAGACTTATAATTTTACGATGGGATGTTATATGAAATCCCATGGGAACCTCAAAGAAAATATCTATAGAAATACACAAAAATAAATGAGAAGGGATCAAATATGTCACTACTAAAAATTAACTAAACAAAAAAGAAGACAGTAATGGAAGAAATGAGGGACAAAAGGAGTTCTCATTTTTATAGCTTAGATCAATACACACAAAGACACTTTAGCTATAAGGACACCTATCGGTTGAAAATTAAAGGATGAAAAAAGATATTACATACAAAGAGTAAACAAAAGAGAGCAGAGAGTTTATACTAGTATCAGACAAGACAGACTCTAAGTTAAAAATTTAAAACTGTTACAACAGTCAAAGAGGGACATTATGCATAGATAAAAGGGTCAATTTTGCCAGATGTAACAATTATAAACATATATGCACCAAACATCAGAGTCCCAAAATAGGCAAAGTAAACATAGACAGAATTGAAGAGAGAAATAGAGAGCTCTGCAAAAGTAGTAGAAGACGTTAATACCCCACTTTCAATAATGGATAGAACACCCAGACAGAAAATCAACAAGGAAATAGAAGACTTGAGCAACACTGTAAATTAATTGAACCCACAGACATATGAAGGCTACACCACCCAACAACAGCATAATAAACATTTTTATCAAGTGTATATGGAATATTCTCCATAATAGATGCATATGTTAGGACACAAAACAAATCTTAATAAATTGAAAAGATTAAAATCGTACAAAGTACCTTTTCTGATCACAACAGAATGAAAGTAGAAATCAGAAGCAGAAGGAAAACTGGAAAATTCACATATATGAGGAAATTAAACACCACACTCTTAAACAACCATGGGTTGAAAAGGAAAACACAAGTGAAATTATAAAATATTTTGAGACAAATGAAAATAAAAACACAACCCCCAAACTTATAGCATGTAGTGAAAGCAGTGCTAACAGGGAAGTTTATAACTGTAAATGCTTACATTAAAAAGAAAAGAGATCTCTAATCAACAACCTAACTTTACACCATAAGGAATTTAAAAAGAACACACTAAATCCAAAGCTAGCACAGGATGGAAATAACAAAGACTAGAGCATTGATAAATAAGATAGAAATAGAAGAACAATAGAGAAAATTAATGAAACCAATAGTTGATCTGTCCAAATATCAACAAAATTGATGAAGTTTTAGCTATACTAAGAAAAAAGAGAAAAGACTGAAATAAATAAACCTGAAATGAAAGTGGAGCTATTACTACCAATTTTACAGAAATAAAAATAATTATAACATAATAAAGGCCACATATGACAAGCCCACAAATACATCATATTCAATGATGAAAAGCTGAAAGCTTTCCTCTAAGATCAGGAAAAAGACAAGGATGCCCAATCTTGCCACTTTTACTAAACATAGTAGCAGAAGTCCTAGTCAGAGAAATTAGGCAACAAAAAGAAAGAAAAGCCATTCAGATTGGAAAGGAAGAGGTAAAACTGTCACTATTTGCAGATGACATGATATTATATATAGAAAGCCCTAAAGACTCTACAAAAACTGATAGAACTAACAAATTATTTCAGTGAAGCTACAGGATACAAAATCAATATACAAGCATCACTTGCGTTTCTATACACTAGTAGCAAACTATCAGAAAGAGAAATTAAGAAAACAATCCCATTTACAATGGCATCAAAGGGACTAAAATACTTGGGAAGAAATTTAAATAAAATACTTGAGAATAAATTTTTACACTGAATACTATAAGACTTTGATGAAAAAAACTGAAGACACAAATAAATTGAAATATATTCCATGCTCATGGACAGAAGAATTAATATCCATACCACACAAAGCAATCTACAGATTCAATGTGATCTCTATTAAACTTCCAACGACATTTTTCACAAAAATAGAAAAAAAAATCCTAAAATTTGTAAGGAATCACAAAAGATCCCAAATAGCCAAAGCAATCTTGAGAAAGAACAACAAAGCTGGAGGCATCACACTTGCTCATTTGAAACTATATTTAAAAAGTATAGTATTCAAAACAGTATGGTTTCATCTAAAAAACAGACATATAGATCAATGGAAGAGAATAGAAAGTTCAGAAATAAACCCATGTACACATGGTCGATTAATCTACAACAAAGGAACCTGGAATATGTAATGAAGCAAGGAAAGCATAGTTTCTTTAAAAAACAGCGCTGGGGGCTTCCCTGGTGGTGCAGTGGTTGAGAGTCCGCCTGCCGATGCAGGGGTGGCGGGTTCGTGCCCCGGTCTGGGAGGATCCCACATGCCAAGGAGCTGCTGGGCCCGTGAGCCGTGGCCGCTGGGCCTGCACATCCGGAGCCTGTGCTCCGCAACGGGAGAGGCCACGGCAGTGAGAGGCCCGTGTACCACACACAAAAAAAAAACTGCTGGGAAATCGTATCAACGATCTTTTCCGACAACAACGCTATGAGACTAGATATCAATTATAGGAAAAGATCTGTAAAAAATACCAACATGTGGAGGCTAAACAATACACTACTTAATAACCAAGTGATCACTGAAGAAATCAAAGAGGAAATCAAAAAATACCTAGAAACAAATGACAATGGAGACACGACGACCCAAAACCTATGGGATACAAAAAAAGCAGTTGTAAGAGGGAATTTTATAGCAATACAATCCTACCTTAAGAAACAGGAAACATCTCGAAAAAACAACCTAACCTTGCACCTAAAGCAATTAGAGAAAGAAGAACAAAAAAACCCCAAAGTTAGCAGAAGAAAAGAAATCATAAAGATCAGATCAAAAATAAATGAAAAAGAAATGAAGGAAATGATAGCAAAGATCAATAAAACTAAAATATGGTTCTTTGAGAAGATAAACAAAATTGATAAGCCATTAGCCAGACTCATCAAGAAAAAAAGGAGAAGAGTCAAATCAATAGAATTAGAAATGAAAAAGAAGTAACAAGTGACACTGCAGAAATACAAAAGATCATGAGAGATTACTACAACCAACGCTATGCCAATAAAATGGACAACCTGGAAGAAATGGACAAATTCTTAGAAATGCACAACCTGCCAAGACTGAATCAGGAAGAAATAGAAAATATGAACAGACCAATCACAAGCACTGAAATTGAAACTGTAATTAAAAATCTTCCAACAAACAAAAGCCCAGGACCAGATGGCTTAACAGGCGAATCCTATCAAACATTTAGAGAAGAGCTAACACCTATCCTTCTCAAAATCTTCCAAAATATAGCAGAGGGAGGAACACTCCCAAACTCATTCTACGAGGCCACCATCACCCTGATACCAAAACCAGACAAAGATGTCACAAAGAAAGAAAACTACCGGCCAATATCACTGATGAACATAGATGCAAAAATCCTCAACAAAATACTAGCAAAGAGAATCCAACAGGACATTAAAAGGATCATACACCATGATCAAGTGGGGTTTATTCCAGGAATGCAAGGTTTCTTCCATATACGCAAATCAATCAATGTGATACACCATATTAACAAATTGAAGAGGAAAAATCATATGATCTCAATCGATGCAGACAAAGCTTTCAACAAAATTCAACACAAATTTATGATAAAAACCCTGCAGAGAGTCGGCATAGAGGGAACTTTCCTCAACATAATAAACGCCATATATGACAAACCCACAGCCAACATCGTCCTCAATGGTGAAAATCTGAAACTATTTCCACTAAGATCAGGAACAAGACAAGGTTGCCCACTCTCACCACGATTATTCAACATAGTTTTGGAAGTTTTAGCCACAGCAATCAGAGAAGAAAAAGAAATAAAAGGAATCCAAATCGGAAAAGAAGAACTAAAGCTGTCACTGTTTGCAGATGACATGATACTATACATAGAGAATCCTAAAGATGCAACCAGAAAATGACTAGAGCTAATCAATGAATTTGGTAAAGTAGCAGGATACAAAATTAATGCACAGAAATCTCTGGCATTCCTATACACTAATGATGAAAAATCTGAAAGAGAAATTAAGGAAACACTCTCATCTACCATCGTAACAAAAAGAATAAAATACCTAGGGATAAACCTACCTAAGGAGACAAAAGACCTGTATGCAGAAAACTATAAGACACTGATGAAAGAAATTAAAGACGATACAAACAGATGGAGATATATACCATGTTCTTGGACTGGAAGAATCAACATTGTGAAAATGACTCTACTACCCAAAGGCATCTACAGATCCAATGCAATCCCTATCAAACTACCACTGCCATTTTTCACAGAACTAGAACAAAAAATTTCACAATTTGTATGGAAACACAAAAGACCCCGAATAGCCAAGGCAATCTTGAGAACGAAAGAGAGAGCTGGAGGAATCAGGCTCCCTGACTTCAGGCGATACTACAAAGCTACAGTAATCAAGACAGTATGGTACTGGCACAAAAACAGAAATATAGATGAATGGAAGAGGACAGAAAGCCCAGAGATAAACCCATGCACATATGGTCACCTTATCTTTGATAAAGGAGGCAAGAATATACAGTGGAGAAAAGACAGCCTCTTCAATAAGTGGTGCTGGGAAAACTGGACAGGTAGATGTAAAAGTATGAAATTAGAACACTCCCTAACACCATACACAAAAATAAACTCAAAATGGATTAAAGACCTAAATGTAAGGACAGAAACTATCAAACTCTTAGAGGAAAACATAGGCAGAACACTCTATGACATAAATCACAGCAAGATCCTTTTTGACCAACCTCCTAGAGAAATGGAAATAAAAACAAAAAAAGACAAATGAGACATAATGAAACTTAAAAGCTTGTGCTCAGCAAAGGAAGCCATAAACAAGAACAAAAGACAACCCTCAGAATGGGAGAAAATATTTGCAAATGAAGCAACTGACAATGGATTAATCTGCAAAATTTACAAGCAGCTCATGCAGCTCAATATCAAGAAAACCAACAACCCAATCCAAAAATGGGCAGAATACCTAAATAGACATTTCTCCAAAGAAGATATACAGATTGCCAACAAACACTTCAAAGAATACTCAACATCATTAATCATTAGAAAATTTCAAATCAAAATTACAATGAGATATCATCTCACACCAGTCAGAATGGCCATCATCAAAAAAGCTAGAAACAATAAATGCTGGAGAGGGTGTGGAGAAAAGGGAACACTTTTGCACTGTTGGTGGGAATGTAAATTGATACAGCCACTATGGAGAACAGTATGGAGGTTCCTTAAAAAACTAAAAATAGAACTACCATACGACTCAGCAATCCCACTGCTGGGCATATACCCTGAGAAAACCATAATTCAAAAAGAGTCAGGTACCAAAATGTTCATTGCAGCTCTATTTATAATAGCCAGGACATGGAAGCAACCTAAGTGCCCATCAACAGATGAATGGATAAAGAAGATGTGGCATATATATAATGGAATATTACTCAGCCATAAAAAGAAACGAAATTGAGTTATTTGTAGTGAGGTGGATGGACCTAGAGTCTGTCATACAGAGTGAAGTAAGTCAGAACGATAAAAACAAATACCATATGCTAACACATATATATGGAATGTAAGAAAAAAAAAGGTCATGAAGAACCTAGGGGCAAGACGGGAATAAAGACACAGACCTACTAGAGAATGGACTTGAGGATATGGGGAGGGGGAAGGGTAAGCTGTGACAAAGTGAGAGAGTGGCATGGACATATTTACACTACCAAACGTAAAATAGATAGCTAGTGGGAAGCAGCTGCATAGCACAGGGAGATCAGCTTGGTGCTTTGTGACCACCTAGAGGGGTGGGATAGGGAGGGTGGGAGGGAGGGAGATGCAAGAGGGAAGACATATGGGAACATATGTATATGTATAACAGATTCACTGTGTTATAAAGCAGGAACTAACACACCATTGTAAAGCAATTATACTCCAATAAAGATGTTTAAAAAAAAAGAAAAAAAATGGTGCTGGGAAAACTGGAAGCCATTGGAAAGGTTCCTCAAAAAATTAAAAATAGAACTACCATATGTTCCAGCAATCCCACTTATGGTTATATACCTGAGGACATGAAATCACTATCTTGAAGAGATATCTGCATTCTGTGTTCATTGCAGCCTTAATTACCATAACCAAGACATAAAAACAACCTACATATCCACTGATGATTGCGTGGGTAAAAAAATGTGGTATATATTTACAATGGAATATTATGCAGCCATAAAACAGAAGGTAATCCTGCCATTTGCAACAACATAGATGGAACTTGAGTTCGTTATGCTACGTAAAATAAGTTAGACAGAGAAAGACCAATAATGAATGACCTCATTCATATGTGGGATCTAACAACAAAAACAGACACAACTGAACTCATGGAAAGAGAGAGCAGATTGGTGGTTGCCAGAGGTGGGGAGTGAGGAGTGGGGGAAGTGAGTGAAGGTGGTCAAAATGTACAAACTTCTAGTTATAAGATAAAAAAGTCCTGGGGCTGAAATTACAGCATGGTGACTACAGTTAGCAATATTGTACTGTGTATTTGAATGTTCCTAAGAGATTAGATGTTAAAAGTCCTCATCACAAGACTTTGATATCACTTTGATAAACACAAGTATTTATTTCTAGGCTCTGTATACTATTCCATTGGTCTACATGTCTGTCTTTATGCCAGTACTATACTGTTTTAATTTCTGTAGCCTTGTTTTAAGTTTTGAAATTGGCAAATGTGAGACCTCCAACTTTGTCCTTGTTTTTCAAGATTGTTTTGGCAATTTGAAGTCCCTTGAGATTCCACATGAATTTTTAGATTTTTCTATTTCTACAAAAAATATTGGGATTTTGATAGGAATTGCATTGAATCTGTCAATCACACTTGGTAGTATTGATTTCTAACAATATTAAGTCTTCTAATCCATGAACACAGGATGTCCTTCCATTTATTTGTGCCTTTAATTTCTTTCAGTGATGTTTTATAGTTTTCAGTGAGCAAGGCTTTCACCTGCTTGGTGAAGTTTATTCCTAAGTATTTTGTTGTTTTTGATTCTATTGTAAATGGAATTGTCTTCTTAATTTACTTTTAGGATTGTTTATTCTTAGTATATAGAAATACAACTGATATTTGTGTGTTGAATTTGTATCCTGTAACTTTGCTGAATTTATTAGTCCTAACAGATTTTTGTTGTAGAATCGTTTGGTTTAATAGCATTATGTTGTCTGTATATCATCAAATTATTTTTGACAAGTGTGCCAAGACCATTCAATGCAGAGAGAACAGCCTTTTCTACCATTGGTGTTGGGAAAACTGGATATCCACAAGCAAAAGAATGAACCCTTACTTTGGACCCTTACTTTACACTATATCCATCAAAATGGATCACAGACCTAAACATAAGAGCTGCAACTGTAAAACTCTTAGAAGCAAATATAAGGGGACAGCTTCATGTCATTGGATTTGGTAATTATTTTTTGGATATGACACCAAACGCAAGAACAAAAACCAGATAAACTGGACTTCATTAAAATTAAAACCTTTTGTGCATCAAAGGACGCTATCTACAGAATGAAAAGGGAACCCACAGAATGGAAGAAAATACTTACAAATGTATCTAGTAAGGGATTAATAGAATATGTAAAGATCTCCTACAACTCAACAGCAAAAACAAAAACAACTAAAAATAGGCAAAGAACTTGAATAGACACTTATCCTGAGAAGATGGATTAATGGCCAATAAGCACATGAAAAGATGCTCAGCATCACTAATCATTAAGGAAATGCAAATGAATTCCACAATGAGATAGCAGTTAACATTCATTAGGATGGCTATTACCAAAAAAAAAATGGAGAATGAAACACTTCCTTTGCCTCTCCCCTTCAATCTACAACCAGTAAATCATCCATAATTCAACAAAGGTTCCTCTGCCCAACACACCAGAAGCCAGAAAGTTCTACACATCTGTAGATCTAAAGGTGGGTGGCCTAGAATACATAGAGGAGGCAGAACCAGGTTGAACAGTGGAGGCTGTGCCTGCAATCCCAGCCCCTCAGGTACAGTGATGGGCCCCCCAGCCCCAGAGAACCTGGTAGCAGCAGCGGGGGCACACATGACTCCAGCCTCCCAGTGACAGCAGCGTTCTCTACCACAGGAACCAAACAGCAGTGGCAGCAGAGCCTGCAACCCCATCCTTCCAGCCACAGAGGCACCTGCCTCTCTAGCCCCTCAGCCCACAGTGGCTGCACCTTCAAACTTAACTCCAGATGTCGCACAGGCATGCCCCCGAACCTCCCCCTCTCCCTGAGGCAGTGGAGCCTGCAACCCAGGCAACCCAGACACAGCAGAAGCACCCACCAACCCAGTGCCCCAGGCGTCAATGCCATCAACAGCAGTGACACTGGCAGCAATAAGGCACCAGCAACCCCAGAGGCACAAGCAGTGACAAAGAGGGCATCAGATGACACCTCTATCAGAGGTAGTAGAGTGTAGAAAGTGTAGATTCTCAAATATACCCAGAGGCAGCTCAGGTAAGAGAAACCAAAAACTTGTGCTTTAGCGCCACCTACTGAAAAACAAAAGAAAGCCCTCTAATCACTAATCTCTTGAATTGTTAGAATCAAGTAAAAAAAAAAAAAAACTTTATGTAAAGAAGATAGGTGTTTGTTATTTTAAATGTACCAGTAGAGGAACTACTCATCAAACACCATGAAAAACCACAGTAACATGGTATCACAAAAAAAGACAAAACTGCAGAAACCAAACTTAATATCATGGAATATTGCAATCTAACTGAGAGAGAATTCAAAATAGCTGTCATGAAGAAACTCAATGAGCTACAACAAAAACTCAGAAAGGCAGTTCAATGAGCTAAGGAGTAAAATTAACAAACATAATAAATACCTTACCAAAGAGATTGAAACTAAAAAGAACCAAATAGAAATTCTGGAGCTGAAGAACTCAATAAATGAAATGAAGACTGCACTAGAAATCACTGGAAATAATGCCAACAATATGGAAGAGAGAATTAGTGAGCTTGAAGACAGAAATCTAGAAATGATACAGGTATAAAAGGAGAAAGAACTAAGAACTAAAAAAAAGAAGAAGAAGAAAGAAGGAAAGAAAGAAAGAGAGAGAGAGAGAAAGAAAGAAAGAAAGAAAGAAAGAAATTCTATGAGACTATCTGACTTCATTAGAAAGGTCAACATAAGGATAATTGGTATCCCAGAAGGAGAAGAGAGGGAGAAGGGAACAAAGACATTATTTAAAGAAATAATAGCTGAGAACTTTCCAAACCTGGGGAAGGAATCGGGTATTCGAGTCCATGAAGCTAATAGAATACCTAATTACCACAACACAAACAGACCTTCTCCAAGACACATTATTTTAAAACTGTCAAAAGTCAATGACAAAGAAAGAATTTTAAAGACAGTCAGCAAAAAAAGAAAGGTAATCTACAAAGGAATGGCCATTAGGCTACCAGCAGGTTTCTCAGAAACTCTATAGGCCAGGAGAGAGTGGAATGACATACTCAAAATACAGAAGGATAAGAGTTGTCATCCAAGAATACTCTATCCAGCAAAGTTATCCTCCAGATATGAAAGAGAAATAAAGGCTTTCCCAGAAAACCAAAATGGAGGGAGTTCCTAACCACTAGACCTGTTTTACAAGAATTGTTGAAAGGAGTTCTTCTACCTGAAATAAAGGGCAAGAGTACACAAAATTTTGAGTAAAATGATAAATAGAATCAGAAAGTTGCAACTCTATATAAAAAGTATGTTCTTAAACAATTATAGCATAAAGTTTAAAGGAGAAAAAGCAATAAAAATAACTATACCTAATTCAATTTGGCAACTAACTCACAACATAAAAAGAGATAATTTGAGGCAACAGAAATATAAAAGGGAAAGAGGAAAATGAAGGAAGCCACATAGGCAAGTGAAAATAAGATGCTATCAGCAGAAAAATAACTATTTTACCTATGATATGTTTTATACAAACCTCATGGTAACCATGAAACATAAATCTAGAGCAAAGACACAAGACATAAAAAAAATAAACTGAGAAAAACATTGCAGAAAACCACTAAACTAAAATGGAAGACAGAAACACAAGGAAAAATAAAACAATGGAGATACAGAATAACCAGAAAACAAAAGATAAAATGGCAGTATTAAGCCCTCATGTATCAATAATCACCCTAAATGTAAATGGATTTAATTCACCAGTCAAAAGACACAGAGTGGCTGGATGGATTAAAAAACAAGACCCAACTATATGCTGCCTCCAGGAGACTCAGCTCTAAAGTCAAACAGGGAAGAGATGGAAAATGATACTCTAAACAAATGACTGCCAAGAGAAAGCAAGCATAGCCATATTCATATCAGAATAAATAGACTTCAAGCCAAAAATGGCAACAAGACACAAAGATGGACACTATATAATGATAAATGGGACAATTCATTCAGAGGACATAAAAAATATTAATATATGTGCAGCCAACATCAGAGCACCAAAATATAAACAGCGATTGTTAACAGACCCCTAAAGTGAGAAAACGACAGCAACACAATAACTGTAGGGGGCTTTAACACCCAATGGAAAGATTATCCAGACAAAAAGTCAAGAAGGAAATAGTACCTTTATTTATTTTTTTAAATTTTATTTATGTATGGCTGTGTTGGGTCTTTGTTGCTGCGCACTGGCTTTCTCTACTTGCAGCGAGCGGGGACTACTCTTCATTGTGGTGTGCAGGCTTCTCATTGCAGTGGCTTCTCTTGTTGCGAAGCATGGCCTCTAGGCACGCGGGCTTCAGTAGTTGCAGCACATGGGCCCTAGAGCACGCGGGCTTCAGTAGTTGTGCCTTGAGGGCTCTGGAGTGCAGGTTCAGTAGTTGTGGCTCACAGGCTTAGTTGCTCCATGGCATGTGGAATCTTCCCAGACCAGGGACCAAACCTGTGTCCCCTGCATTGGCAGGAAGATTCTTAACTGCTGTGCCACGAGGGAAGTCTGGAAATAGTACCTTTAAGTGAAACAATAGGCCAGATGGACTTCATAGATTTGTAGAGAACACTCCATCCAAATGCAGCAGAACACACATTCTTGTCAAGTACACATGGAACATTCTCAAGGATAGACCAAATATTGGGACATAAAACAAGTCTCAATAAATTTAAGAATATTGAAATCATGTCAAGCATCCCTTCCAACCACAATGGTATGAAATTAGAAATCAACTACAAGAAGAAAGTTGAAAAAATCACAAATATGTGGAGACTAAACACCATACTACTGAACAACTATTGGGTACAATGAAGAAATCAAAGGAGAAATTAAAAAAAAACCTGAAGAATGAAAATGAAAATATGGCATACCAAAATCTATGGGATGCTGCAAAAGTGCTACTAAGAGGGAATTTATAGCAGTGCTACTAAGATGGAATTTTAAAGGCCTATCTCAAGAAACAAGAAAAATCTTAAACAAACAATCTAACCTTACAACTAAAGGAGCTAGAAAAAGAACAAGTAAAGCCCAAAGTTAGTAGAAGGAAGAAAACAATAAGGATTAGAGTGGAAATAAATGAAATAGAGACTAAAAAGACAATAGAAAAGATCCATGAATCTAAGAGATAGTTCGTTGAAAGGACAAACAAAATTGGCAAACCTTTATCTAGATTCACTAAGGAAAAAAAGAGAGAAGGCTCATATAAATAAAGTCAGACATGAAACAGAAATTACAACATATAACACAGAAATACAAATTATTATAAAAGAATACTATAAACAGCTATATGCCGACAAACTGGACAACCTAGAAGAAATGGATTATTTCATAGAAACATTCAACCATACAAGACTGAATCATGAAGAAACAGACATTCTGAATAGACTGATCACTAGTAAGGAGATTGAAACAATAATCAAAAACCTCCCCCAAAACAAAAGTCTGGGAACAGATGGCTTCACAGGAGAATTCTAGCAAACATTCAAAAGAGATTTAATACCTATCCTTCTCAAACTCTTCTAAAAATTGAAGAGGGGACATTTCCCAATTCATATTATGTAGCCAACATTACCCCAATACCAAAACCAGACAAAGACACCACAAAAAAAGAGAAAATTATAGGTCAATATCTCTGATGAACACAGATGCAAAAATTCTCAACAAAATATTAGCAAACTGAATAAAATCCATTAAAAGGATAATATGCCATGATCAAATGAGATTCATTTCAGGGATGCAAGGATGGTTTAAAATCCACAATTCAATCAATGTGATACATCACATTAACAAAAATGAAAGATAAAAAATCATATGAGTATCTCGATAGATGCAAAAGAGCAACTGATAAGATTCAACACCCATTTATGATGAACACTCTCAATACAATGGGTATAGAAGGAACATACCTCAATAAAGGACAACTATGACAAACCCACATTGAGTAACTTCATACTCAATGGTGAAAAACTGAAAGCTATCCCTCTAAAATCAGGAACAAGACATGGATGCCCACTCTGTTCCAATTCAACATAGTATTGGAAGTCCTAGCCAGAGCAATTAGGCAAGAAAAAGAAGTAAAAGGTATCCAAATTGGAAGGGAAGAAGTAAAACTGTCACTATTTGTGAATTGCATGATTTTATATATAGAAAACCCTAAAGACTCCACCAAAAAAAACCAATTTGAAATAATAAATGAATATAGTAAAGTTGCAGGGTACAAAATCAATATACAAAAACCTGCTGTGTTTCTGTACACTAACAACAAACTAGCAGAAAGAGAAATTAAGAAAACAAACCCATTTATTGATACAATTGCAACAAAAAGAATAAAATACCTAGGAATAAATTTAAACAAGGAGGCAAAAGACCTGTACACTAATAAATATAAGACATCATTGAACGAAATGGCAGAAGACACTAAGAACTGGAAATATCTGTGCTCATGGATTAGAAAAATTAACATTGTTAAAATGTCCATATTACCTAAAACAATCTACAGATTCAATGCAATGCCTATCAAAATCACAATGACATTTTTCACAGAAATAAAACAAAAAATCCTAAAATTTATGCAATAACCAATGCCAAAGCAATCCTGATAAAAAAGAACAAAGCTGGAGGTATCACACCCTGGTTTCAAATCATACAACAAAGCTATAGTAATCAAAACAGCATGGCATTGGCAGAAAAATAAACACACAGATCAATGGAACAGAATTGAGACCCCAGATAAACCCACACATATATGGTCAATTAATTTATAACAAAGGAGCAAAGAACATACAATGAAGAAAGGATAGTCTCTTTAATAAATGGTGCCGGGAAAACTGTACAGCCACATGCAAAAGAATGAAACTAGACCACTATCTTACACCATACACAAAAGTCAACTTAAAATATATTAAAGACTTGAATGTAAGACCTGAAACCATAAAACTCCTAGGAGAAAACATAGGCAGCATGCTCGTTTACATTGGTCTTAGCAATATCTTTCTGGATGTCTCGTCAGGCAAGGGAAACAAAAGCAAAAAAGTAAACAAATGGAAATATAACAAACTAAAAATCATGTGCACAGCAAAGGAAACCATCACCAAAATAAAAAGACAACCTACCAAATGGGGGAAGATATTTGCAAATTATACGTCCAATAAGGGGTTAATATCTAAAATATATAAAGAACTCATACAGCTCAACAATAACAAAAAAACAAACAACCTAATTTTAAAAATGGACATAGGAGGTGAATAAACATTTTTCCAAAGGAGACATACAGAAGGACAACAGGCACATGAAAAGACATTCAGTGTCACCAATTATTAGGGCAATGCAAATGAAAACCACAGTGAGATATCACCTCATACCTGTTAGGATGGCTATTACCAAAAGGTTATAAATGACATTTGTTGGCAAGGATGTGTGGAAAAGGGAAACTTTGTGCACTGTTGGTGGGAATGTAAATTGGTGCAGCCACTATGGAAAACAGTATGGATATTCCTCAAACAATTAAAAATAATGACTATCACATGATACAGCAATTCTACTTCTGGGTGTTTATCCCAAGAAAACAAAATCACTAATTTGAAAAACACCCTTATGTTTATCATAGCATTATTTACAATACCTAAGATATGGAAACCACCTAAGTACCCACTGATGATGAATGAATAAAGAAGACAGGGTTTATACACACATATATACACACAATGGAATACTAGTCAACCATAAAAAATGATTAAATCTTGCCATCTACAATGACATGGATGGACCTTGAGGGTATTACACTAAGTGAAATAAGTCAGACAGAGAAAGACAAATGCCATATGATTTCACTCATATGCGGAACATAAAAATTTTTAAATGAACAAATACAAATAAATGAACAAATCAAACAAAACTAAAACTAAAACATAGATACAGAGAACAAAGTAGTGTTTACCAGAGGGGAGGGGGTGTAGGGGGAGGGCAAAATGGGTAAAAGGGGTCATTGTTTGGTGATGGATAGAAACTAAACTTTTGGTGGTTAGCATACTGTAGTATATGCAGAAGTCAAAATATATACAGAAGTCAAAATATAATGGTATACACATGAAACATATAATGTTAAAACCAATGTTACCTCAATGAAAATTATTTTAATTATTAAAATTATTTTAGTTATTTAATTTAAAAATTTTAATGGAGAAAACAAATTTGGTAAGGATGTAGAGAAAGTGCAACCCTTGTGCATTGCTTGTGGGACCATAAAATGGTGCAGCTGCTGCAGAAAACAGTTTGGCTGTTCCTCAAAAAATTAAAAATAGAATTAGTGTATGATCCATTAATTCCACTTCTGAGTATTTACCAAAAAGAACTGAAAGGAAGGGCTTGAACAGATTTTTGTACACTCATGAACATAGCAGCATTATTCACAATGGCCAAAAGGTTGATGTAACCCTCAGTGTTGTCTATCAACATATGAATGGATAAATAAAAGGTGTTATATACAGACAATGGAATATTATTCAACCTTAAAAAGATAGAAAATTCTGACACATGCTACAACATGGATAAATCTTGAAGACATTATGCTAAGTGAAAGAACTAGTCAGAAAATGACATTTTGTATGTTTACACTTATATGATTTACTAGTGTAGTCAGATTCATAGAAACAGAAAGTAGAATGGTGGTTTTCAGGGGCTGAGGGAGAAGGGAATGCATAATTGTTTAAGGAATACAGAATTTCAGTTTGGGAAGAAGAAAAATTTCTGGAGATGGATGGTGGTGATGTTTGCACAACAATGTTAATGAACTTAATGCTGCTGAACTGTACATTTACAACCAGTTAGAATGGTTAATTTTATCTTATGTTACCACAATTTTTAAAAATAAGTCACATTGTCCCAAAATACAAAAGTCAAAAAAAAAAAGAAAAGCTCTTTCTCCCTAACTTTTGAGATGCTTGCAGATCTCATGGTCAGAGAATTTTCCCTATGCAATAGTCTCTTTCCCCCCTCTTGGAAAAATCCTTACCTATAAAAAAAAGTAATCAACTATGTAAAACAAAGATCATAATAACATAGTTTAGGTTTTATGTCACATGTAGAAGTAGAACATAGCAATATTAGCATAAAGTACAGTATTATTTAAAGGTTGATTATGATAAGTAACATTTTTTTAAAAACCTTCCAAGAAAGAACTCTTTCAGCTCAGATCACTTTACTGGGGAATTCTACCAAATATTTAAAGAAGAAATAATACCAATTTTTTACAAGCTTTTCTAGAAACTTGAAGAGGAGGTAATACTTCCCTACTCATTCTCTGAGGCCAGCAATACAATGGTACCAAAACCAAGAAATGATGTTTCAAGAAAAAAAAACTACAGACCAAATATTTCATGAATACAGATGCAAGCATTCTTATATATAAATATGATAATACATCATGTTCATGCACTATTTTAAGCACTTTAACTACTCAGAATAATCCTTATATGGTAGGTACTATTATTGGCTACATTTTATAGGTAACAACATCCAGCTACAAGAAATTCAAATAACTTGCCTAAGGTCACAGTCTGAGAGCCTGGACAGACAAGAAATATTAGTCTGCCCTCATCTGACTCCATGACAAGTACTGAAAAGTTCATGTTAACAGAAACCAACATCTTCCAAAACCTCCCCTCCTCAGGCTGTCCACTAAGTATGTATTTTGCTACCACTGGGGACAACTTACTTATCTATCCAAGTAGCAACTCTTCATCCAACTATCAATATCTGCTAAGATACACATAGAACATGCATTGAGTCTTTGCCATGGACATTGTTTTACATATTTAAAAACAAGTACATGATAAATTTAAATATTTTATTTTTAAAATTTATATAGTTATTAATGGCTATATTTAAATATAGGTGTTAGGTCTTCTCTAAATGTTCGATAAAATTTACCATTGCAACAAAAAGAATAAAATACATAGAAATAAACCTACCTAAAGAGACAAAAGACCTGTATGTAGAAAACTATAAGACACTGATGAAAGAAATTAAAGATGATACAAATAGATGGAGAGATATACCATGTTCTTGGATTGGAAGAATGAACATTGTGAAAATGACTATATCCAAAGCAATCTACAAATTCAATGCAATCCCTATCAAACTACCAATGGCATTTTTCACAGAACTAGAACAAACAATTTTACAATTTGTATGGAAACACAAAAGATCCCGAATAGCCAAGGTACACTTGAGAAAGAAAAACAGAGCTGGAGGAATCAGGCTCCCTAACTTCAGACTACATTACAATGCTACGGTAATCAAGACAGTATGGTACTGGCACAAAAACAGAAATATGGATCAATGGAACAGGATAGAAAGCCCAGAGATAAATCCATGCACATATGGTCACCTTATCTTTGACTAAGGAGGCAAGAATACACAATGAAGAAAAGACAGCCTCTTCAATAAGTGGTGCTGGGAAAACTGGACAGCTACATGTAAAAGAATGAATTTAGAACACTTCCTAGCACCATACAAAAAAATAAACTCAAAATGGATTAAAGACCTAAATATAGGAAAACATAGGCAGAACACTCTTTGACATAAATCACAGCAAGATCCTTTTTGACCCACCTCCTAGAGAAATGGAAATAAAAACAAAAATAAACAAATGGGACCTAATGAAACTTAAAAGCTCTTGCACAGCAAAGGAAACCATAAACAAGACGAAAAGACAACCCTCAGAATGGGAGAAAATATTTGCAAATGAAGCAACTGACAAAGGATTAATCTCCAAAATATACAAGCAAGTCATGCAGCTCAATATCAAAAAAACAAACAACCCAATCCAAAAATGGGAGGAAGACCTAAATAGACATTTCTCCAAAGAAGATATACAGATTGCCAACAAACCCATGAAACCCAACATCACTAATCATTAGAGAAATGCAAATCAAAACTACAATGTGGTATCACCTCACACTGGTCAGAATGGCCATCATTAAAAATCTACAAAAAATAAATGCTGGAGAGGGTATGGGGAAAGGGAACCCTCCTGCCCTGTTGGTGGGAATGTACATTGATACAGCCACTATGCAGAACAGTATAGAGGTTGCTCAAAAAACTAAAAATAGAACTACCATATGACCCAGTAATCCCACTACTGGGCGTATACCCTGAGAAAACCATAATTCAAAAAGAGACATGTACCACAATGTTCATTGCAGCACTATTTACAATAGCCAGGACATGGAAGCAACCTAAGTGTCCACTGACAGATGAATGGATAAAGAAGATGTGGCACATATATACAATGGAATATTACTCAGCCATAAAAAGAAACAAAATTGAGTTATTTGTAGTGAGGTGGATGGACCCAGAGTCTGTCACACACAGTGAAGTAAGTCAGAAAGAGAAAAACAAATACCGTATGCTAACACATATATATGGAACCAAAAAAAAAGGTTCTGATGAACCTAGGGGCAGGACAGGAATAAAGACGCAGACATAGAGAATAGACTTGAGGACACGGGGAGGGGGAAGGGTAAACTGGGATGAAGAGAGAGAGTAGCATTGACATATATATACTACCAAACGTAAAATAGATAGCTAGTGCAAAGTAGCTGCATAGCGCAGGGAGATCAGCTTGGTGCTTTCTGACCACCTAGAGGGGTGGGATAGGGAAGGTGACAGGGAGGCTCAAGAGGGAGAGGGTATGGGGATATATGTATACATATAGCTGATTCACTTTGTTATATAGCAGAAACTAACACAACATTGGAAAGCAATTATACTCCAATAAAGATGTAAAAAAATTAAAAAAATAAAAACATACAAACAAGAAGATGTTTAAATAAACCCTTTAGCCAAAGGTATTGGAATAGGGCAACCTAGCAAAACAGAAAACTTTTGACAATACCTGCCCTTCTCCATGCCAGCACCAATGGTAAAATTATCTCGACTGATGTCAGGAAGGCCAAAAGGGGAGCTTAACTACCCTACCCCAATTAGTTGAATGAGGTAAAACACAGCAGTGTAAAATGAATCCCAAGCAATCAGAAGAAAGGAAATAATTAAGATAAAACTAGGCATCAATAAAATTGAAAACCTATTATCAATAAAGCCAAAAGCTCTTTCTTTGAAAACAGCAATAAAATTGACAAATCTTTAATGAGTTTGACAAAAAATAACATGAAAGAAAACAAAAATTGCTAATATCAAGTTTGAACTGGGGAATATAATTATAGATCCTTTAAAAGGATACCTAGGGATGATTACAAACAGTTGTACAAACACAAATTTGACAATGTAAATAAAATAGAACAATTCCTTTTTTAATTTATTTTTTTAGTGAAGTATAGTTGATTTACGATGTTGTGCCAATCTCTGCTGTACAGCAAAGTGACTCAGTTATATATAGACATTCTTTTTTTAAATATTTTTTCCCCTTACGGTTTGTCACAGGATATCAAATACGGTTCCCTGTGCTATACAGTAGGACCTTGTTTATCCGTCATGTATATTATAGTTCACATTTGCTAATCCCAAACTCCCAGTCCTTCCCTCCCCCCTCCACTCTCCTTTGGCAACCACAGTCTGGAACAATTCCTTTAAAACCACATATTACCATAACTCACCCCATATGAAACAGATAACATTGAGTCCTATATCTATAAGATAAATTGAATCTGTAATTTAAAAGCTTCAAAAAATCATCCAGACCCAGAAGGTTTTCACTAGAGAATTCTACCAAAATTTTAAAGAAGAATTAACACCAATTCTGCAAATCTCTTCCGCAATATAGGAGTACAATTCCCAACTACTTTTATGAGACCTGTGTTATTCCAAAAACAGATAAAGACAGTACAACAAAAGAAAACTAAAAACCAATATCTCTCATGAGCATAAAAGCAAAAACCCTAAAAAATACTAGCAAAATTTATTTAGTAATGTATCAAAATAATTATATACAATGACCAAGTGGGGTTTATTCCAAGAATACAAGGCTGGTTCAATATTTTTAAATAAAAACTGTAACAATAGGTTAAAGAATAAAAATCATATCAATTGATAAAGAAAAAGCATTTGAAAAAATTCAACACCCAAGCAGGATTAAAAAAAACTCTCAGCAAATTAGGAAGAGAGGGGACTTCCTCAACTTGAAAAAGAACATCTATAAACACCCTAGAGCTAAGATCATACTTAGTGGTAAAGAGTGAATGCTTTTTCTTTAAGATTAGAAACATGGAATGTATGTCCAGTCCCACCGCTCTTATTCAACATATTACTGGATGTCTTAGCAAGTACTGACACAGTAAGGCCAGAAAAGGAAATAAAAGGGATATAGATTGGAAAGGAAAAATTAAATTATCCTTAATGGCAGATAACATTGTTGTCTATGTACAAAGCCCCAAGGAGTCTACAAAAAAAAAAAAAAACACAGAAAACTTCTAGAACTAATAAGAGAATTCAGCAACGTTACAGGCTACAAGATCATCAGCCAAAAACCAACCTTACTTCTCTGTATTAGCAAAGAATATGTGGAAACAAATCAAAAACTAAATACCATTTACAATCACTCCTAAAAAAGAAATACTAGGTGTAATTTTAATAGTAAGACTTGTAAAGCATCTGTACGTTGATCTCTTACATGAAGATGAGCAAGAGGTCCTGATATCACAGCTTCTGATGTCAATGGAGATCCCTTCCATGTCTCCTTTGATCTATTCCAAACCACATAGCTGGCAAGATGTCTGTGAAGATCAATGGATGAAACACTGTCAGGGGCAATTTCACCATCTATAACTGAAGCCAATTAAAATGCTGATTAAATAAATAAAACAAGAACTAAATAAATGAAGATACATAACATTTCCATGGACTGGAAGAATGAAAACAGAAAATATGTCAATTTTCTCACATTGATCTATAGGTTTAACACAATTCTCATCAAAAATTCCAGCAAGATTATTTATAGATACAGACAAGTTAGTACTAAAATTTATACAGTAAGTCCCCTACATACAAACCTTCAAACTGCAAACTTGCAAAGATGTGAACATACCTTCACATGTCCAATCATGTAAGTTAGTTCGCATGTCTGGTATACACTGTCATGTGCATGCATCCTCTACAAGTGGTTGTGCTTTTGTGTACTTTACTGTACAATACCGTTGCTGTGCAACACGAGGAGCTTACTAATGAAGACTTGATGGAGTTGGACACCCAGAGAAAGGATGAAGAGAGATATGAGGAAGAAGTAACTGAAGAACCGAAGATATTCATGACACAGGAAATGGCAAGGGGATTCTCTTTATTTGAGGACGCACTGTTAGTTTTTGAGGCACAGGACCTGAACATAGAACGGTACATGATGGTTGCAGCAGCCATTCAGAATGCAACCCATTGCTACTGTGTCATCTATGATGAGAAAAAAGAGCTACTACCCAGACATCACTGGATCCTTTTTTCAAGAGGGTATTCAAGATAGAATTGAAGATAGAATTGAATCCAGCAAGGAACCAGAATCTGTGCCATCACCGTCAGGCATGAGTGAAATTGCAGCTTGCCTTCCATCTCCTACTGCTGACGATCCTTCAGCTTTACCATCTCCCACCTCCTCTCCCTCCTCCAGTCAGTAGCTCTCCTTGCCTGTTCACTCAATGCCAGCCCCTGTATGCCAGCTGTTGTACTGTACTACTGTACTTTTCAAGGTGCTGTACTGTAAGATTAAAAACGTTTTAATTTTTGTGGGTGTTTTTTTTTGGCTGCATTGGGTCTTCGTTGCTGCACGTGGGCTTTTCTCTGGTTGTGGCGAGTGGGGGCTGCTCTTCGTTGTAGTGCACGGGCTTCTCACTGTGGTGGCTTCTCTTGTTGCAAAGCACAGGCTCTTGGCACATGGGCTTCCGTAGTTGTGGCTCGTGGGCTCAGTAGCTGTGGCTCATGGGCTCCAGAGCATAGGCTCAGTAGTTGTGATGCACGGGCTTAGTAGCTCCGTGGCACGTGGGATCTTCCCGGACCAGGGATCGAACCTGTGTCTCCTGCATTGGCAGGTGGATTCTTAACCACTACACTACCAGGGAAGCCCCTTTGTGTTTGTTTTTTATGTATTATTTGTATGAAAAGTATTTTAAACCTATTACAGTACAGTACTATATAGCCGATTGTGTTAGTTGGGTACCCAGGCTAACTTTGTTGGACTTACAAACACGTTCTTGGAACAGAGCTCATTCATATGTAGGGGACTTACTATGGAAAGACAAATAAACTCGAATAACTAAAACAATTCTGAGAAAGAAAAATAAAGTGGGAGAAATCACTCTGCTAATGTTAAGACTTACTATATAGCTACAATAATGAAGACAATGTGGTATTGCAGAGGAATAGGCACACATGTAAACTGAGCAGAATAGAGAACACAGAAATAGATTCACACAAATATGCCAAACTGATTTTGGACAAAGGGCAAAAGCAATTCAGTGGAAGAATGATACCTCTTTTAAAAATTGTACTGGTACAATTAGACATCTATAGGAAAAAAAAGAACCTAAAACTCACATTATATACAAAAGTCAAATGCATGATGGATAGTGGATTTAAATGTCAAGAGTAAACTTTTAAAAATTTAAGAAAAAAAAACAGGAGAAAAATCTTGATGACCTGGGGATAGATGAAAAGTCCTTAGACATGACACAATAACATGATCCATTAAAAAAAACATAAATTGGATTTTATCAAAATTAAAATCAAAAACATTTGTGCTGCTAAACACTGTTAAGATGATGAAAAGACAAGCTACAGACTGGGAGAAAACATTTTGCAAATTACATATCAAACATGATCTTATATTTACAATATGTAATGAAGTCACAAAATTTAACAGTAAAACAATATTCAGTTAGAAAAGAAGTAAAAGACATGAACTGACATTTTACCGAAGTCAGTCATATGGATGGAAAATAAGCACATGAAAAGATGTTCAACATTTTTAGCCATCAGGGAATTGCCAATTAATGCCACAATGTAATATCACTACACAGATAGCAGACTGGCTAAAATAAAATATAGTGACAATACCAAATGCTAGTGAGAATTAGGAAACTAGATCTTTCATACATTGTTAGTGGTAATGTAAGATGGTACAACTACTCTGGAAAGTAATTTGGCATTTTCTTATAGAACTATACCTGTACTTACCATATAACCCAGCAATCACACTCTTGAGTATTTATTCCAGAGAAATGAAAACATATCTTTACACAAAAATCTTCATGTGAATGTTCATAGCAGCTTTATTCATAACAACAAAAATACTGGAAACAACCTAAATATCTTTCAGTAGTTAAACAAATTCTAGTGCGTCCCTACAACTGAATACTATTTAGCAAAAAGAAATAATTGAATTATCGATAAATGCAACGTCCTGTATGTATGTCATAGACATTACATTCAATGAAAAAAATACTCTAAAGGTTACGTACTGTATGATTCTATTTATATAACATTCTCAAAATGACAAAGCTATAAAGATGGAGAACAGATTAGTGGTTGCCAGGGAACGGAGATGGGGGAGAGTTGTTGCTAAATGAGAGGCAATATGAGGAACTTCCTTTGCAATGATGAAATAATTCTGTATCATGACTGTGGTGATGATTTCATGAATCTAAACATGGAATAAAACTGTATAAAGCTATACATACACAATTTTTAATGCCTGCAAAAAATAGTGAAATTGAGTGTTTTGTAAAAGTCTAGTTAATAATATTCTGCCGATGTCAATTTCCTAGTTGTGATACTGTACTCTAAATATAAGATGCCTCCATTGTGGGAAGTTGGTTGAAGGGCACATAGGAATCTATGTACCATTTCTGAACTTCCTGTGAGTCAGCAGTTATTTCAAAATAGAAAGTTTAAAAGATATTTGCATATTATATATTGCATTAAGACACCCTATCAAATTTGTATGGAAACCACAGATCTGCTTTTTTTTTCCTCACATTTTTTGTGAGATCAGGAAGAAGTAGGCATCTTGGAAAAAAACAGCAACATTAAAGTTTCCTTCTGGGGAAGACAGGTGTCTTATCCAGTGAAAGGGCTTGGAAACTGGATATACAACTTCTGTCCTTGTCACTTAAAGTAGTGCCCACTTAAATTTGTTGAGACTTTTTTTGTGGCCTAGTATGTAATCTATCCTGGAGAATGTTCCATGCACTTGAAAAGACTGTATATTCTACTGTTTTTGGATGTACTGTCCTGTAGATATCTGTAGATAAGTCCAACTGTTCTATTGTGTCAAGGACTATGGAAAAAAGTATGGAAGCTCCTCAAAAAACTAAAATAAGAACCACCATATGATCCAGCAATTCCACTCCTGGGTATATATTCAAAAAAAACAAAAACACTAATTCGAAAAAATACATGCACACCAGTGTTCATACCAGCATTATTTACAATAGCCAAGATATGGAAGCAACCCAAGTGCCCATCAACAGACAAATGAATAAAGAATATGTGATATATATATCACATATACAATGGAATATTACTCAGCCATAAAAATAATGAAATTCTGCCATTTGCAGCAACGTGGATGGACCTAGAGAATATTACGCTTAGTGAAATAAGTCAGGCAGAAAGACAAATACTACATGATATCACTTATATGTGGAATCAAAAAAATAAAATAAACGAATTATACAGCAGAACAGAAACAGACTCACAGATATAGAAAACAAACTACTGGTTACCAGTGGGGAGAGGGAAGGGGAGGGGGCAAGATAGGGGTAGGGATTAAGAGATACAAACTACTATGCATAAAGTAAATGAGCAAAAAGGATATATTGTACTGCACAGGGAATTATAGCCATCATCTTGTAATAACTTTTAATGAAGTATAATCTGTAAAAATACTGAATCACTATGCTGTATACCTGAAACTAATACTGTAAATCAACAATACTTCAATTTTAAAAAAGAAGTCATGTCTAATCCTAAGAGGGAGCAGTTCCACAGAAACAGCTGTTAACTAGAAAAGGCAAAGTGAAAGGCCTGCTTCAGAGTCCTGCAATACTCACAGCTTGTTCAAGCCAATTACCCTGTGGTGAGACACCAGGAAAATACAGAGACATTTACAGTAATCTCTCCCTGGAAGATGCCTCCTGATCCCAAACTACTCTAGACTTAGCAGTTTTAGTAATTTCTAAGCCAAAAAATTCATAGGACTTCTACTTGGTGGCTACCATTTAAAGCACATAGTGGTTTAGAGTTAAACAGACCAAGAGTGAAAACTGGTTCCACAGATTTACCAGGTGTGTGAACTTGGCCAACAACTTTTCTTATCCTCAGATTCCTCATCTGTAAAATGGGGATAATCAGATCTGTTTCATTATTAAATACCACAGTATCTGAGAAGTCTTTCCTGACAACTTTTGATAAGATATCCTCTTGTGTGGTCCTAGGGTTCAGTCATGCTCTTCCGATAGTAATCCTGCAATTATCTGTCTGCTTGTCTGTGTTAAGCAAACACAGATGGTACGGTTTCTAAGGGATAAGACCTGCCATGTGTATTCCCCAGAGCATGGCAGAGTCCCAGTCTAGATTCTCACAAGTGGTCAGGGAATGACAGATCACTATTATTGTATTTAATATTTCATCACTTGAGAATGTACATGAAAAATTAGTGAATAGCTGATATGCTAGAATTCAGTTTCATTTTCACTCTCCATTGTATCTCTAAACTTCTAAAACTTCTAGAATGGGACTTCTGGTATCCTGACATTGTAGATTTGTGAAAGACTCCAGTCTCCCCATTACATTCTGTCTCAGAGCTGGCCTTATCTTCAAATTAAATTGAACGCTCACTGAAGGTTTCCCAAATACAATGCTATTAAGCACACATATGAGGCCCTTAATAAATTATGTCTATATGGATGAACTGTTGAACAAATACAAATATGTTAATTGGATTTTTTAGGTGAAAAGCATGGTTTTCCTTCAAGCTCACATAGTAAGACTCAAAAGTGTGAAATGAATACACAATGGAATCGTCACATCCAGGTGAGCTCTCTTACAAGCTAGAGGACACAACTGCTTTTATTTTCTTCTTATACATTTCGACACTGCTTTTCTATTTTACTTCCCATGGTCTTAGTCCTGCTACTGTACAAATACAGATATTGAATTCAACAACTACAACCTTTGGTTTTACTTTTAAAAGTATGTTTGTTTCTGACTTCCTCATTAGACTGTGAGATCCTTCAAGGTAGGAACCATGTTTCATTATGCTTTCATGTCTAGCACCTGAAACTGCCTGAAATATGGTAGGACCCCCTGAAGAGGTTTTGATTTAACAAATATTTTGTAAATATACTGTAAGGAGAAAATTCCTATTCCAAACTGGTATTGGTATAGTAGATGCTATCTTTCCAAGACACCATATGAATAGCTTCTGTGTATTAGATGCCATTTAATTTGTACAAGAAATCTGAGGTTTTGGAGATCCAGAACTCTGCTCCATTTCTGTCATCTGTTATGGGTTTAATTTTGTCCCCTCAAAATTCATATGTTGAAATCCTAACATCCACTGCCTCAGAATATGATCTTATTTGGAAACTGGGTCATTGCAGAGGTACTTAGTTCCTAATCCAATACAACTGGTGTCCTTATAAAAGAACACCATGTAAAGAAATAGACAAACACAAAGGGAGAATGAAGCCAGAGATCCAGGTGATGAATTTACAAGCCAAGGAGAGAGGCCTGGAACCAGTCTTTCCCGTATAGTCCTCAGCAGTAATCAACCAGGCTGACACATTTGTTTCGAATTTCAGATTTCTAGCCTCCAGAATTGTGAAACAATAAATTTCTGTTGTTTAAGTCATAACTTCATAATGGCAGCCCTAGAAAACTCATACAGCTTCTGATATAGCAGTTAGCATAGTTCTTGGCACCAACATAAACTAAGGCAACATTTTTAACATCTCAGTCATTTAGGGATTTTATTTCATATCAACACTCAGTTGATACGTATATTCTCCAGGAAGCCTTCTATGCTCCTTGCCTCCCAATGATTCCCAATTCCTCATATGGACATATGCTTTCTCTCTTTTTCAGAATCAAGTAATTTTAATAATCACAAACTGAAATTATCCTTAGCTTTTTAAAAAAAATTTATTGAAGTATACTTGATCCCTTTGGACATATGTTTTCTTCTCTCTCGGCTAAATGCTTAGGACTAGAATGGCTGGATCAAATGGTAGACATAGGCCCAGGGTTGTTTTAAAATAAATTTCTAAACTGTTTTCCAAGTGTTGTACCATTATATATTCCCACAGCAGTGTATAAGAATGCCAGCTCTTCCACATCCTGACTAACACTTAGTGTGGTTAGTCTTTTTTTAATGAAATTTTATTTTAAAACAATTTCAGATTTACAGAAATCAGTTCCCCCAGTTGTTAACATCTTCCATTACTATGGTACATTTGTCAGAAATTATGAAGCAACACTGACACATTAACTAAAGTCAAATTTGTTCAATTTTTATTCAAATTTGTTCAATTTTTTTATTCAAATGTTCTTTTTCTGTTCCAAGACCTCATCTAAGACACTACATTACATTTAGTCATCATGTCTCCCTAGGCTCTTCTTTATTGAGGGGGGGGTGTAACAGTTATTAATTTTCTTTTTTCCAGCCTTGCTGAGATATACTTGACAAATAAGAATCGTATGTATTTAAGGCTTACAAAATGATATTTTGATACATGTATACATTGTGAAATGATTATCACAATCAAGCTAATTAACATATCCATCATATCACATAGTTCCAATTTTGTATGTGTGTGGTAAGAACACTTAAGATCAACTATCTTAGCAAGTTTCAAGTATCTAATACAGTATTATTAACTACAGTCACCATGCTGTTCATTAGGTCTCCAGAAATTATTCATCCTGCATAACTGAACTTTTATACCCTTTGACTAACATCTCCCCATTTCTCCCACTGCCCAGTCCCTGACAATCACCATTCTACTCTCTGCTTTTATGAGTTTGACTTTTTTTAGATTCCACATACAAGTGAGATCATGCTGTATTTGTGTCTGGCTTATTTCACTTATCATAATGCCCTCATATTCATCCATGTTGTCACAAATGGCAGTATTTCCTTCTTTTTAAAGGCTGAATAGTATTCCATTGCTGTGACAGTTTCTCAGACTTTCCTTGTTTTTGATAACCTTGACAGTGTAGAGTAATACTGGTCAAGTAATTTTTAGAATGCACCTCAATTGTGTTTGTTTGATGTTTTTCTCATGGTTAGACTGAGCTTATGGATTTTGGGGAGGAAGACCACAGACATGAAGTGACATTCTCAATACAACATATCCGGGGTATATTCTATAAACTTGACTTGTAACTGATAAAGTTAACCTTGATCACTTGGCTCAGGTAGAGTTTGCCAGGTTTCTCCATTGTATAGTCGCAATTTTTATTTCTCTATAAATCCCATGGACATTGAAAATAAAATTGAAAGTAATATTAAGAACAACTTTAAGTCCACAAATTTGATAACCTAGATAAAATGGTCCAGTTCCTTGAAAGACATAATCTGCCAAAACTCACACAAGAAGAAATAGACAATCTGAATAGGCCTCTATCAATAAAAAATTGAATGAATAATTAATAACCTTCCAAAATAGAAAGTGACAGACCCAGATAAGTTATTAGTGAATTCTACCAAACATTTAAGGATGAAATTATATCAATTCTCTATAATCTATTCCAGAAGATAGAAACTGAGGGAATACTTCCTAACCCATCTATGAGGCCAGCATTATGCTAATATAAAAACTACACAGACATTAGAGGAGAAAAGAAAACTACAGGCCAATATCTCTCATGAATATAAAAATCCTCAGAAAAATATTAGCAAATCAAATCCAACAATGTATAAAAAGAATGATACACCACAATCATGTGGAATTTATCCTAGGCATGCAAGACTGGTTCAACATTCAATAATGAATTAAGGTAAATCTTCACATTAATAGGCAAATAATGAAAAATCGTATGATTATATCAATAGGTGCAGAAAAAGCATCTGTCAAAGACCAACACTCATTCATGCTAAAAAGTCTCAGAAACTAGGAATAAAGGGGCACTTCCTCAACTTGATAAAGAACATGTACAAAAACCCTACAGCTAACATCATACTTAATGGTGAGAAACTACAAGTTTTCCTGCTAAGATTAGGAACAAGGCAAGGAAGTCCCCTCTCACCACTACTTTTCAACATTGTACTAGAAGTCCTAGCTAATGCAATAAGACAAGAAAAGGGAACAAAATGTATATACACTGGGAAAGAAGAAATAAAACTATCTGTGTTGTCAGAAGACATAATCATCTATGTAGAAAGAAACAACAAAAAACCTAAATCACCAAAAAACCTGAAAGAATCAACAAAAATCTCCTGGGACTAACAAGTGATTATAGCAAGTTTGCAAGATATGGGTTAATATGCCAAAGTCAATAATTCCTATATGCAAGTAATGAGCAAGTGTAAGTGAAATTAACACAATACTATTTATATTAGCACACAAAAATGAAATATTTACATATAAATCTAACAAAATATGTACAATTCCTATCTAAGAAAATCTACAAAGCTCTGATGAAAGACATCAATGAAGAATTAAATAAATGAAAAGATGTCCCATGTTCATGGATAAGAAGACTCAATATTGTCAAGATGTCAGTTCTTCTCAATTTGGCTTAAAGATTCAATACAATACCAATCAAAATCCCAGCAAGTTATTTTATGGTTATTGACTACTGATCCAGTTTATATGGAGAGGGAAAAGATCCAACATAGCTAACTTACTGTTGAAAGAGAAGGAAAAAATCAGAGTATTGACATTACTCTAATTTAAGACTTACTATAAAGCTACACAATCAATAGAATGTGGTACTGGTGAAAGAACAGACAAATAGATCAATTAAACAGAATAGAAAGCCCAGAAATAGATTTTCACAAATAAATAGAAGTGATCGTCAAGGCAGCAAAGACAACTCAATAGAGGAAGAATAGCCTTTTCAACAAATGGTGCTGGAACAATTGAACACACACATAAAAAAAATAAATCTAGACACAGAATTTACACACTTTACAAAAATTAACTCAAAATGGATCACAGACCTAAAAGTAAAATGCAAAACTATAAAACTCTTAGAAGATAATATAGGAGAAAATCTAGAGGACTTTGGATATGATGATGACTTTTTAGCTGGAAAACAAAAGAAATAAATAATTGATGAACAATTGAAAGAAATAATTGATAAGCTAGATTTCATTAAAATAAAAAACTTTGGCTGTTCAAAAGATGATGTCAAGAGAATGAGAAGATAAGACACAGACTAGGAGAAAATATTTGCAAAAGACATATCTGATAAAAAATTGTTATCCAAAATATACAAAGCATTCTTAAAACTCAACAAGAGATCTGTTGTACAACATAGTACCTATAGTTAACAGTATAATATTGTGTGCTTTAAAATATGTTAAGAGGATACATCGCATGTTAAGTGTTCTTACCCCACACACATCAAAAAAAAAAAAACAGAAAAGAGCACAAGGAGGGCTTCCCTGGTGGCGCAGTGGTTGAGAGTCCGCCTGCCGATGCAGGGGACACGGGTTCGTGCCCTGGTCTGGGAAGATCCCACATGCCGTGGAGCAGCTGGGCCTGTGAGCCATGGCCGCTGAGCCTGTGTGTCCGGAGCCTGTGCTCCGCAACGGGAGAGGCCACAGCAGTGAGAGGCCCGCGTACCACAAAAAAAAAAAAAAAAAAAAAGAGCACAAGGAAATTTTTGGATGTGATGGATATGATATTTAATACATTGGTTGCAGTGATGATATAACAGGTGTATGCATGTGTCCAAACTCATCAAAATATATACATTAAATATGTGCAATTTTTGTATATCAATTATACCTCAATAAAGCTTGAAAACAGCCCAATTTAAAACAAAAAAAGATCGGAAGAGACACCTCACCAAAAAAGATGTACAGAAGGCAAATAAGTATTACACACCTATTAGGATGGCCAAATCCAAAATGCTGACAAACATCATATGCTGGCAAGGATGTCAAACAACAGGAACTCTCATTCATTACTGATGGGAATGCAAACTGGTGCAGTTTGGAAAACAGTTTGGCAGTTCTTACAAAACTAAACATATTCTTACCATATGATGCAAAAATCATGCTCCTTGGTATTTACCCAAATGAAATGAAAACTTATATCCATACAAACATCTGCATGCAAATGTTTATACCAACTTAATTCACAATTGCCATAACTTGGAAGAAATAAATGGCCTTCAGTAGGTGAACAGATAAATAAGCTGTGGTACATTCAAACAAAGAAATATTTAGTGCTAAAAGGAAATGAACTATCAAGCTATGGAAAGACATGGAGGACCTTCAAATGAATATTACTTCATAAAATAAGCGAAACTGAAAAAGCTACATACCATAGATTCCAACTCACCAGCTAGTATTACTATCTTTATTGGTTAATAATTTAATAACATTACTGTTTTTAGATTTCAGCCTTAGACATTTCCATGCAT
>NW_021703779.1:44482920-44499078 GCF_005190385.1 Monodon monoceros
GGGATTGGTTTGAAGGACCAGTGTTGAATTTCAAAGAAGTATTTAAGAATATTTTTTTTTTTTTGGCTGCGTTGGGTCTTCGTTGCTGCTTGCCGGCTTTCTCTGGTTGCAGCGAGCGGGGGCTACTCTTCGTTGTGGTGCACGGGCTTTTCATTGCGGTGGCTTCTCTTGTTGTGGAGCATGGGCTCTAGGCGTGTGGGCTTCAGTAGTTGTGGTACGCAGGCTCAGCAGTTGTGGCTCATGGGCTCTAGAGCACAGGCTCAGTAGTTATGTCGCATGGGCTTAGTTGCTCCGCGGCATGTGGGATCTTTCTGGACCAGGGATCAAACCTGTGTCCCCTGCATTGGCAGGCGGATTCTTAACCACTGCACCACCAGGGAAATTTTACATCATGTGCTCTTTCCACACTGAACAATAATTTTATTTTCAGATATGTGATCTAATTTGCCCTTTTCAGAAACTGCTTAATTCATATGTGGATAATTCGATTTTCAGAACATTTTCACAACTGGTAGTTTTTTACTTCTTACTTGAAATAGCCATTTCCCATTTAGCCCAAATGTAGCTTAGCAAAATATTATTTTATAGAGTAATCGCCCTCTCGGGAAGGTATTGTTATGTACATATCCTAATATGTACATATTATGAAAACTGTATTCCGAGTGCGATTTAGCATGCTTGAATTCCAACTCCCATTGCTCCTTTCTCAGTGCCCTAGAACAACATTCTCTCAATACAAATTAGTCTTTGAATGAAAGTCCGCATATTTGAATTTGTGATAGTCCACTTAAACTTGTCTGAATACCAGTAGCCAAAGGACTAGAATAGTATATGGTAATTACATCCCAGTTGAGTGAGTTAGCTTTCTTGATATTCAGCTGCTACAGACTTCTCAAACTGTTAGGACGCCTGGCCGATCTCTCCTAAAGATTTAGGATAAAGATTTTGTGTCACATGACAGACTTTTTTGGGTGCCAAGTTAAAAGCGCTTATGTTTGCTTCAGTACTTGCTTGAAATTAGGGATCCTATCTAAAGTGCATAGGTTTCTTTTGGAACTACCTTTATTCCCCTAGCCATAGTAAGTAGGTAGAGTAAAGCCTACTTCATGAAGTGGATATTGGTACGTAGAAAGATCATTTTTAATTTCTAGGGCAACCTAGAATGTGTCATATTTCTTAATCATTATTGATAGATATTTTGTGTCAGTCAACTGACTTTTGGGGGGGTCACTGTTAATGCACTCTGTATTAAGAAATTTTGAAAGTTTAGAAACTTGGAACTCTTGATCTTTTCTCAAGAAGGTTGAGGAAATGCCTACTTTGTGAAAAGAGTATGGGTGGGGGATGTCTTTCTATATATAACATTTAACATCTTAAAAATATTCTACAGATCAATAATAAGTGGATAATAACTGTAATTTAAAACATTTTTATTCTATAAATTAACCTTTTATAAAGAACACAATCACTGGTAGAATTGAATATCACTACGTTTTCTTTTTCAACTTCGGTGCCAATTTTTATAATAAGATCTTTGCTATATAGAAATACGTCTAAATAAAGTACGTATTGTAATTGACAAAACTAATGTTGCCAAAGGAATGAGTAGAGAATGAACAGATTTTAAAAACCAATTATTATTTCATATTCAAAATTATGTAGAATTATCAAATATGTGTTTCAAAAATATGTTTTTGTACAGAAAGATATCTTATTTTTTAAACAAACTTTCTAAATCCCACAAGTTGACGTTTCCTATTCTAACAATCCAAGTCAATGAATGATATTCTCAGTAACCTGAAATTTTTCAAAGTATACAGTAACAGCAGTGAAATTGGATTATTGTTTTATGACCATTTCATATATAATACTGCCTCCATCTAAAATGTTGCTACAAGCACCTGGGAGGTTTAACTTGTACATGGCATCCTTAGAGATAATAATGCACTATCTTGTTTTGACTTTTCAACTCGTATTTGACAAATGTGAAAAGTACAGTGTTGATGTTAATCAACTCTTGTTAGCCTGCAGATATTTGCCGTATTTAATTCTGAAAGATTTGTACTGAGTTCTATCACTTGCTAGGATTATCTTCAGTTCCCAGTTATCTTCAATTTATGCAATCTGTAAGACTCCTTTCATTTCTAAATTGCAAAAGAACATTTTACAGTTATCACACTTTAAGCTTTCAAATTCACATGGGCAGGTCTTGTTATGCTTTTGGAGTTCAGTCAAGAAAAAGTTAAATGAAAGAACCTAAAAAGCCTTTCATTTTAAAAGAGAAATCCAAAGAATTCAGCTTAAAACAGTTGACACAGAGGTAACAAACCAAATGGTATCTAGTTAACCTCCATCCTCCAAGAACTTGATCCATCAACAGTTGGAATTTTCTTCCTACAGTCATTACATAGCACCCATGCATTATTTATAAGATTATTACACTAAAAATGTACAGATGAATCTTTCAATTCATTCTCTCCAGAAAGGAAATAGTGCATTGATCAAAGATAATTAAGACTTTCAGACATGAGGTAGAAATTTGTTTCCAGCATATTTTTTAAAGACTAGATTTTTTCCCCCAAACTGGGCAAGTGCCTTAACAAAAGTTTTAAGAAGACATGTTGGAGTAAAGGTAATATTGATATGTTTGATATATCGTTTCCCTGGATGCCCAATATATTATATTTTCTAAGAAACCTGTTTTGCTGATCAGATCACTGTTGAAAGAAGTAACTCTGAAAGGGATGGGGGTGGCTATAAATATTTTGAATTCTGTTGTATGGTTTAATTTTAAAAGAACTGTAAGTATTTCAACATTTTTGTGTTTAGAAACATCAAATAAATATTGGTGTATGTGTGCGTGCACACGGGCTCACACGCGTGTAAGCAACAGGAATAGGCAGCTTCTAAAGTACTAGCAACATTAGAGGGCCCTTCTGGGACAGATGGGTAAAGGGTTCTGAAGCTGGAGCTGCTCCTCCCACGTCCCTTTAGGTGGAAGAAAGAGCGATTCCTCCATCAATAGTTGTTAACTGGGAAAAGGAAGGTGAAAATGCTGCTTTAAACCTATAGTACTAACAACTGGCCAGAGTTCTCTTTTTCAGGGTTCCTTTTGTGGAAGCACCAAGCAAAACAGGAAATATTTTCAGCATTGTTCTAGTATTGTAATCATCTTTCTGAATGACTGTTTGGCCTGTTAGACTATGAACTCTTTGAGGACTAGGACTCAGCCTGCCCATATCCTCAGAGCCTAGAACAGTGGCTAAAATTTGGAGACATCTGTCATTGATCCACAGATTATAAATGTCTACTACTAGTGTTTTCTATAACACTGTAATACTAGTGTATTGATTTCTTAGCTTTATATTTTAACTAGGACAATCTGTTATTCCTCAGGCTCTCATGTGGCCTTATAGTGGAACTGCATTAGATAATTCACTGAAGGCTTTTCCAATACAAAGTGGTTGATGAACCATAATTCAGTAAATATTTGTTGACTAGAGGAATTGATGAACCAATAAAACTATTAATGAGATATTTTTTTTTAGGTGAATGGCATAGATGTTGTTCAGATTTACTTTGAAAGAATCAAGTATGTGAACCCTATGATGAATGGAATTGTGAAGACAGGTGAGCTCTTTCACACTCCCAAGGACACAGCTCGTCCTATCCTTTTGGACACTTCCTCCCTGTTTATTACAATGACTACTCTCCAGGTTGTTGCACTACTACTATATCTGTACAGACTTCTAATTTTGCACCTATGGCCTTTTTTGTGCTTTTATGATTATATGTCAGTATTTCCCACCAGGTTATGTGACCTTGAGTGCAAAGACCTTACTTATTTCCTTTGTCTTTTTTTATATATCTAGTATATAAGACATCACTAGAAATATGGTAGATATCACTGAAGGTTTGTCTAAAAAATTAATATTTTGTAATGACACTGAGTGGTAAAGCATTTACCTTCTAATCTGCTGTTAGTACAGCAAATGCTGTCTGTTTAGCTTATATGTGGCTTTTGTACATCAGGTGTCACACAAGTGTTTAAAGGCATTTGTGAGATATTAGAAAGCAAAAATTCTTACTCATATGTCTGTGTCATCCCAGACATTATGTGTCTGCTAATGGCAGTACACTACACTACCTATGAAAAAATATATTTCATATTTTTTAACCTAAATCTGACTGTGCCTCTAGACATAACTCCTGATCTGTAGAAAATACAGGGAACAGAGAAACATTACTCTACATCACAGAGATGATATGAGCAGAATCCAGACTGCAGGAAACTACAGGAAAGATGACCTAGTACCTTCAGTAAATGATTGCCAGAATGAAAGAAATGGAGGATGAACCTATAGATTAAAAGATTTAAGAGACTTAACCAGTTGTAATATATGGATCTTTTTCCAGTTGTAATATATGGATCTTTTTCAGATCCTGATTTGACTAAACTGTAAAATAAATACATTTTGATACAATCTGGATAATTTGAAAATTGACTTGATATTTGATATTAGTTGGAATAATAGTACTGTGGTTATGTTGAAAATAAGAGTCCTTATCTTTAAGCGATACATTCTCAACTATTTACAGTTGAAATGATGTCTGGAATTTGCTTCAGAATAATAAGTCTGGATGTTAATTGTGTTGGAGATATTGATGAAACAAGACTGGCCTTGACTTGATAATTGTTGAAGCTGGGTGATGGTTAAATGATGGTTCATTATATATGTTTCTCTCCATGTTTGTATATTTGACATTTTCCATAATAAAAAGTTAACAAAAAGTTATCAGAATTCTTATTAAAGCTAATATATGAGGCATTGAGAAGAAGAAAAATTTTAGATTGTTTAGTAAATGTGGGCTCTGGGGTGCCATTTCTGGCCCAAGAGGTCAAATGCCCAAAAAGAGAGGGGCAACATACCCTGGAATAGTTAGTGTTTCCCTTGCTACAGACCATTGTTAGGAGTTTTTTTCTCAATTTGGCCCATGGAAATAAGAAGAGTTAAATTTTTATTTATGCCTGTTGGAAAATGGGAATGGATCCTCATGTTCTCTTGAGCAAGATTTTTGACAACACTTAAGTCCAGTTCATATCAATGTGAAAATCAAAGGGGTGAAGTCTCCAGAGAGCAAATTTATGGAATTATAAAAATCCACAAAATGCTTTTCTTGAATAGTTTTTTAGAAGAATAATGGCTGTAGAATGTGTTAGTTACACATTCATTAATTTTAAAGTTATACTTGAAGGTAGGTGACACAAGAAAGTAAGTAGTTAACATTCTTGACTGCAGTGAACCATTTTGTGTTTCACAGACTGCAGATATTCCTTCAGTTTTGAACTGTGCTTAGAATTCTGTAAAGGCTGAAACCTTCTAGGTCAGAGTTAATGAAGCTGTACTGAAATCAACAAACATAGGGTCTGTCCTGACTTATTTTGTGGGTCAAGGAGCAGCAGGCAGAAAGTGAGAACAGCATTGGAGGTCCCTTCCAGGGAAGATAAACACCTTCGTAAGTGTGAAGGGACTTCCCTGGTGGCGCGGTGGTTAAGAATCCGCCTGCCAATGCAGAGGACATGGGTTCAAGCCCTGGTCCAGGAAGATCCCACATGTTGCGGAGCAACTAAGCCTGTGCGGCGCAATTACTGAGCATGTGCTCTAGAGCCCGTGAGCCACAGCTACTGAAGCCTGTGCACCTAGAGCCCATGCTCCGCGACAAGAGAAGCCACTGCAATGAGAAGCCCGGGCACCGCAGTGAAGTGTAGCCCCCGCTCACTGCAACCAGAGAAAGCCTTCACGCAGCAACAAAGACCCAATGCAGCCAAAAATAAATAAAATAAATAAATTCATAAGTGTGAAGGGCTGTGAAGATGAAGCTGCCCATTCTACTCCTTACTGTCCTCTAGGTTGTGTTCCAATCACATGAGCAAGCAGTTCCCCCAGAAACAACTGTTTCCTGGAAGAGAGGAGATGAAAGGTTTACCTCAGAGCGCTTTACTGCTCACAGCTGGGCAGAGTTTCACTTTAAAGGTTCCCCTGTTAGAAGGAACAGAAAAATTAGAAAAAGTTTTTCATTCATCTTTCCCTGGAAGTTTCTTCCTAACTTGAGTTTACTCTGATTTTAGCAGATTTTTTTAAATTTGGAGGCAAACAGAGCTAGGGGAATAGAATGGTAGGTGATGGTTGTAATTACAACAAATAGTGGTTTTAGAGTCCAACAGGCCATGGTTCAAAGTTGGCCTGACTATCTGCTAGCTGTGTGGCCTCTGCCAAGTTACTTTACCTGCCTAATCTCCAGTTTCCTCATCTGAAAAATGGGGGCAATCATAGCCCCTGCCTTTGTAAACAGCACTGCTTCTGAAAAACCATTTTTGATCTCCTGGGGTGAGGTATACTCTGATGTTCCCAGGTACCCCATTGCTTTGTTATTTGATAGTTCTTATCAAAATTATACTTATTAGCTAGCATGTCTCTACCTTCTAAACTCTGAGGTCCCCTGGCTCTTTGACCCAGACTAGGTTGTCTCTGTGTCCCCAGAGTCTGGCACAGAGCCTGGAACATGGTGCCCCACAGGTGCCCGTAACATTTTTATTATATAAATGATTGTCATACGTCCTACATGTCAAAAATATATTGCTGTTATTTTACCAGGTATTTGTTTACTGGAAATGTGAAAAATGAGACACCATAAGACGACTGTGGTTTGTACTCCAATTTCTCTTTATTGGGAAGAATATTTTGTCTATAAAGGATGCTTCCATTTTTCAGAATCTTCCAGTACCAATTATTTGTAACTTCTTAGCTTCATAAAGTACTATGGGGTATTCGCTCAGGTGGTGAACTGGCCCCACAGCTGCATTTGATAATTTACTGAAGGCTTCCCAAATACAAATGATTGAAAGAAATAGTAAGCTCTCAGTATTTATTAAGTTTAAGAACTGTTGAATGAATACAAGTATGCTAATTATTTTATTTTATGGGTAAAAGATATAACTAACAATCAGGATTATATGGTAACAAATTCACACATACAAGACAAACCAAGGCCAAGACCTGACTGACTGGGCTGGTAAAGATACAATGAGCTACTTTTAAATATAGACAGTTTATTACTTAAATATACAGTGCAAAGAAAAATGAGCCAAAGGTGCCAGCTCCCCAGACGCTTGCCCCACATTCCCTAAAAGACAACAAAGAAACAAAGGGGGCTGTGTGATGGTAATGCAAGTTTTGGGATACTCCATTACTGAACAGCCACATCTAGACTGCAGCTGAGTGCTTTTATGTTCTCCAGGTCTGTTCTAAGGGGCACAGGACAGAATGCCCCATACCTCATCAGAAACTGGTATGTGATGAGAAACTGCCTCATGACAGACTCCTAGAGGAGATAAGGAGGTGTGTGGGAGATGTCCTTGTAGTGGCTCCTTACAGCATTCCATCTCCTCATGTTCTGGGAGGTCATGAGGCATTTAACCAAGCCTCAGATTAACTGCAGTTCAAGCCTATGTGGAGACATGCAAGGGTGTCAGGCCACCATGGAGGAGCCATTCCCCTACAACTCCACTTTCCCTTCACATGTCCAGCTAGGAAGTCTTTCTGTAAACAGAGGCCACCAGTCGTGGGCACTCTAAAGACACAATGGACCTCCATCCAAAATTTGGTTCAGATGTCAAGACTGATGATACTACTAACACACCATGAGGATATTCAAAGATTTATTACTCACAGAAAAAGGTTTTATGGAGAGAGCAGGACAGGCTTCCAAAGCTGGTTTGAAAATGTCTTGAGAGAACAGGAAAGGAGACTGACTTGGATTTTTATTGCAGTTACAGGGTGGGGATGAAGTGAGCGTTGCAATGCACAGCCACACACAGTTCTGGAGACTAGTGAGTCCAAAATCTGCAGTGTGGGCTAGCAGCTTAGAAATGAAGGAGAGCCAGTGGTACAGTTTCTGTCCAAAGGCTGGCAATCTGGAGACCCAGAAGAGCTGATGGTACATTATGAAGTCTGAAGGTCGCCTGCTGGAGAATTCCCTCTTGCTTGGGGGAGGTTGTTCTTGTTCTATTCAGGCTTCAGCTGAGTAGATGAGGCCCACGTACATCATGGAGGGCAACCTATTTACACAGAGTTCACTGAGTTAAGTGTTAATCTCATCCAAAACACCCTCCAAGTTGACACATAAAATTAACCATCACAAATCTACCCCCAGCCCGGTCAACTCGGCACTTGTACACAACTCCTAAAGTCATACTTACTCTCCAAATGAAGACAGTAACAAGGTCATCTTTCCACCTAACATGATACAAGGATCCTGCGTACACCAAAAATGCACTAAGTCCTTCCCCAGAAGAGAAGGTAAAGTCCTTGAGTCAAGTTTACTCTTCTTCTTGATTATCCCGTAACTAAAATACTATGATGCAAAGTTAATAACAATACTTAAATACTATGATATAAAGTGAATACATCTTATGTTACATGATAAGGGGTTAACAGAGGGAAGGAAAGAAAGGTATTATACATACACAAACATATAACAAAAAAGGAGGAAATACTCAGGACAGTTACAGTCCTCATTTTTGTAACAGGTCATGTGGTAACAGCTGGTGTTCATAAATACCTTCTTCCTCTGTTCCATAATCCCTTTGCCTTCAACAAGCACAAGTGGTTATCGTTCTTTACCTGGAGGGGTGACCCAAACCTTCATTCTCGAAGGGTCTGGGCCATTACTAATCCTGCCTGGATTGGGTTGTTGTAGCTTTCTATTTACTTGAATCATGGGACATATAATACCAAGAGATACTCTAGGGCGTCTCCTGTATTGCAGACATGCTCTTCCTTACCTCTGTTATAGAATAGCAGCCCAATTTCCCCTTGGTAGTCAAGATCAATTACCCCGGCCAGCGCAGTAACTCTCTTCGTTGCCTACTGATTCAGAGGCGTAAGGAGCCCAAAATGGACAGGTTGCAGTCTTAACTTCTCGTTCAATGGAATCATTGTTGTGTCTGCTGGAGGAACTAAGACCTCTAGGCCAGCAGAGCATAATATGAGAACAGGAAGCAAAAATTTTGCTAATGGGTCACTAGAGGTACCATTTCCACCCCTTGATTCCCGGATCCATGAATCCTGGTTATGGGAAAAACAGCACCATATGTTAGATGTTGACTGAGAGCACATACAGCCTCCTGGAGAAGCTTGCCCAGCCCTACAAGGTATTATCACCTGCAAGGTATTACTCAATGTAACTGAGTCCTCTAAGGGCCATTCCATATTCCAAAGCTGGTCATTCCAAAGCAGCCAGCTGCTTTAAGATGGTGGAGACCATGGTAAACCAGTGAATTCCATGAGTGTGGGCCCACTGCTGCACTTCATTTGCAATGGAGTGAGTTCCTTGATCAGAAGCAATGCTATATAGAATACCATGATGGTGGAGAGGCATTCTGTAAGTCCATGGATAGTGGTTTTAGCAGAAGCACTAAGTGCAGGGAAGGCAAACCCTCATCCAGATTAAGTGTCTATTCCAGTAAGGACAAAATGCTTCCCCTTCCGTGCTGGGAGTGGTCCAGTGTAACCAACCTGCCACCAGGCTGATCACCCCGGGGAATGGTGCTGTAGAGGGGGCTCAGCGTTGGTCTCTGCTGCTGGCAAATGGGTTATTCGGTGGTGGCCGTAGCCAGGTCAGCTTTAATGAATGAAGTTCATGTTGCGGAGCCCCTGCACAACCCCCATTGCTGCCACCTTGGCCACTTTGTTCATGAGCCCATTGGGCGATGAGACGGGTGGCTGGGGAAAGAGGCTGACTGGTGTCCACAGAATGGGTCATCCTATCCACTTGATTATTAAAATCCTCCTCTGTTAAGGTCACGCTTTAGGGAGCATTCACATGGGATACAAATATCTTCATGGTTTTTGCCCATTCAGAGAGGTCTATCCACATACCTCTTCCCAAAATTTCCTTGTCACCTATTTTCCAATCATGTTCTTTCTAAGTGCCTGACCATGCAGCCAAACCATTGGCCACAGCCCATGAATCGATATGTAATCACATGTGTGGCCATTTCTTCTTCCAAGCAAAGTGAACAACCAGGAGTACTGCCCAAAGTTCTGCCCACTGGGAGGAATCTCCTTCACCACTGTCCTTCAGGAATGTCCCAGAGAGGGGCTGTAGTGCTGTAACTGTCCTCTTTAGGGTGGTGTCTGCATGTTGTGCAGAACCATCTATAAACCAGGCCCGAGACTTTTCTTCCTCTGTCAACTGATCGTAGGGAACTCCCCATGAGGCCATAGGTGCAGTCTCGGGGAGAGAAGGCAGTGTAGGAGGACTGGGGACTGTGGACGTTTGTGCCTTCAGGGCCTGCCCGGGCCCGATCAGGTATTATATGTACTAATTCCATTTGATGATGGAGTGTTGCTGTGTATGCCCAACTTGGCTTGGTGGGTCATTTCCACCGTGAAGGTGACTTCGTGGCCATAGTGAAGCGTTCAGTCTCTCTTAAGGCCTGGCAGCAAGCCAACAACTGTTTCTCAAAAAGAGAGTAGTTATCTGTGGATGATGGCAGGGCTTTACTCCAAAATCCTAAGAGCCTGTGCTGTAATTCACCTAGATGAGCCTGCCCAAAGCTCCAAACAGCATCCCGATCTGTCACTGACACTTCAAGCACTATTGAATCTGCTGGATGATATGGCTTAAATGGCAGAGCAGCCTGGACCTGTTGCAGAGCCTTCTCTTGGTTCTGGGCCCCACTCAAAACTAGTACCTTTTATGTGTCATTCAGAAAATGGCCCAGAGTAATACACCCAAATGAGGAATATGTTGCCTCCAAAATCCCAAGAGGCCCAAGAGGCATTGTGCCTCTTTTTGGTTGTAGGAGGGCAGAATACAACATCTTATCCTTCACCTTAGAAGGGATATCTCAACATGCCCCACCCCACTGGACCCCTAGAAATTTCACTGATGTAAAATGACCTTTAATTTTTGTCAGATTTATTTCCTACTTCATGGCACGTAAATGTCTTATCAATAAGCCTAGAGTAGTTGCTACTTCTTGCTCACTAGACCTAATCAGTACAATGTCATCAACATAATGGACCAATGTGATATCTTGTGGAAGAGAAAGGCAAACAAGATCATAGCTGACTAAATTATGACATACAGCTGAAGAGCTGATATAGGCCTGTGAAGGTGTACCTGTGAAGGTAGGACAGTGAAGGTATATTGCTGGCCTTTCCAGCTGAAAGCAAACTGCTTCTGGTGAAACTTATTGACAGGCATGGAGAAAAAGGCATTTGCCAGATCAATAGCTGTGTACCAGGTACCAAGGGATGTGTTAATTTGTTCAAACAATGAAACCACATCTGGTACAATAGCTACTATTGGAGTCACCACCTGGTTAAGCTTATGACAATTGACTGTCATTCTCCAAGATCCATACATCTTCTGCACAGGCCAAATAGGCAAGGCGAATAGAGTTGTGATGGGAATCACCACCCCTGCATCCTTCAAGTCACTGATGGTGGCACTAATCTCTGCAATCCCTCAGGAATGCAGTACCGCATTTAGTTTACTATTTTCCTAGGTAGAGGCAGTTCTAGTGGCTTCCACTTGGCTGTTCTCACCATATTAGCCCTCACACCACCGGTCAGGGAACCAATGTGGGGATTCTGCCAGCTGCTGAGTACAGTTGATTCTTGAACTACACAGGTTTGAACTGTAGGGTCCACTTACACATGGATTTTTTAAAAATAAATATACGAAAATATACATGTAGAACATTGTGTGCAAGGCTTGTATTGAAGTATTGAAGTGGATAACCTATCCTTACGTATGCATAAGGTGAGTGCTATTTAATATAAAATGAATAAAGTGTTAGTTTTCTTGCTCTTTTATAACTTTGCTTTCAAAGAATTTCATTATTGTATGATATTCCTCTCCCTCTCGTGATTGGAGAAACTGTGAATCAGCCTATTATCACAAGTGGTTTTTTTAAATTTATTTATATTTTATTTTATTTTTACTTTTGGCTGCGTTGGGTCTTCGTTGCTGCGCAGGGTCTTTCTCTAGTTGCGGCAAACGGGGGGCTACTTTTTGATGCGGTGTGCGGGCCTCTCATTGCGATGGCTTCTCTTGTTGCGGAGCATGGGCTCTAGGTCCGCGGGCTTCAGTAGCTGTGGATCGTGGGCTCTAAAGTGCAGGCTCAGTAGTTGTGGTGCACGGGCTTAGTTGCTCTGTGGCATGTGGGATCTTTCCGGACCAGGGCTCGAACCCGTGTCCCCAGCATTGGCAGGCGGATTCCCAACCTCTGCACCACCAGGAAAGTCCGGGGTTGTTTTTTTTTTTTTTAATATGACTATGTTCCCAATACTGTACTATGAACATAACTGAAATACTGAATGCCATCAAAATTTTATAACCATTCATTAGTGTATAGGCTAGGCTACCATAAAGCAATCATATTGCTGCTTCTTCATTATCAATGCATGAATCATTATACCTGTAAATAAATATGAATTCCTTTTTCACATTATGTTTTCATTTTTGATGTCTAGTGTTAGTAATACATATAACATCTACAGTGTTACAGTGTTTTGTATCATATAAGACAATATTAACGTAGGTACTGACAGACAGATGATTCATCTTGTAAACAGACGACATAAACTTAAGTATTGACAAATACAGTGCAGTACCGTAAATGTATTTTCTCTTCCTTATGATTTTCTTAACAACATTTTCTTTTCTCTAGCCTACTTTATTGTAAGAATACAGTATACAATACACATAACATACAAAATTGTGTTAATCGACTGTTTATTTTATTGGTAAGGCTTTTGGTCAACAGTAGGCTATTAGTAGTTAAGTTCTGGGGGAGTCCAAAGTTATACATGGATTTTCAACTGTGCGGTGAGTTGGCACCTCTAACCCCTGCATTGTTCAAGGATCAACTGTGTCTATTCTAATTATTCATTTTGGAACTGGGGAAGTAACCACAGTATGGGTTTGGGGGCCCACTGAACCCACTGTAAGACACACCTGCACTAAAATTCCATAGATCATCTGACCTCCATAAGCTCCTACTCTGACTGGTGGGCCACAGTGGCATTTCAAGTCTCCTGGAAACAGTGTCAGTTCAGGGCCAGTGTCCAGTAGTTCCTGAAAGGTCCGATTATTTTCTCCAATGTACAGTTACTCAGTTAAAAGACTATAGGTCTCTTTGGGGAAGGCTGGGAAAAAGATTAACAGTATAAATTTTTGGTAGTGTACCAGGGTCCTTCCTCAAGGAGTTCCAGTCTCCCCTTCATTCAGGGGTTTCTAGGCCTGTAAACTGGGAATTGATTGAAGGACCACAACTTTGTTTTTATGATTCAGACCAGACTTTTGTTCACTTGGCCTAGAACTTTTCTGCTTATACAAATCAAGTAAGAATTTGGTAGACTTCCTATCTATTTCACTGGTAGGAACACAATGATCAACTAGCCAATGCCATAGGTCTGCATGAGTCAGACTATTCTGATTACTGTTTTGACTCTGTTGTCCATTACAGCAACCATACCCACTTTGCCTTTGGTGGATGAGTGGCACCACTTGGCCCCTGACACCCATGGATCCAATTACTCCCATTGCATTTAGGTTTTCCAATGCAGTGACCGCAGTTCCTACTGTGATGTGTGGCCTAAAAAGAAAGTGCATTCACAAAGTTCTTCAGGGATACTGGGGCTGTCCTCACAAACTTATTTCTCACAGTATTGGTAAAAGGTATGGCTTCAGGACCCTCCCCAGTGTAGGTGAGTAGGTCATAAATGATTCTAACATTCCAGTCTCCCTAAACATTTGAATCCCTTCCTCTACATTAAACCAAAGCAGGTCCAGCATTTCCAGTTCACTCACTGTGGGCCACTTTTGGTCCATGTTTCAGCCAACAAACCAAACTAGAGCCCTTTCTAACTCCCTGAGATGCAACATTAAAAGCAGAATCTCTGCTTAGTGGACCCATATCAATAAATTTAGCCTAACACAACTATATGTTCCTTCCACCGTTATTGCATATTCCATGGATATTTTTAGTATCTATTCGTACACATGTTCCCCAGATTTCTGTCTGCATAACTTAGAAAACTCAAGTAGTTCTTTTGGAGTGTAGCACACCTCCTCATGGGTCACACTTTGTACCAGACCTTTAGGGGCCTGCTGGGACTTGTGTCTAGTTACAGGTCTAGAAGCAAAGAGCATTAGTGGGAGTGAGTCTTGAGGAGAATCAGCATTGTCTTGTATGACAGTTGCCTCCAGGGAGGCCATTATAGTTTCCTCAGGCTTTTGCCAGATAATGCCAGGGATTATCCTTCTCTCTTTACTCCTGGAAATAGAGTCATTAGGGCTTTTAAGTCTAATCGGATTAGAGAGCCAATTCCAAAACCCCAGAACTAATTCAGAAGATTCATGCTTAAGATTTTGTTCTTCTAGAACCACTCTTTACCAAAATCTGTGTGTACCATATATATATGGTAGGAGATTTATTAAAGGAATTGGCTCACAAGGTTATAGAAGCCAGTGAGTACAAAATTTGCAGTGTGGGCCATGAAGTTTTGCCAATTTTGCATTTCAGCAGTTGTTAAAGTTAATTCAGTACTTATGTTGTAGAAGCACAAAAGCCAGTCAGTGCCCCTTTATCTTTTTCTTGTATGAATTCACTTAGTAAATGTTGAATTTCCAACTGGGTCAGATTCTGGACGTTTGTTTCAGTTTTTTCTTCCTCCTATATCCACTTTTCATTTCTTCTTCTTCTCTCTCTTTCTCTCTCTCTGCATATACTATCTATTTATAACTTTCTTTTATCAGAGAGCCTCAAAATTGTATTATCAGGGTTAGGCAATATTTGCTTTTTAAGGTTTAAGGACCCTGAGCTTAAGTTGGGTTTGTATTAATATCTTGGTATGTTACAGGAGTATCGCTGGTGTTTTTCCATATTATCCTCAGGATCAGGAACTTTTTTGGTGACACATAGGCAGCAGCAGAAGCAAAAGCATTTTGTAGCATCCTAGTGATCCATCTGCTTTTAGGGTTGTGGACCACAAAAACTGAATTCTTCCAACAGCAACTGCTCTTCAAATAGTGACTGTTCTTCCTCCACACAGGTGACCACTTGACCAATCCATATATTGCATATATTGCTCATTCTATAGTCTTTCCCCTGAGTGCTTTATAGAAGGGGAACCAGTGCCTGATTGAGATACACAACTAATTGGTCACAGGGTAAAAGTCATTCCCCTGAGCCTAGTGTCAGTGACAGCTTATTCTGCATTTGAGACACACCATTCATTCTAAGACACCTGGGTCATAGATGGGTCTGGACCACGGCTACTTTAAAGAGGGCATCAATTCCATAAATTCAGTCCCTAAATACTAATTACTTATCAAAACTTTCAACTTATGTTGGTTAAATCTATAACAGAAACTTGGTAGAACTTAACAAATGCAACACAAAAAAAGGACAACTCAAAAGACAAGCCAGCCAGTTAGTAGCATCTAAAATTTTACACTTTCCATCAGACAGCAGAGCCAGTTAGCAAGCCAAGACAAGACAAAAAATACCCCCAGCTTCCCTGGTGGTGCAGTGGTTGAGAGTCCGCCTGCCGATGCAGGGGACACGGGTTCGTGCCCCAGTCCGGGAAGATCCCACATGCCGCGGAGTGGCTGGGCCCGTGAGCCATGGCCGCTGAGCCTGCGCGTCCGGAGCCTGTGCTCCGCAACGGGAGAGGCCACAACAGTGAGAGGACCATGTACCGCAAAAAAAAAAAAAAAAAAAAATATTCATTTGTCATAGTCCTCATTCCATCTTGAGATCCCCTGATATCCTAGTTAAGATGGGGGGTAAAATTTACATATAGTAAAACTTCAGTCTTTGTGTACTGTTGCATAGGTTTTGACAAATATCCAGAATCATGTATCCACAGCCACAGTACTGTATAGAATAGTTTCATCACCTAAAAATTCCCACGAGCAGCCTCACCTGCCCTCAACACTCGGCTACCACTAATCCTGTTTTCTCTCCCTATAGTGTTGCCTTTTTCCAGAATGTCATATAAATGGAATCATGCAATATGTACTCCCAATATTTTGATTAGCAAAACGTTTGGAAACGATTACTCTTGCTGATTCAGA
>NW_021703779.1:44499178-44546862 GCF_005190385.1 Monodon monoceros
CCCCCCCCACCCAAAATTACATTCAGATGATGCCACATACACACCAAGAGAGTATTCAAAGGTTTATTAGTCACATAATGAAGATTTTGAAGGAGAGGTGGGTGGGCTTCCCAGCCAGGTCTGAAAATGTCTTAAGAGAGCAAAATAAGAAGACTGGCTAGGAGGTTTTACTGTGGTTAGGGGGTAGGGCCAGGGTGACCAGGGACTTGCATATTTTGAAATTCCCATCAGCATCAATGGAGGGTACACTCAGGTTTCTTATCAGCTTGCCCAAATGTGCATAGATGAAAAAGAGGGTCAGCAGTCAACTACTTTAAAAAAAATGGAGTCAGACTCTATTACACCACCCAATCAGAAATCTCAATTAACTGTACTGATAGGGGCTTGTACCAGGTCTGTTCTGTTTGACTTATGCAACATTGGGCAAGAGTGACCACAACTATAACTCCTAGTAAGATGATTGGACCCATCTAGAGAGGAGAGACCTCAGCAAGCTTCAGTCAAGCAAGTGAAATATGTAAAAGCATAGAAAAGAGTCCAACAATAACAGCATAAGGATAAAAGGAATCATATCAGTGTCCAGAATGTTAATCTTGTTCTTTGTTTCAAGTGAAGGCTGTTCTTTGTGGAGTCAGTGGGTATTGGAGGTTTCTGACAGTTCTTAGATTAAGATTCTTTCTTGTTCAGAAGTTAAGTTAGTGATGGCAGCAGTCTGTGTTAAACTGACCAGATGCACTGTGAATAAGAACTGAGAGAGAGTGAGAGAAATTAATGTCCTCTTCCCCACCCTTGACCACCCAGGGTCAAAGATTTTCTCTCCTCACCAGCCAGGGTTGTTATTCTCTTTCCACAGCCACGTGATCAGTGTGTCTGGTTCCTGCAGCAGTCACTTCACCATTTTTTCCAATCCCCCCAGTGTCTTACCCGAACCATATCCCCAATCTCATACCTATGTGGTTCAGAAATTTCTTTATATTTTTTGTATCATCTGAGATTATCTCCCACCTCTTAGAGGTTATCACCTCATATTTATGATTATTATTATCAATATCCACAATTGCCCAAGTTCAGCAGGCATAGCCAGACAGCCAAAGAAGCATCAGGTTAGAGTCTCCCACCCCCACATCTTCTTGCTTCTTGCAAATTCTAGTAGCCTGATTTCCTAGGAGTAGGTATAGTGGTGAAAATGATAGAGTGAGAAGAGTGAATTATGTGGTTTGGATTTTCTTACAGCCAGTCTGGGCCTCCTCCTCCCCTCCCCAACCTCATACTTAAGCGTTTTATTTAATGGGAGGTACCCTTCTGAGGAATTACCATATTTAGAGCCCAAACTGCCTGTCTTAAGTGTGTGTTCCACTGGGAGCTGAGAAGCCTTGGTTATCCAGTTATCTTTTTCACCTTCTCTTTTTAGAGTTCATTTTATCTTTCAATTTACCTACTGCCTGGGCATGATATGGGGCATAAAAGGTACATAGGATGTCTATATAGCTGCCCACTGTTTTGAGGGGGGTTGTTTACTTGTTTTTGCTGTGGAGACAGTACCAATGTCTAAACACATGTTTAGAGAACCAAAACATGTATCAGAGTCCATCTAAGAGGCACTGAATAGTATGGTTCCCTCTTGCTAAGTGGATGGGGATGGCAATGCCATACTCTGCAAAAAGTGTCTATGAAGTAATGCCCAGTGGTATTCTCAAGAGGAGGGTATTGGGGCTATATAGTCTATTTGCCAGGACTGGCGAGGTTTAGTACCTCTGGATATGTGCTCTAAAGCTCCCTTTGCCACGCAACTGTGTAGCTGGCAAACTGGGCACATTTACCAGGCTTCTTGGCCTCATGTTCTGGAAACACTAGGCTTTGCTTTTTGGACCTAGCCCTGAATTGTGGATGAATTACCATACCCTGTGTGTTGCTATATTCAGATGCATGCTGTATCCAGGTGTCCTCTTATGGGTACTGTAGATTTGGTCAGTGTAACGATTAATCTCATGGGTCACCTTGACTGGATCACAGGATGCCCAGATATTTGGCTAAATATTATTTCTGAGTATGTGTGAGGGTATTTCTGAATGAGATTAACATTGGAATTGGTAGACTGAGTAAATCAGATTGCCTTCTTCAATGTGGGTGGGCATCATCCAATCCGTTGAGGGCCTGAGTAGAAAAAAGAAAAGCGGAAGAAAGGAGAATTTGTTCCCTCTCTGCCTTACTAGTTTAGATAGGACATCAGTATTCTCCTGCCCTCAGACTAAGACTTGCAGCATTAGCTCCACCTGGTTCTCAGGTCTTCAGAGCTTTCCTGGGTCTCCTGCTTATAGATGGCAGATTGAGGGACTTCTCAGCCTCCATAATCACTTGAGCCAATTCCTCTGAATTAAGTAATTAATATCCTATTAGTTCTGTTTCTCGGGAGAACCCTGACTAATAAAGATTTTGGTACTGAGAATGGTTCTAGAGGAATAGATAGTAAGAATGAGTTTTCTGAATTGGCCCAGAATTTCTGGAACTGGCTCTCTATACTTATTAGATTTAAAGATACTAATGGCTATTTCTAGTAGTAAAGAGAACACTGATAGAACATGGTATGATATGGCAATACAGATATGTAAAATATCTGTATTGTATGTTCCTAATCCACCACTTACAAGAAGCAAGAGGCTGGGTGACTATCTATATTATACTTTTGAACATTTTTGGAAAATTAGTGAATATAGTGAGGTTGGCTGGTTGCTTCTAATGTCATTGGACAAAGCAGTGCAAGAAAAGGATGGGCTCAGGGAATTCAAATTCCCAACTCCAGAACCACATAAATTATCTGAAAGCTTCTATGTGTGCCGAGAAGGAGACCCTAATCTCCTGCTGTTGCAGCACTGATATTGCTGAAAATCAAACAGAATTTCACCCACTAATTAGCTGAATTGCAACATGAACTCCCAGCATCACAGGGTATCTACCATTAAAGTGAGGGCATTGATTAGGAAAGAAAGGGATTTTATAAGTTGGGATGGGAACATGTGGGAAGACCTTGATGAAATCGGGGATGTGCAGTCCCTAAAATCTGATGTCTGCTTTGTCAATGAAAGCAGTCTCCCCATCTGCAGTAGAAGCGGCCTCCCCACCCCCAGTGGTAACAGCTTTCCCACTGCCAGTGTTAGCAGCTCTTCCACCCCATCTGAGGAGATTAACCCTGCACTGCCTGAGGAAACTGTAATGTCTTCATTCTAGGCAGTTGCCATGCAAGACAAAGATGATTTTCCTCAAGACCCACACCAGCACGCCTCTTTGATTCTACATCTATAACTAGACTCAATTCTCAGCAGGCTCCTAAAGGTGAGGTAAAAAGTGTGACCCCTAAACAGGTGCGCTACACTCCAAAAGAATTGAAGTGCTATTGGAGTTACCACCTGGTTAATCTTACAATAATCCATTGTCATTCTCCATGACCATCTATCTTTGCATAGGCCAAATAGGTGAAAATGTGTACACACACACACACACACACACACACACACACACACATGCAGGGGTTGTGGGTCTTGTACACTTTGCTGCCATATAGTGTTTGTCTCTATGGAGGCTGAGAGTTGTCCTACTGCCAGGCACCACACTGACAGCCTGTTGGCTTTTGCCCATGAGTCAGTGAGCATATAACACAGTACATTTTGGGCAGTGGTTTCCAGGTAAAACACCATGGAAATTCACTTTTGAACAGTGTTCCTTTTCCATGCACAGTTTTAGTACACAGTTTTCTTTGGGGCTACACAGCAGCAGTGGCCCATTATACCCTACTGGCCTTAAACATAGCTGATCCATCGGTGAATCTGGCCCAGGTATCCTCAGGAACCTCAAGAGTACTAAAGCCCCCAAGAAGCTCAAGGTGCTGGCACAGAGCCCCATATCTGAGACAGCCTCATCTTGAGGGTGACCAGCCACTTTTTCATGTAACCATGAGACTCCATAATGCCTAGCTTACTTTTTCTCTGAATATACCACTTCCACTTAGTAATGGATGCTTATTGGGCAATATCTACTTTGTTGGTGTTCTCATATCTGACCCATCTCAATATCAGTGTTTAACAACACTACTGTTTCTTTGTTAGTCTCTCAGAGTCTATGAACACCCCAGAACAAGCCAGTAATAGTCTCTCAAATGGGGTATACCAGGTCGTCACCTGCTACCTGGGTGAGGAGGGGGTGCCAAACTCCAGGGAGTACTGTTGCCTAGTGGCCAGATCTTTTTGTCACAAGCTTCAGTCTGCATAGTTATCAGTTACTGACACCTGTTGCTGAAAGGGCTCCTTAGAGCTGATTAGCCCAAGTGGAAGTCTATACAGCTTGCTGGATAGTTTCTTTAGCCTGTTGTTGGTCAGGACCACATTCAAAGATGGCTACTTTTGAGTGATCTTATGTAATGGGATGAGCAGGATCCTCATATGAGGTATGCTGTACCTCAAATACCAAACAAGTCTATCAAATGTTGTGCTTCTTGACGGAGACCTTCAAGATGGCAGAGGAGTAAGACATGGAGATCACCTTCCTCCCCACAGATACATCAAAAATACATCTACATGTGGAAGAACTCCTACAGAACACCTACTGAATGCTGGCAGAAGACCTCACACTTCCCAAAAGGCAAGAAAATCCCCACGTACCTGGGTGGGGCAAAAGAAAAAAGAAAAAAAAGAGACAAAAGAATAGGGACGGGACCTGCACCTCTGGGAGGGAGCTGTGAAAGAGGAAAAGTTTCCACACACTAGGAAGCCCCTTCACTGGTGGAGACGGGGGGGTGGGAGGGGTGGGGGGAAGCTTCAGAGCCGTGGAGGAGAGTGCAGCAACAGGGGTGCGGAGGGCAAAGCGGAGAGATTCCCGCACAGAGGATTAGTGCCGACCAGCACTCACCAGCCCGAGAGGCTTGTCTGCTCACCCGCCGGGGCGGGTGGAGGCTCGAGCTGAGGCTCGGGCTTTGGAGGTCGGATCCGAGGGAGAGGACTGGGTTTGGCTGTGTGAATACAGCCTGAAGCAGGCTAGTGTGCCACAGCTAGCCAAGAGGAAGTCAGGGAAAAATTCTGGAACTGCCTAAGAGGCAAGAGACCATTGTTTCTGGGTGCGTGAGGAGAGGGGATTTCTGCTCTGTGTGCCCACAGAAGGCAGAGTACCGCTTAAGCGAGCTCCAGAGATGGGCGTGAGCCACGGCTATCAGCTCGGACTCCAGAGCTGGGCATGAAACGCTAACACTACCACCGCTGCCACCAAGAATCCTGTGTGCAAGCACAGGTCACTACCCCTCCCCCCAGGGGACCTGTGCAGCACACCATTGCCAGGGTCCCGAGATCCAGGGATAACTTCCCCAGGAGAACACACAGCGCACTTCAGGCTGGTGCAATGTCCTGCCGGCGCAGGCTCGCGCCACATTCCAATTATGACTACCATACCCCTCCCTCTCCCCGACCTGAGAGAGCCCTAATCAGCCACTGCTTTAACCCGCTCCTGTCTGGTCAGAGAACACACACCTGAGGACAGCCTACATGCAGAGGCAGGGCCAAAACCAAAGCCGAACCTCAGGAGCTGTGCAAACAAAGAAGGGAAAGGGAAATATCTCTGTGTAGCCTCAGGAGCAGCGGATTAAATTTCCACAAACAACTGGATGAACCCTGCATCTGTGGGCTACCTGAATAGACAACGAATGCTCCCAAAATTGAGGTAGTGGACTTTGGGAGCAACTGTAGACTTGGGGTTTGCTTTCTGTATCTGATTTGTTTCTGGTCTTATGTTTATCTTAGCTTAGTTTTTAGAGCTTGTTTTCATTGGTGGATTTGTTTACTGGTTTGGTTGCTCTCTTCTTTTTCTTTATTTTATATTCCGTATTTTTAATTTTTTAAATTTTATTTTTTTTTACTATTTAAAAAAAGTTTTTTTCCTTTTTTCCCTTCTTGTGAGTGTGTATGTGTATGTTTCTTTGTGTGATTTTGTATTTTTAGCTTTGCTTTTACCATTTGTCCTAGGGTTCTGACTGTTGTTTTTTGTTTGTTTCTTGTTTTGTTTTCTTTTGTTTTTATGAGTGTGTGTTTATGTTTCTATATGCGACATTCTCTGTTTAGTTTTGTTTTTACCATTTGGTTTAGGGTTATATCTAGTCAGTATTTTTCCTTTTCTTCCTTCCTTTTCTTCTGAGCTGTGTGGCTGACAGGGTCTTGGTGCTCTGGCTGGGTGTCGTGCCTGAGCCTCTGACGTGGGAGAACCAAGTCCAGGACATTGGACCATCAGAGAACTCTGGCCACAGGTAATATCAATCAGCAAAAGCTCTCCCAGAGATCTCCATCCCAACACTATGGCTCAGTTCCACTGAATGGCCAGCAAGCTCCAGTGCTGGATGCCCCATGCTAAACAACTAGCAAGACAGGAACACAACCACAACCATTAGCAGAGAGGATGCCTAAAGTCATATTAAGGTCACAGACACCCCAAAACACACCACCGGATGCAGCCCTTCCCACCAGAAGGACAAGATCCAGCCTCACCCACCAGAACACAGGCACTAGTCCCCTCCACCAGGAAGCCTACACAACCCACTGAACCAACCTTAGACACTGGGGGCAGACACCAAAACCAACAGGAATTACGAACCAGCAGCTGATGAAAAGGAGACCCCAAACACAATAAGTTAAGCAAAATGAGAAGACAGAGAAACACACAGCAGATGAAGGAGCAAGGCAAAAACCCACCAGACCTAACAAATGAAGAGGAAATAGGCAGTCTACCTGAAAAAGAATTCAGAATAATGATAGTAAAGATGATCCAAAATCTTGGATATAGAATGCAGAAAATACAGGAGACGTTTAACAAGGACCTAGAAGAACTAAAGAGCAAACAAACAGGGATGAACAACACAATAAATGAAATTAAAAATTCTCTAGAAGGGATCAATAGCAGAATAACTGAGGCAGAAGAACGGATAAGTGACCTGGAAGATAAAATAGTGGAAAAAACTACTGCAGAGCAGAATAAAGAAAAAGGAATGAAAAGAATTGAGGACAGTCTCAGAGACCTCTGGGAGAGCATTAAATGCACCAACATTCGAATTATAGGGGTCCAAGAACAAGAAAAGAAAAAGAAAGGGACTGAGAAAATATTTGAAGAGATTATAGCTGAAAACTTCCCTAATATAGGAAAGGAAATATTTAATCAAGTCCAGGGAGCACAGAGAGTCCCATACAGGATAAATCCAAGGAGAAACATGCCAAGACACATATTAATCAAACTATCAAAAATTAAACACAAAGAAAAAATATTAAAAGCAGCAAGGGAAAAATAACACATAAGGGAATACCAAAAGTTTAACAGCTGATCTTTCAGCAGCAACTCTGCAAGCCAGAAGGGAGGGGCAGGACATATTTAAAGTGATGAAGGAGAAAAACCTACAACCAAAATTATTCTACCCAGCAAGGATCTCATTCATATTTGATGGAGAAATTAAAAGCTTTACAGACAAGAAAAGCTAAGAGAATTCAGCACCACCAAACCAGCTTTACAACAAATGCTAAAGGAACTTCTCTCGGCAGCAAACACAAGAGAAGGAAATGATCTACAATAATAAACCCAAAACAATTAAGAAAATGGTAATAGTAACATATATATCGATAATTACCTTAAATGTAAATGTATTAAATGCTCCAACCAAAAGACATAGATTGGCTGAATGGATACAAAAACAACACCTGTATATATGCTGTCTACAAGAGCCTCACTTCAGACCTAGGGACACATACAGACTGAAAGTAAGGGGATGGAAAAAGATATTCCATGCAAATGGAAACCAAAAGAAAGCTGGAGTAACAATTCTCATATCAGACAAAATAGACTTTAAAACAAAGACTACTACAAGAGACAAAGAAGGACACTACATAGTGATCAAGGGATCAATACAAGAAGAAGATATAACAATTCTAAATATTTATGCACCCAACATAGAAGCACCTCAATACATAAGCAAATACTAACAGCCATAAAATGTGAAATCGACAGTAACAAAATCATAGTAGGGGACTTTTACACCCCACTTTCACCAATGGACAGATCATCCAAAATGAAAATAAATAAGGAAACATAAGCTTTAAATGATACATTAAACAAGATGAACTTAAGTGATATTCATAGGACATTCCATCCAAAACAACAGAATACATATTCTTCTCAAGTGCTCATGGAACATTCTCCAGGATAGATCATGTCTTGGGTCACAAATCAAGCCTTGGTAAATTTAAGAAAATTGAAATTGTATCAAGTATCTTTTCCGGTCACAAAGCTATGAAACTAGATATCAATTACAGCAAAAAATCTGTAAGAAATAAAAACACGTGGAGGCTAAACAACACACTACTCAATAACCAAGAGATCACTAAAGAAATCAAACGGGAAATCAAAAAATAACTAGAAACAAATGACAATGAAAACACGATGACACAGAACCTACGGGATACAGCAAAAGCAGTTCTAAGAGGGAAGTTTTTAGCAATACAGCCCTACCTTAAGAAACAAGAAACATCTCACATAAACAACATAACCTTATACCTAAAGCAATTAGAGAAAGAAGAACAAAAAAACCCCAATGTTAGCAGAAGGAAAGAAATCATAAAGATCAGATCAGAAATAAATGAAAAAGAAATGAAGGACACAAAAGCAAAGATCAATAAAACTAAAAGCTTGTTCTTTGGAAGATAAACAAAATTGATAAACCATTAGCCAGACTTATCAAGAAAAAAGAGAGAAGACTCAAACCAATAGAATTAGAAATGAAAAAGGAGAAGCAACAACTGACACTGCAGAAATACAAAGTATCATGAGAGATTACTACAAGCAACTCTATGCCAATAAAATGGACAAGCTGGAAGAAATGGACAAATTCTTAGAAATCCACAACCTTCCGAGACTGAACCAGGAAGAAGTAGAAAATATGAACAGACCAATCACAAGCACTGTAATTGAAACTGTGATTAAAAATCTTCCAACAAACAAAAGCTCAGGACCAGATGGCTTCACAGGTGAATTCTATCAAACATTTAGAGAAGAGCTAACACCTATCCTTCTCAAACTCTTCCAAAATACAGCAGAGGGGGGAACACTCCCAAACCCATTCTATAGGCCACCATCAGTCTGATACTAAAACCAGACAAAGATGTCAGAAAGAAAGAACACTACATGCCAATATCACTGATGAACATAGATGCAAAAATCCTCAACAAAATACTAGCAAACAGAATCCAACAGCACATTAAAAAGATCATATACAAGGATCAAGTGGGGTTTATCCCGGGAATGCAAAGATTCCTCACTATACGCAAATCAATCAATGTGATACACCATATTAACATATTAAAGGAGAAAAAACATATGATTGTCTCAATAGATGCAGAGAAAGCTTTCAACAAAATTCAACACCGATTTATGATAAAACGCCTCCAGAAAGTAGGCGTAGAGGGAACTTTCCTCAACATCATAAAGGCCATATATGACAAACCCACAGCCAACATCATCCTCAATGGTGAAAAAATGAAACCATGTCCACTAAGATCAGGAACAGGACAAGGTTGCCCACTCTCACCACTATTATTCAACATAGTTTTGGAAGTTTTAGCCCCAGCAATCAGAGAAGAAAAAGAAATAAAAGGAATCCTAATTGGAAAAGAAGTAAAGCTGTCACTGTTTGCAGATGACATGATACTATACATAGAGAATCCTAAAGATGCTACCAGAAAACTACTAGAGCTAATCAATGAATTTGGTAAAGTAGGAGGATACAAAACTAATGCACAGAAATCTCTGGCATTCCTATACACTAATGATGAAAAATCTGAAAGTGAAATCAAGAAAACACTCCCATTTACCACTGCAACAAAAAGAATAAGATATCTAGGAATAAACCTACCTAAGGAGAAAAAAGACCTGTATGCAGAAAATTATAATGCACTGAAAGAAATTAAAGATGATACAAATAGATGGAGAGATATACCATGGTCTTGGATTGGAAGAATCAACATTGTGAAAATGACTCTACTACCTATAGGCATCTACAGATCCAATGCAATCCCTATCAAACTACCACTGGCATTTTTCACAAAACTAGAACCAAAATTTCACAATGTGTATGGAAACACAAAAGACCCTGAATAGCCAAAGCAATCTTGAGAAAGAAAAACGGAGCTGGAGGAATCAGGCTCCCTGACTTTAGACTATATTACAAAGCTACAAGAATCAAGACAGTATGGTACTGGCACAGAAACAGAAATATAGATCGATGGAACAGGATAGAAAGTCCAGAGATAAACCCATGCACATATGGTCACCTTATCTTTGATTAAGGAGGCAAGAATATACAGTGGAGAAAAGACAGCCTCTTCAATAAGTGGTGCTGGGAAAACTGGACAGCTACATGTAAAAGAATGACATTAGAACACTCCCTAATAGCATACACAAAAATAAACTCAAAATGGGTCAAAGACCTAAATGTAAGGCCAGACACTATCAAACTCTTAGAGGAAAACATAGGCAGAACACTCTATGACCTAAATCACAGGAAGATCCTTTTTGACCCACCTCTTAGAGGAATGGAAATAAAAACAGAAATAAACAAATGGAACCTAATGAAACTTCAAAGCTTTTGCACAGCAAAGGAAACCATAAACAGGACGAAAATACAGCCCTCAGAATGGGAGAAAATATTTGCAAATGAAGTAACTGATGAAGGATTAATCTCCAAAATTTACAAGCAGCTCATGCAGCTGAATGTTAAAAAAACAAAGAACCCAATCCATAAATGGGCAGAAGACCTAAATAGACATTTCTCCAAAGAAGATATACAGATTGCCAACAGACACATGAGAGAATGCTCAACATCATTAATCTTTAGAGAAATGTAAATCAAAACTACAATGAGATATCCTCTGACACCATTCATAATGGCCATCATCAAAAAATCTAGAAACAATAAATGCTGGAGAGGGTGTGGAGAAAAGGGAACACTCTTGCACTGTTGGTGGGAATGTAAATTGATACAGCCACTATGGAGAACAGTATGGACGTTCCTTAAAAAACTAAAAATAGAACTACCATATGACCCAGCAATCCCACTACTGGGCATATACCCTGAGAAAACCATAATTCAGAAGAGTTATATACCGAAATGTTCACTGCAGCTCTATTTACAATAGCAAGGACATAGAAGCAACCTAAGTGTCCATCAGCAGATGAATGGATGAAGAAGATGTGGCACATATATAAAATGGAATATTACTCAGCCATAAAAAGGAATTAAACTGAGCTATTTGTAGTGAGGTGGATGGACCTTGAGACTGTCATACCGAGTGAAGTAAGTCAGAAAGAGAAAAACAAATGCCGTATGCTAACACATATATATGGAATCCAAAAAAAAAAAATGGTCATGAAGAACCTAGGGGCAAGACGGGAATAAAGATGCAGACCTACTAGAGAATGGGCTTGAGGATACGGGGAGGGGGAAAGGTAAGCTGGGTTGAAGTGAGAGTGTGGCTTTAGTGGGATGCAGCTGCATAGCACAGGGAGATCAGCTCGGTGCTTTGTGACCACCTAGAGGGGTGGGATAGGGAGGGTGGGAGGGAGGGAGATGCAAGAGGGAAGAGATATGGGGACATATGTGTATGAATAACTGATTCACTTTGTTATAACCAACACACCATTGTAAAGCAAGTATACTCCAATAAAGATGTTAAAGAAAATCAATATCTTTGAAAGAATTGTCAGAGTATCTTCCAAAGTGCTCATATCATTTTTCATACTGAACAGCAATGAATGACAGAGCCTGGTTCTCCACATCCCTATCAGCATTTGGTATTGTGTTTGGGATTTTAATCATTCTAATGTGAAGTTGTGTCTCACTGTTGTTAATTTTCAATTCTCTAATGACAAAAGATGCTGAGCATTTTTTCATATGCTTATTTGCCATCTGTATTTTTTCTTTGGTAAGGTATCTGTTCTGATCTCTTGACCATTTTTCATTGGGATGCTTGTTTTTTTATTGAGTTTGAATAGTTCTCTATATATTTTGGATACCAGTCTTTTATCGGATGTTTGTTTTGCAAACATTTTCTCTCAGTCTGTGGCTTTTCTTCATGCTCTTAACAGTGTTTATCACAAAGCGTAAGTTTTACTTTTAATGAGTTCTAACTTACCATGTTTTTCTTTCATGGGTTGTGTTTTTGATGTTTTATCTAAAAAGTCATCACCAAACCCCCAAGTTCACCTAGATTTTCTCCTGTGTTATCTTCTAGAAGTCATTGTTTTGCACTTTACATTCAGATCTATGATCCATTTTGAGTTAATTTTTTGAAAGTTTTAAGGTCTGTGTCTAGATTCATACTTTTGGCATGTGGATGCCTAGTTCTTCCAGCACAATTTGTTGAAAATGTTATCCTTTCTCCATTAAATTGCTTTTGATTTTTTGTTGAACCACAGCTGACTATATATGTGTGTGTCTATTCTAATCAGTTGATCTATTTGCTATTATTCTGCCAGTATCACATTGTCTTGATTACTATCTCTTTATGGTAAGTATTAAAGTTTTTTCTTCAGTATTGTGTTAGCTATTCTATGTCTTTTGTCTTTCTGTATAAACTTTAGGATAAATTTGTTGATATCAACAAAATATCTTGCTGGAGTTTTGCTTGGGATTGCATTGAATCTATAGATCAATTCAGGAAGAAATGACATCTTGACAATATTGAGTCTTTCTATCCATAAACATAAAATATCTTTTCAATTATTTAGTTCTTTGATATCTTTCATCAGACTTTTATAGTTTTCCTCATATAGATCTCGTACATATTTTGCTAGATTTAAACCTAAGCATTTCATTTTGGGGGTAGTAATGTAAATGGTATTGTGTTTTTTATTTCAAATTCCAGTTGTTTATTGCTGATATATAGGGAAGTGATTGAACTTTATATATTAACCTTGTATCCTTTAACCTTGCTATAATCACTTATTAGTTCTGGGAGGGTTTTTTTTTAATGTGGACTATTTTTAAAGTCTTTCACTGAATTTGTTACAATATTGCTTCTGTTTTATGTTTTGGTTTTTTGGCTGTGAGGCATGTGGGATCTTAGCTCCCCAACCAGAGATCAAAACCTCACCCCCTGCATTGGAAGGTGAAGTCTTAACCACTGGACTGCCAGGGAAGTCCCAGGGGAGGGTTTTTTAGTCAATTCATTAGGACTTTCTGCACAGACAATCCTGTCATCTGTGAAAAAAGACATTTCAATTTCTTCCTTTACTAACTGTATACCTTTTCTTTTATTTTCTACCTGTATTATTGCATTAGCTAGGAATTCCAGTACAAGGCTGAATAGGAGTGAAGAGGGCACATATTTGTCTTGCTCCTAATTTTAGGGGGAGAGCATCCAGTTTCTCATCCTAAGTGTAATATTAGCTATAGCTTTTTTTTGTAGATGTTCTTAATCAGTTCAAGAAGTTCCCATTTATGCCAACTTTTCCGGGTTTTTTTTTTTTCATGAATGGGTGTTGGATTTTATCTATTGGTGTGATCTTTTTTTTTAGCTTATTCATATGATGGATTAAACTAATTATTTTTCAAATGTTGAACCAGCATTGCATACTTGGAATAAATCTCACTTGATTGTGGTGTATAATTCTTCTTATACATTGTCAGATTTGATTTGCTATTAATTCTTGATGAGTTTGCCTCTATATACATAGGAGATATTGGTGTGTAATTTCCCTTTTTTGTAATATCTTTTTTTGGTTTTGGTATTAGGATAATGCTGGACTCATAGAATGAGTTAGAACGTGTTCTTTCTGCTTCAATTTTCTAGAAGAAATTTTAGACAATGGTATCATTTCTTCTTTAAATGTTTGGTAGAATTAGCCAGTGAATGCACTTGGGCATGGTCCTCCCTATTTTGGAAGGCTATTAATTATTATTCAATTTAGTTAATAGATATATGCCTATTCAGGTTATCTATTCCTCCTTGCATGAGTTTTGGTAGATTGTGTCTTTCAAGAAATTAGTCCATTTCATCTAAATTCTCAAATGTGTGGACATAGAGTTGTTAATAATATATTTTATCATTCTTTTTAATGTCCATGGGATCAGTAGTGATAGTTCTTTTAAAATTTCTGATATTAGTAATTTGTCATCTTTCTTTGTTTTGGTTAGCCTAAATAGAAATTTATCAATTTTATTGATCTTTTCAATGAATTAGCTTCTGGTTTCATTGATTTTTCTCTGTTAATTTCCTATTTTTAATTTCATTGATTTCTGCTCTAATTTTTATTATTTCCTTTCTTCTGCTTACTATAGATACAATTTGTTCATCTTTCTCTAGTTTCCTAAGGTGGAAGCTTAGATTGATTTTAGATATCTCTTCTTTTGCCATATATGCATTAAATGCTATACACTTCCTCCCAAGCTCTGCTTTCACTGCACCCTAAAGATTTTGATAAGTTGTGTTTTCATTTTCATTTAGTTCAAAATACTTTTTAATTTCTCTAGAGACTTATTCCTTTACTCATGCATTATTACAAAGTGAAGTTTGTTGTTTAATATCAAGATTTTGGGATTTCCAGCTTTCTGGTACTGATTTCTGGTTTAATTCCATTGTGGTCTCAGAACATGCTTTGTATAAATTTTATTCCTTCAAATTTGTTAGAGTGTGTTTTATAGCCCAGAATATGATCTTAGCGATGTTTCATGCGAGCTTGAGAAAAAATGTGTACTCTAATGTTCTTGGATGAAGTATGCTGTAAATGTCAATTCGATCCAGTTGATCAATGGTGCTCTTCTGCTCACCTATAACTTTACTGATTTTCTGCATGTGGATGTGCTGTGTATTGATAGAGTGGTGTTGAAGTCTCCAACTATAACAGTGGATTTGTCTATTTCTCCTTGTTCTTCTATCAGCTTTTGCCTACATATTTTGATGATCTATTGTTAAACTCATATACATTAAGGATTAGTGTGTCTTCTTCGTGTATGGACCCCTTTGTCATTATGTAATGTGCCTCTTTACCTCCAGTAATTTTCCTTGCTATGAAGTCTGCTTTATCTGAAATTAATATTGCTTCTCCAGCTTTATTTTGACTAATGTTAGCATGAATTTTCCAGGTTGTTGCTAAAACTTTTCATCTGTACTTAATATGGTAGTATTTTATTATTAAATTTAGGAAATTAACAAAATTAATTCACAAAGTTCGGCTTCTGGTATGGCTTAAATGTTCCTATCAGACCAACCTCCCTACAGGTAACAACTATATAAATTCACACACACACACACACACACACACACACACACACACACACACACATAGAGTCATACACTTACCTGAAGGTATGGGAATGAATAAAAGTAGGCAGAAATTAGAGGAGAATGACATGTTTAAAGAAATATGTTTACCATTATTATGAATTTTAGTCTGAGAGCAGGTTCCAGTCTTCTTTTACAGAATGACCAAAAACTCAAATGGAAAATCTACAGTCTTGATGGCTTGACAAACTGGAGTACACTGTTTGGGGGTAACCATAGCAGATAGAAGGTGAGGAGGGTATATGCTGGTATGGAAATAGCCAGAGAGGAGGAAGCGAAGTTCTTCACATGATATTTGCTAAATTCTTGGTTGACCTCTGAACTCTAAATATATGGGCAGACTCCAAGCTGTCCAGCTAAGGCTAAAAAACTGAATTGAAGGACATCACCAAGATGGCAGAGTAAGAAACCCTAGCCTCCATTCTTCCACAAAGAACAACAATTAGATAGCTATCCACAAATGAAAATAACTTTGGGAGATCTCAGGAGTACACTAAAGAAGCTTCAGCAACACAGAGGAGCAAATAAAACTGTGAATAACCATATAGAAATGGTAATAAGAACAGCTTCATTTTGCCTACATTATCCTATCCCCCAGGCCAGCACTGCTCAGTGCCAAGATGGAACTCCCTAGCCCAAGAGAGTTCACCTTGCCAGAAAAAGATCAGTGTGAGTCACCAGATTTCCCAGCCTTTCAGGGCACTACAAAAAGGACCCTCTTTGGTTTCATCCCACCCAGAGACCAGCAAATCTGAGACATCTAGAGATGGCTAGGAACAAGGAAGAAGGGCAGGGGTTACCAGTGTCAGCCACACAGTGGGAGCAACCATGGTTCTCAGTGGCCTGCTCTGCAAAAGACTCCAACAGCATTAGCCTCTGGTGACTTAGTACCCTTTGAGGATGCTGTGACCCCCTCCCTCTGCAGCTTTCATCACTGAGGACCTCATTACAGGCCCTATCAGACTACTCTGCAGAAGATCCCAGCAATTTGCTGCTGAGGAAACCAATGGCCAGAAAAGCCACTGTGAGCCCTCATCAGATTTCATCACTCAGGGCCCCACAGGTTTTCAGGCTCACAGACATTACCTATCTGAATTCATCCTCACACCCTACCCACCACACACCAGAGCCACCCACGCCAGTGCCACCACGGACACCTCAGTGTTGGATCTCTGCCAACCCCAGCCTCTGCAGATCCATGTGTTCATGACACCAGCCTAGACCCCCATAGCCAACCTCCACCACTGTGTGCATGCCCATGGCTAGCCCTTGCAGCCACATGAGTACATGCCAACAACCAAGGCCCCACAAATGCCTGTGGGTCTGGATCCAGCACCAGCTCCTGTCACTGGCCTGCACCACTGTGCATGCCCACAACTAGCCACTACAGCTGTCCACATGCATTTGCTAGCCTCAACTCCTGTCACTGGCTATCATTGCCATGCATGCACCAGCAGGTACCTTTGCAGATGCATGACTGCATGCCAATAGCCCAGGAACCCATGTGTGCTTGTGCACCTGGATCTGGCCCTGATCCTGTCATTGGCCTGCATCATAATACTCACAGCTAGCCTCTGCAGAAGTGCACCTGCATGTCCCCTCCACCAACTCCTGTCATCAGCCCCCACTGCTGTATGTCTGCCGTCTCCTAGACTCCGCAGCCAAACAAGTGCACGCTAATAGACCAGGCCTATGCTGCTCTTCATGTGCCCACAGTTGGCCACAGCCCCTGTCACTGGACCCTAGCCCTCATTGTTGGACCTGGAGGTGCTGTTGAGGACCCCAAGAGTCCTTGCAGCCACCAAAGGCTCCCTGCAGCACTTGCTGTCAAGGATGACACAGATGTTGATGTGAACACCAGCTGCCTAAGCTAACAAGACACCACAACCCCTGGACATGTCCCTGCACTTGGCATGTCACATCACAGACCCAGGACCACAACACACTCCAGCATGCCCCCACCCACAGATGAAGATTTTTCTTACAGAAGTCAGTCCATAAAATCTGGGAGAGGTGATTGCTTCTTCAAATGAGCAGACACATATGCAAGGCTACAGAGATCATGAAAAATCAGGGAAACATGATACCACCAAAGGAACACAATAAACTTCCAGTAACTAACCCCAAAGAAATGGAGATCTATAAACTGCCTGACAAAGAATTCAAAATAATTGTTCTAAATAATCCCAGAGAGCTACAAAAGCACACAGATAAATGATTTAACAAAATCAAGAAAACAATGCAAGAACAAAATGAGAAGTTCAAGAAAGAGATAGAAAACATAAAGAAAAAGAACCAAAGAGAAATATTTGAGCTGAAAAATACAATGAATTAACTAAAAATTGCAATAGAGAGTCTCAACAGTAGACACAATCAAGCAAAAGAAAGAATCAGAAAACTCAAAGGCAAGTCATTTAAAATTATCCAATGAGAGGAACAAAAAGAAAAAAAGAATAGAAAAGAAAAAAGCTATGGGACTTATGTGACACCATCAAATGAAACAATATCTGCATTATGGAAATCCAAAAATGAAATGAGTGGGAGAAAGGGGCAGAAATTTTATATAAAGAAATGATGCTTGAAAACCTCCAAATTCTGGGGAAATAAATGAAGTTCAAAAGTTTCCAATCACTTTCAACCCAAAGAAGACTTCACCATGACATATAATAATAAAATTGTTAAAAATTAAAGACAAAGAGGGAATTCCCTGGCGGTCCAGTGGTTAGGACTCCATGCTTCCACTGCAGGGGGCCCGGGTTTGATCCCTGGTCAGGGAACTAAGATCCTGCAAGCCACGTGGCACAGCCACAAAAAAAAAAATTCTATAAAAAATTAAGGAAAAAGAAATTTGAAAGCAACAAGAAAAAAGAAACTTATCATAAACAAGGAAGTTTCCATAAGACAATCAGCAGATTTCTCAACAAAGATCTTGCAGGCCTAGACAGAGTGGAATTATATATTCAAAGTTCTAACTGGAAAATTTAAAAACCTGCCACCCAGGAATACTTTAACTGGCAAGGCTAACCTTCAGAACTGAAGGAGAGATATAGACATTCCTGGATAAACAAAAGCTGAAAGAGTTGATCACCACTACCTGCCTTACAAAAAGTGCTAAAGGGGGTTGTTCAGTTGAAAGAAAGAATGTTAACAAGTAACATGAAATCATATAAAAGTATTAAACTCACTGGTAAAGGTAAATATAGAGTCAGATTCAGAATACACTAATATTGTAATGGTGATGTGTAAATCACATAACTCTGGTATAAAGGTTAAAATACAAAAGAATTAAAATTAATTTATAATTAATAAATATTACATAATTTGTTAATGGATACACTATATAAAAAGATGTAAATTGTGACAACAAAAATATAAAATGTGGGAGGTGGGTAAAAGTGTTAAGCTTTTACATGCAAACAAAGTTGTTTTTATCAGCTTAGCATAGACTGTTATAACTATAAGATACTTTATGTAAGCTCCATGGTAACCACAAAGCAAAAAGCAATAGTAGATACACAAAAGAGAAAGCGAAAGGAATCAAAGTATACCACTATAGAAAATCATCAAATCAAAATCACAAAGGAAGAAAGAGAAAAGGAGAGGAACAAAGGATCTGCAAAATATTCAGAAAACAATGAACAAAATAGCAACAGTAAGTCCTTACCCATCAATAATTACTTTAAACGTGAATGGATTAAACTCTCCAATCAAAACAGAGTTGCTGAAGGAATAATAGAACAGTATCCAACTATATGCTGCCTACAGGAGACTCACGTCACAATTAAGAACACTCATATCTGAAAGTGAAAGGATGGGAGAAGATATTCCATATGAATAGAAGCCTAAAGAGAACAGGAATAACTATACTTATATTAGACAAAATACACTTTGAATCAAAATGATAATAACACCTATGGTCATTATAAAATGATAGAAGGGTCAATTCATTAAGAGGAAATAACAATAGTGAATATGCATGCCCCAGCAACAGTGCTTCTAAATATATGAAGCAAATATTAACAGAGTTGAAGGGAAAAATAGAAAGCAATGCAATAATAGTAGGGGACTACAATAACCCACTTTCAACGATGGATAGATCATCTAGAAAATCAATAAAGAATCATTGGACCTGAGCTACTCTTTGGAGCAAATGAACCTAATAGACATATATAGAACATTCCATCCAACAGCAGCAGAATACAAATTCTTCTCAAGCATCTCCAGGATATATCATATGTTAGGCCACAAAGCAACTCTTAGCAAATTTTAAAAGATTTAAATCATACCAAGTATAATTTCCAAACACAATGGTATGAAAGTAGAAACCAGAAACAGGAGGAAAACAGGACATTTCACACATAGGTGGAAATTAAACAACACAATCCTGAACAAACAATGGGTAAAAGAAGAAATAAAAAGAGAAATCAAAAAATATCTTGAGAAAAAAGCAAAAATGGAAATGCAACATACCCGAACTTATAATATGCAGTAAAAGCAGTTCTAAGAGGGAAGTTTATAACTATAAACACCTACATTAAGAAAAAAGAAAGATCTCAAATAAACTAGCTAATTTACCCCTCAAGAAAATAGAAAAAGAAGAACAAACTAAGCCCAAAGTTAGCACAAAGAAAGAAATAACAAAGATCAGAGCAGAAATAAATGAAATTAAGACTAGAAAAATGATAGAAAAGATCAACGAAATTTAGATGTGTTTTGAAACGATAAAATTGACAAACCTTTGGGTAGACCAAGAAAAAAAGATAGAAAGCACAATAAATAAAATCAGAAGTGAGAGAGGAGACATTACAACTGACACCATAAAAAAATAATAAGAGGCTACTATGAACAATTTTATACCAATAAATTGGGAAATCTAAAAGAAATGTATAAATTCCTAGAAACATACAAACCACCAACGCCAAAATGAAAATGTTGAAAATTTGAGCAGACCAATAACCAGTGATGAGATTGAATCAGTAATCAAAAATCTCCCAACAAAGAAGGGTCCAGAACCAGATAGCTTCAGTGGTGAATTCTACCAAATATTTAAGGAAGAATTGATACCAACTCTTCCAAAACTCTTCCAAAATATTAAAGAGGAGGGAAGATTCCAAAGCTCACTTGATAAGGACAACATTACCCTGATAACAAAGCCAGACAAGGACACTATAAGAAAAGAAAATTATAGGATAATATTCCTGATGAACATGGAAGCAAAAATATCCAATAAAATACTAGGAAACTAAGTTCAACAGCACATTAAAAGGATTACATAACATGATCAAGTTGGCCTTATCCCTAAGATACAAGAATGCTTCTACATATGCAAAGAAATATGATATACCACATTAACAACATTAAGAATAAAAATCATATGATCCTCACAATAGATGTGGTAAAAAGCATTTGACAAAATTCAACAATCTCTGATGATAAAAACTGTCAACAAATTAGGCGTAGTAGGAATGTACCTCAAAAATATAAAAACATATATGACCACTAACATCACACTCAATGGAGAAAACCCGAAAGCTTTTCCTCTAGGATCAGGAATAAGACAAGGGTGCCCATTCTTACCACTTCTATTCAATATAGTACTAGAAGGCCTAGCCAGAGAAATTAGGCAAGAAAAGGAATAAAGGCCCTCCAAATCATAAAGGAAGAAGTAAAACTGTCTCTATTTGCAGATACTATGAGCTTATTTATAGAAATCCCTAAACATTATAGCAAAAAGACTATTAAAACTAATATACAAATTCAGTAAAGTTGTAGGATACAAAGTCAACATACAAAAATCAGTTGCATTTCTATGTAGTAGCAATAAATTATCCAAAAAGACCATAAGAAAAAAATATCCATAAGAAAAAAAATCCTATTTACAATAGCATCAAAAGGATAAAGTACTTAGGAATGAATTTAACCAGGAGGGTAAAGATCTATACACTGAAAATTATAAAACATTGATGAAACAAATCAAATAAGATACGAATAAATGGAAATATATTTTGTGCTCATGGACTAAAAGAATAAATATTGCTATAATGTTCATTCTACCCAAAGCAATCTACAGATTCAATGCAATCCATTTCAAAATTTCATTGGCATGTTTCACAGAAATAGAAATAATCATAAAATTTGTATGGAACCACAAAAGCCCCCAAGTAGCTAAAGCAATCTTTTTTTTTTTTTTTCAGACGCATTGCATGGCTTATAAGATCTTAGTTCCCTGACCAGGGATCAAACCTGTGCCCCGTGCAGTGGAAGCATGGAGTTCTAACCACTGGACCACCAAGGAATTCCCTAGATAAAGCAATCTTTTTTAAAATATTTATTTATTTGGCTGTGCTGGGTCTTAGTTGCAGCACACGGGATCTTCATTGCTGACTGTGGGATCTTTTTTAGTTGCAGCATGCGGGATCTTTAGTTGTAGCATGCAGGATCTTTAGTTGTAGCATGCAGGATCTAGTTCCCTGATCAGGGATCAAACTTGGGCCCCCTGCATTGGGAGCCCAGAGTCTTAACCACTGGATCACCAGGGAAGTTCCTAGATAAAGCAATCTTGAGCAAGAATAACAAAGTTGGAGGCATCATACTTCCTGACTTCAAACTAAATAACAAAGCTATAGTCATCAAACGCATATGTTACTGGCATACAAAGAGACACATGGTCCAATGGAACAGAATAAAGTGATTTAAAATAACCCCATGCATATATGGTCAACTAATAGTTGACAAAGGAGCCAAGAATACTCAATGGGAAAGGATAGTCTTTTCAATTAAATGGTGCTTAGAAAATTGGATATCCACATAAAACTGGATGCTTATTTTATACCATACATAAAAGTCAACTCAAAATGGATTAAAGACTTAAATGTAAGATCTGAAGACATAAAATTCCTACATAGAGCATAAGCTTTTTGATACAGGTCTTGGCAATGAATTTTTGGATTTAACATTGAAAGCATAGGCAACAAAAGCAAAAATAAACAGGTTGTACTATATAAAATTAAAGTGTTTCTGAACAGCAAAGACTCAATCAAAAAAAATGAAAAGGCAACTTATGGAATGGAAGAAAATATTTGCAAACCATATCTGATAAGGGGTTAAAATCCAAAACTTATAAGGAACTCATATAATTCAATAGACAAAAAACAACCTAATTAAAAATGGGCAAAGGAATTGAATATACATTTTTCCAAAGGAGACATACATATAAATGGCAACAGGTACATGAAAAGGTGCTCAGCATCACTAATATCCAGGAAAATGCAAATCAAAACCACAGATATATCACCTCACACTGTTAGAATGGCTATTATCAAAAACTCAAAAGATAAGTGATGGTGAGGATATGGAAAAAAGTGAACTCTTGTGAACGACTGGCAGAATGTAAGTTCAGCCATATGGAAAACAGTATGGAGGGTCCTTGAAAATTAAAAATAAAACTACTATATGATCCACCAATCCCACTTCTGAGTATATATCTGAAGGAAATAAAATATCTCAAATAGATATCCACACTCCCATCTTAACTGCAGCATTATTGACAGTAGCCAAAGTATGGAAACAACCTAAGTGTCCCACAATAGACGAATGGTTAAAAAAATGTGATTGATAAACACACACACACACACACACACACACACACACGTATACTGGAGTATTTTATATTCCTTAAAAAGAAGAAAATCCTGACATTTGAGACAACACAGATGATCCTGAAGAACATTAACCTAAGTGAAATAAGTCAAACACAGAAAGACAAATATCCAATGATCTCACTTATATGTGGAATCAAAAAAAAATAGTTGAACTTACAGTATCAGTCTGTTGGTTGGGTGGTGGGGGGAAAGGGGATATACTGATCAAGGGGTACATACTTTCAGTCATAAAATGGATAAGTTCTGGTGATCTAATGTACAGCATGGTAATTATAGTTAATAATAATGCATACTTGAAATTTCCTAAGGGAGTAGACCTCTAGTGTTCTTATCAAACACAAAAAAGGTAACTATGGGAGGTGATGAATATGTTAATTAGTTTGATTGTGGTGATCTTTTCACAATGTATACATATATCAAAAAATTATTGAAGATGAGGGGGATCACACAGGCTCAGTGTCCCTCCCTGGGGAGTGAGCAGCTCGAGCTATATATTTGGCACCCCAGCTCTGGGGTCCAATACCAGGAAGAAGAGTCCCTTAAGCTGGTTTGAAAACCAATGGGACTACAAGGATGGCTGTAAGAAACTGAGACTCTGCTCATAAACAGCACACATACTCCTGGGAACAAGGCAGAGGAAGCAGAATGAAACTTCCCAGGACTCTGGCTGGTTTCCCATCAATGTCAAATGCCTGCTCTGGCCCCTCTTGTTCCAGTGGAGCTCCCTAGTAGGGGGAAGGCAGCTGTTGCAAAGGAGAATGCACACTTGGGAAGCACAGACTTGGCTCACACCCAGCACTTCATCTGAAAGGGGCAAGGATGGACATTACTGGCATTTGCTGACAGATTGAAATGGTCTAGAATTCTGACTGGCTTGCGGGAACCACCCCAGCACATGCCTGGAGCACACCAGGTGCTCGTTATGGCCCCTCTTGCTCCAGCACTGCTCCCTTTTTGGGCATAAGTGCTGATGCTGGGAGGGGGGAGTGTGCACACTTAGAGGAAAAGGAACCAGCACAGACCCAATCCTCAGGACTTCCACTCCAGCACCTTGGGACACTACCCCACCCCTGATAGGGTGGAGATAGCCACTGAGCATAGCGAGAAAATAGGAAAAGCCCAGCTCACACCTGGCTTTGGCTCTAGCCCCTCCATCTCCAGCCTGACCTCCCATTAAGGAGGTAACTGCCAGTACACCCTGGGGAAAGATTTAACATGTGCTCACTTCAGATCCAGCTCTCCCACCAAAGCCACTGGGCACACGTAGACTGTGTAGGGATGCTTCCATACAAGGACACACTTTCAAGACTGGGATAGGTAACCATTTCACCTAATTTCATAGAGACAGAGGAAGTTAAGCAAAATGAGGAGAAAGAGGAATCTGTTCCAAATGAAAGAACAAGAAAAAAAACCTGAAAAAACAACTAATGAAACAGAAAAATAATTTACCAGATAAAAATTTCAATTAGTAATAAGAATGCTAACTGAACTAGGGAAAATAATAGATGAACACAGTGAGAATTTAATATAAAAATTTTAATATAAAAAGAACCAGTCAAAGCTGAAGAATACAAAAACTGAAATGAAAACACACTAGAAGAAATTAACAGCAGACTAGGTGATATGAAGAACACATAAATGACTTGGAAGATAGAATAATGAAAATAATCCAATCAGAACAGCAAAAATTTTTAAATGAGAACAGGTTAAGGGACCTCTGGGACAACATCAAGCATACTAACATCCACATTATAGGGGTACCAGAAGGAGAAGAGAGAGAGAGTGGGTTGAAAAGGTATTTGATGAAATTATGGCTGAAAATTTCCCGAACCTGAAGAAGGAAACAGATATCCAGGTACAAGAAGCACAGAGAATCCCCAAAAAGATGAACCCAAAGAGACCCACACTGACATATCATAATTAAAATGGGAAAAGTTACAGATAAAGATAATTCTAAAGGCAGCATGAGAAAAACAGCAAGTCATATACAAGGGAATCCACATAAGGCTATCAGCTGCTCTTTTTGCAGAAACTTTGTAGAAGGGAGTGACATGATATATTTAAAGTGCTGAAAGGAAAAAAATCCCTAAAACCTAGGATACTCTAACGAGCAAGATTATCATGTAGAATAGGAGAGATAAAGAACTTCTCAGGCAAGCAAACACTAGAAGTTCATCAAAACTAAACCAACCCTAAAAAAATATTAAAGGGTCTTCTATAAGTAGAAAAGAAAAGGATTCAACAAGAAGTATTTGTATGAAAGGAAAAATCCCACCATTAAAGGAAAATATATAGTTGAGGCTGTGGATCAACCACTCAAATAAACTAGTATGAAGATTGAAAGACAAAAAGTGTAAAATCAACTATAATTACAATAAACAGTTAATGGATAAACATGAAGATGTAAAATATGACATTAAAAACACTAAACGTCAGGGAGGGAAATAAAAATGTAGATCTTTTAAAATTTGTTTGAACTTAAATGACTATCAGTTTAAAACAAGTAGATATAGATAGATATGGGTCAAAATATATCAACCCCATGGTAACCACAGATCAAAATCCCACAATAGATAGACAAAAACTGGAGAGAAAGAAACACAAGCATACCACTAAAGAAAATCATCAAACCAGAAGGGAAGAAACAAAAACAAGAAAAGAACTAAGAAGAACTACAAAAATAACCAGAAAATAAGTAACAAAATGGCAATAAGTACATACCTATTAGCAATCATTTTAAACATCAACAGACTAAATGTTTTAATCAAAAGAAATAGGGTGGCTGATTGGATAAAAAAGAAGACCTACTTATATGGGTCTCACAAGAGACTCACTTCAGAACTAAAGACACACACAGACTGAAAGTGAGGGGATGGAAAAAGATATTTCGTGCAAATGGAAATGACAAGAGAGCTGGGATAACAATACCCATATCAGACAAAGTAGACTTTAAAACAAAGTTTATAACAAAAGACAAAAAAGGGCAATAAAAGGACCAATACAAGAAGAGGATATAACATTTATTAACATATATGCACCTAATACAGGATCACCTAAAGATATTAAGCAAATATTTACTCAAATCAATCTACAGATTTAATGCAATCCCTATCAAAATCCCCATGACATCTTTTGCAGAACTAGAATACTCCTAAAATGTATATGGAACCACAAAAGACCCAAAATTGCTAGAGCAATCCAGATAAGAAAGAACAAAGCTGGAGGTATAACCCTTCCAGACTTCAGACAATGCTATAAAGCTACAGCAATCAAAACTGCATGGTATTGGCACAGAAACAGACATATAGATTAATGGAACAGAATAGAGAACCCAGAAATAAACTCACATACCTATGGTCAATTAATCTATGACAAAGGAGGCAAGAATATAAAATGGAGAAAAGATCTCTTCAATAAGCGGTCTTGGGAAAGCTGGATAGCTACATATAAATCAATGAAACTAGAACACTACTTTACACCATATACAAAAATGAACTCAAAATGGTTTTCTTTGTTTTTTTAATTCTTTGGCCTTGCTGCATGGCATGTCAGCATGTGGGATCTTAGTTCCCCAGCCAGGGATTGAACCGTGCCCCCTGCAGTGAAAGTGTGGAGTCCTAACTACTGGACCTCTAGGGAAGTCCCTCAAAATGGTTTAAAGGCCTAAATGTAAGACGTGACACCATAAAACTCCTAGAAGAGAACACAGGCAAAACATTTTTTGACTTAAATCATAGAAATATTTTTTTAAATCAGTCTCCCAAGGCAAAAGAAATAAAAGCAAAAATAAACAAATGGGACCTAATTAAAGTTAAAAGCTTTTCCACAGCAAGGAAACCATCAACAAAATGAAAAGACAACCTATGGACTGGGAGAGGATATGTGCAAATGATGCAACTGACAAGGGACAAGTTTCCAAAATATACAAACAACTCATAAACTTCAATATTGGAAATACAAACAGCCCAGTCAAAAAATGGGCAGAAGATCTAAATAGACATATTTCCAAAGAAGACATACAGATAAATGGCCAAAAGGCACATGAAAAGATGTTCAACATCACTAATTATTAGAGAAATGCAAATTAAAACTACAATGAGTACATGTTCAGGCCACTCAAGATGGCTGTTCTCTTGTTCTCTGTATATCACCTGCACGACCAGTGCCTGCTTCACCTAAACCCTACTCACATGACTGACCTTCCTACATGCTTGCCCTAGGCTCCAGCTGGTGATTGTTCTTATCAAAGGTGTGGTGAGGGGCATGTCCCTCCCCCTCTACTGGTTTCCCTGGTAACTAATGAGCCCACCTGATGTCAATTCCCTTATAACTGGTAATCTCCCCTTCCCCACCCCCTCCCCCAGCAAAGACTGCCACCATGTCCTGCTTGCAATCAGCCCCACATGGTGCGGTGTGACTCCAGGACCTTGCTTCAGATGTGCAATCTCCCCTATCCGTTAAACCACTGATGTCTCTGTTACTTACTCCAGGCTCTTTCTTCAGTCTTAAAGCTGGGTGAGCACAGGCCCTGTAGGCCTGTGGGGTGCAGCCCAACAATGAGGTATCACCTCACACTAGTCAGAATGGCTATCATCAAAAAGTCTACAAATAACAAATGCTGGAGAGCGTGTGGAGAAAAGGGAACTCTCCTACACTGTTGATGGGAAAGTAAATTGGTACAGCCACTATGGAGAACAGTATGGAGGTTTATCAAAAAACTAAAAGTAGAGCTACCATATGATCCAGTAATCCCACAACTGGGTATATATCCAGAAAAAATGAAAACTCTAATATGAAAAGATATATGCACCCCAATGTTCATAGCAGCACCGTTTATAATAGCCAAGACATGGAAACAGCCCAAGTGTCCATCAACAGACAATTGGCTTAAGAAGATGTTGTATACATATATAATGGAATATTACTCAACCATAAAAAAGAATGAAATATTGCTATTTGCAGTAACATGGATGGACCTAGAGAATATTATACTTAGTGAAGTAACTCAGACAGAGAAAGACAAATACTATAGGATTTTGCTTATATGTGGAATCTACAAAATAATATTAATGACTCTATATACAAAACAGACTCACAGACATAGAAAATAAACTTATGGTTACAAAAGTGGGGGAGGGGCAAATTAGGAGTATGGGATTAACAGATACAAACTACTATACATAAAATAGATAAGCAACAAGGATTTACTGTATAGCACAGGGAATTAGACTCAGTGTCTTATAATAACTTATAATGTAATATAATCTGCAAAAAAACCCCTGAATCACTATGTTGTAATCTGAAACTAATGCAATACTGTTAGTCAACTAAACTTCAATTAAAAAATTAAAAAGACAAAATGGGTTTGGTAAAACCAACCCCACAGTGTTGATCTGTATGTAAAGCACAAAACACAATGCTGACACATATAAACAACAGCTAGTTGGGAAATATCATAAAAAGCAAATATTAACAGACATAAAGTGAGAAATTGGCAACAATACAATAATAGTAGGGGACTTTAACCCCCTATGGACATCAATGGACTGATCAAACAAATGTCAATAAGGAAAGAGTGGCCTTAGATGATACAGTAGACCAGTTGAACTTAATAGATATCTACAGGACATTCTATCCAAAAACAGCATAAACACATTCTTTTCAAGCACACATGAAACATTCTCCAGGATAGATCACATTCTATCCACAAAACAAGTCTCAACAAATTTAAGAGGACGGAAATTATATCAAACATTTTTTCTGACTGCACAGTATGAAAGTAGAAATCAATTACAGGAAGACAAATGGGAGAAACACAAACACATGGAGATTAAACAACATGCTACTAAAAAACCAGTAGGTCAGGACTTCCCTGGTGGTCCTGTGGTTTAGACTGAATGCTCCCAATGCAGGGGGCCTGGGTTCAATCCCTGGTCAGGGAACTAGATCCCACATGCCACAACTAAAAGCCTGCATGCCACAATGAAGATCCCACATGCCTCAATGAAGAACCTGCATGTGGCAACTAAGACCCAGTGCAGCCAAATAAATAAATATTTTTTTAAAATAAAAAAAATAGGTCAATGAAGAAATCAAAAAGGAAATCAGAAAATACTCGAGACAAATGAAAATAAAAACACAACTTTCTAAACTTTATGGGACACAGCAAAAGCAGTTCTAAGAGGGAAGTTTATGGTGATAAAGGCCTACCTTAAGAAACAAAAAAAATATGAAATAACCTAGCCTACCATCTAAAGGAATTAAAAAAGGAAGAACAAACAAAGCCCCAAATCAGCAGAAGGTAGTAAACAATAAAGATCATAGAGGAAATAAATAAAACAGAGACCAAAAAATACAATAGAAAAGATCAATGAAACCAAGAGCCAGTTTCTTGAGAAGATAAACAGAATTGATAAGACTTTAGGCAGGCTCATCATGCAGAAAGGATTGAGGACCCAAATAAACAAAATAAGAAATGAAAAAGGAGACATTACAACCCAATATCACAGATACAATAAATCATAAGAGAATACTATGAACAATTACAGGCCAACAACTTGGAAAACCTAGAAGAAATGGATAAATTTCTAGAAACACACAATCTCCTAAGACTAAATCAGGAAGAAATAGACAGTCTGAACAGACCAGTCACCAGGAGTGAAATTGAATTAGTAATAAAGAAATACTCCCAGAGGGACTTCCCTGGTGGTCCAGTGGTAAAGAATCCGCCTTACAATGCAGGGGATGCGTTCGATCCCTGGTCAGGGAACTAAGATCCCACATGCCTTCGGGCAACTTAGCCCGTGCGCCACAACTACTGAGCTCACACACCTCAACTAGAGAGCCTGCATGCCGCAAACTACAGAGCCCACGCACTCTGGAGCCCATACACCACCACTAGGGAAGAGAAAACCCACACGCCACAACTAGAGAGAAGCCTGTGTACCTCAACAAAGAGCCTGCATACCGCAACGAAAGACCTGATGCAGACAAAAATAAATAAAAATAAATAAATAATAAATCTTTAAAAAAAATACTCCCAGCAAACAAAAGTCCAGGACCAGACAGCTTCACAGAGGAAGTCTACCAAATACATAAAGAAGAGTCAATACCTATCCTTCTCAAAAGGACACAAAAATAGAACCATAGATCAACAGAACATAATAGCCCAGAAATCAACCCACACACTTAATGGTCAATTAATCTATGACAAAGGAGGCAAGAATATATCAATACGATGGAGAAAAGACAATCTCTTCAATAATTGGTGCTGGGAAAACTGGACAGCTACATGTAAAAGAATGAAATTAGAACATTTTCTCACACCATATACAAAATAAACTCAAAATGGATTAAGACCTAAGTGTAAGACCAGAAACTATAAATTTCCTAGAGGAAAACATAGGCAGAACATAATTTTTTTTTTGGATCTGTATCCTAAGGCAAAGGAAACAAAAGCAAAAATAAACAAATGGAACCTAATTAAACTTAAAAGCTTTTGCACAGTAAAGGAAATCATCAACAAAAGGAAAGACAACCTAATGAATGGGAGAAAATATTTGTAAATGGTATGATTGATAAGGGGTTAATGTCCAAAATATATAAACAGCTCATACAACTTTATATCAAAAAACAAACAATTTGATTGAAAAATGAACAGAAGACCTGAATAGACATCCTTCCAAAGAAGACATACAGATAGCCAACAGGCACATGAAAAGATCCTCAACATTGCTAATCATCAGTAATAGCTATTAGGTGTACCATAGAGGGTGCTGTGAAAACAATAGGTGGGGCACCAATCCAAGATTCAGCTGAGGAACCATGGAAGTTTTCCTAGAGAAAATGAGGTCTAAGCTTAGACTTGAAATGAATAAGAGGTATAAAGCGAAGGGGGCACCCTAAAACGGAGTTAGCAGGACTCCCCACACATGAGGGACAGTCTTCCTGGGATATTTCTCCTTTGTACTCTGCCTCTTGGTGGGGCAGGATTTGTAAATATATGGATGAGAGTAGCCCATCACTTTCAGGTACAACCTAGACTGTCCAGCTTATTTGTCACACCAGGGTAAACCCCCCCTATTCCCATAAGCCACATCTGTCCCCGTGGGCCAGCGTTCAGCTGTGGGAAGGCTTGGCAGGCAGAAGTCGGATCTCAGTCTGACTGAGACAATTGGAGTACCTTTTGCAAATATGAGAGTGAAAATGCCTGGGGTTCCCTAGCCTCTGGGAAAGGAAATTCTGGTAAACTGAAAAATACCCCTCCCCCAAGTATCCACATCCTAATTCCAGACCTGTGGATGTTACCTTATATGGCAAAAGGGACTTTGCAGATGTGATTAAGTTAATGATCTTGACATGAGAAGATTATACTGGGTTAGCCAGGTGGGCACAGTATAATCACAAGGGTCCTTATAAGAAGGAGAAAGAAGGGTCAGTGAAGAGAAGATGTGACAATGGAAGGGGAGGGGGGAGGGAGAGGGAGAGCGAGAGGGGGAGGGAGAGAGAGAGAGAGAGAGAAAGAGAGAGACTATGCTATTGGCTTTGAAGAGGCAGCAAGAGGTAGGCAGTCTTTAGAAGCTGCAAAAGGCAAGAAACAGATTCTCCCCTAGAGCATCAAAAGGAACTCAGCCCTGTGGATCCATAAGTGTGAAATAATAAATTTGGGCTATTTTAAGACACTAAGATTGTGGCAATTTGTTACAACAGCAATAGGAAACTATGCTAGAATCCCACAGCCTTTCTTGACCATCAGGCCCAACTCAGTCCTCAGTGAATGTTATGAAGTTATCAAGGACATGATAACTAAGACACTCATCTGGAGAGAAATTAGTCTGATAAAAGTGAGTAGAGTTCAGGTGCTACTCCTGTAAAGCCCTTGAAAGTAGTATAGCAGTTTTGCCTGCCCCACCTGTCTGGAGAACACCTGATGGCTACTGACCTCAATGATAGTAGTGGGTGTTGGAGCAACAGTTGCTTCTGTTTTGCTCCCAAGTTCATGGCTCCTCTTGGGAATCCTGTTTCCTTTTTGGCGACCCATCTCCAGTCCATTCCAGTCTTCAACCTTTTTCTTTGTGTCTCTCTTGTGCAGTCTCACAATACCCCTAAAAGACTGATAATTCTCATGTAAAACCTTTTCTTGTAATTTGTCTGTGTGTCTGCCTACCACACTAGACTGGAGAAAAAGGATCAAGTTATGTTGGCTTTTATGCATCCAGCATCCAGAACACTTCCTGAATCTTGGCATTGCAGGAAACTAAAATAAATCCAACAAAACTTTTAAAACTTAGGAAATTATTGGAAAATGAATTTAGAAATAATATAGTCATAATAAATCCAATTCCCTTCTGCTGTATTAAATAGTACTTCAAATACATTTTTGACTTTACTACCCACCACTTCAGAATATAGCATATTATTCCCCTTTTCTCATATGAGATAACTGGGAGCCAAGAATTTCAGGACCATTTCCATGGTCGCAGGGCAGATATGTAACAGAATGAACATGGATACAGGCAATCTCCAGGTGTGTATGGATGATCTAAAAAATCTCTTTGGAGAAAGGGCTACAATATACAGCAAAATATACAGGCCAAAATGTTACAGCAGTAAAGTTGTTTTAGGTTCAGGGTGAAGAGCCTCTTGGCCTCATTTCCAATAAGTGGTCAATCTTGGTAGTGCAGACAAAGGGGCGACCTGGTTAAGTTCTTAGAACCTGAGCACACCCCCCACCCTGTACTGCAGGGTGACGACCTGGCCAGATTTGCTTTTATGGCTGAGGATGCCATAGGCAAGGTAAGGAAGAGAACTGCGGCTCAATCGCACAGCCAAGAGCAGCCAGGGATCCCTGATCCCCTTGATCCCCGCCCCCCAACCCCACCCTCACCCTCACTGCCCCCACCAGCGCAGCCACTTTGGTCTTGGTGCCGGGCGCGTGCAGCCACCGTCTTGTCTAAGGTCAGGAGCCCGGCGGCGGCAAAGAACATTACTGACAAAAGTCGGCAGGGTAGTGAAGCGGACTCCAAAAGATCCATAGCCACATGTGCCGCCCTGGCACTCGCCGTGTTCTCAAAGGAGATAAACCTGAGCGCGCAGCCAGAGCGCTGGGAGACCTTGGGGAAACTGTGAGGTCTCGGCTGCATGCATACGGTCAAGTTTGCTCGACACTTCGAGTCCCCAGGCCTGGTGAACTACACCGCGGGCTGCCACTGCTTCCCGGTTAAATTTGAGCCTCGCTCCTGCAAACCTGTGAGCTCTGGTTTGCAGCTGCAGGTTGTGCAGGAAGAAGCAGCACAGATACTCCCTCCTCCCGCTCTCACGCTTCATGCTCCTCCTGGGCGCTGAGAACATCATTATTTACCTATCCCACACCCACCCGGCGCTGCACAGCTTCTGCAGCAGGTGCAGGGTGCAGAGTTTCCACGCGTCCATCTCTGACCCGGGGATTTACAGCGTCGCCTCACACTGCCTGGACGAGGGGAAATTTTCCTGAAGGTAAAGCTCACAGACACGTGGAGGCCCCCTTACTCTCGTACTATTCCATGCTCAGCTTTAAGAAATTCAGCAAATTTACCATTTAAATGTTGTATGTTTATGGCTCTAGAGACATCTCCAGGTGAGCAGATCTCCATCGTGACTCTGAATCTGTCTTTCGCGGTGGTGGTTTGCTCTGCAACCTCGGCTCGCCAATGATTTTTTTTATGTTGATTCAGTTTGTCCAGCTTCTTCTTATAAGAAAGGGGGTGAGGATTTCCAACCTCTTTACACGAGGGAGCTAGAACCAGAAGTCCTCACCTGTGGTCATTTTTGCAATATGCTACAATCATTATAAGGCTATAATTTAGAAATATCATGGTAAATTTCAGAGAAACAGAAAAGATGAAAGTTGTCTCAGGGGGCCGGAGCAGCAGGAGTGGGTAGGTTATATGTGTGTAAGAGAATTTAGAATCAAATGATTTCTGATTTCATTAAAGGCTAGTGTTACTATTTAACTTTTAAGAGCATGCATGTGTGCTATTTTCAGAAAATTAAAGAATAGGTGATGCATTTTATGTAGAAATAATCTGTATGTGGAAAATACATAGAAATAATAAGCATAACTTCAAGAAGATTTAAAAAATCTCAGAAATACATACAATTTCCTAAAACAGTTATTACCTCCTACTTGTTGATGTTAATTGTTACTTTGTAAATTACCACATGTTTTACTCTTGATCCCAGCAGGCTTGCACATTAATTGACTTGAGTAATAACGTGAAAATTGCCCTTTGCTAAATTTGGGGTAAACACTGCAAGAGAGGGGACTATATTCCCATTTCCCAGATGAAGAAACTCAGGGTTGAAAGATTAAGATTAATTTGGGGAAAGTCATACACTAAGTGGTGGAACTAGGACAGTCACCCAAGTCTCTCTGTAATCAGCATCTATGTTATTTACAGTGTATCTCTCTCCCTTTCCTAGAATGCACTTTTGAATAGCCACACCTTTATCAGAAAATGGTGTTATTCTTCCACTAGGATTGGGAACCAAAATTACTGGTGAATGCACAAGGAAAATTGAATACAATCATCCCATTCTTTTAATGAATCACAAATTCCTAAAACAATTTTAAAAAGTGATCTAGAAGCTAGAAGAAAAGATAGAAATCTTCCAAAATTATGAAGGGAGTCTAAACCCTGATTCTAAAACCTGGAAGAGATGGTATACCACCCACACAGAGAAAAATATGGCTCTATCTCACTTACGAACATAAATTACATTTTTTATCAATAAAGCTTGAGTGAATAAAATTCGACAGTTTATAAAAATCTACCACAATCTGGTAGTTTCCTAGTCATAAAAGCATGGTGTAGTATTAGGAAATATTTGAAAATTTTAATAATCTACTATATCAGTAAGTCAAAGGAGAAAGATCATATGTTCATCTGAAGCACTGAACAAAGAATTCAATAAATTCAATCAAATGACAAATTTTGCGGTTTTTCTTAGTTCTTGTTTACTCTGCTGACAGAGTTATGTTAAAATCCTAAACTATTGGGACCAGGGCTCCTTAGTTGTGGCTGTCAGGCTCCTTAGTTGCAGCAGGCGGGCTCCTTAGTTGTGGCACACAAACTCTTAGTAGTGGCATGCATGTGGGATCTAGTTTCCTGACCAGGGATTGAACCCGGGCCACCTGTATTCAGAGCATGGAGTATTATCCACTGTGCCACCAGGGAAGTCCCAGTAGTTTGTATCTGTTAATCCCATACTCCTAATTTATCCCTTCCCCCCTCCTTTTCCCCTTTGGTAACCATAATTTTCTATGTCTGTGAGTCTGCTTCTGTTTTGTATATAGATTCATTTGTATTATTTTTTTAGATTCCACGTATGAGTCATATCATATATTATTTGTCATTCTCTGTTTGGCTTACTCCACTAAGTATAATATTCTCTAGGTCTATCTGTGTTGCTGCAAATGGCAGTATTTCATTTTTTATGGCTGGAGTAATAGTCCATTGTATATATGTATACCACATCTTCCTAAGCCAGTAGTCTGTTGATGGATACTTGGGTTGTTTCTCTGTCTTGGCTATTGTAAATAGTGCTGCTGTGAACATTGAGGTGCATGTATCGTTTGAATTAGAGTTTTCTGGGGTTTTTTTCCAGATATTTACCCAGGAATGGGATTGATGGATCATATGGTAGCTCTATTTTTAGTTTTTCAAGGAACCTCCATACTATTTTCCATAGTGACTGCAATAATTTACATTCCCACCAACAGTGTATAAGGGTTCCCTTTTCTCCACACCCTCTCCAGCATTTATCACTTGTAGACTTTTTTTTTTTTGCGGTACGTGGGCCTCTCCCTGTTGCGGCCTCTCCCGTTGTGGAACACAGGCTCTGGACGCGCAGGCTCAGCGGCCATGGCTCACGGGCCCAGCCGCTCCGTGGCATGTGGGATCTTCCCGAACCGGGGCACAAACCCGCGTCCCCTGCATCAGCAGGCGGACTCTCAACCACTGCGCCACCAGGGAAGCCCTATTTGTAGACGTTTTGATGATAGCCATTCTGAATGGTGTGAGGTGATACCTCATTGTGGTTTTGATTTGCATTTCTCTAATAATTAGTTATGTTGAGCATCTTTTCATGTACTTGTTAGCTATCCATATGTCTTTGGAGAAATGTCTGTTTAGGTCTTCTGCTCATTTTTTGATTGATTGGGTTGCTTGTTTTTTTCAATATTGAGTTGTATGAGCTGTTCGTATATTTTGGATATTAACCTCTTGTTGGTAACATCACTTGCAAGTATTTTCTCCCGTTCCATAGGTTATCATTTTGTTTTGTTGATGGTTTCCATTGCTGTGCAAAAGCTTTTAAGTTTGATTAGGTCTCATTTCTTTATTTTCTGCTCCTATTTCTTTTGCCTTGGGAGACTGACCTAAGAAAATATTGCTATGATTTATGGCTGAGAATGTTTGGTCTGTGTTCTGGTCTAGGAATTTTATGGTGTCATGTCTTATATTTAGGCTTTTAAACCATCTTGAGTTCATTTTTGTATATGGTATGAGTGTTTTAATTTATTGATTTATATGTAGCTGTCCAGCTTTTCCATCACCACTTGTTGAAGAGACTGTCTTTTCTCCATTGTATATTCTTGTCTCCTTTGTCATAGATTAATTTACTGTAGGGTGTGTGGGTTTATTTCTGGGTTCTCTATTCTGTTACATTGATCTTTATGTCTGTTTTTGTGCCAGTACCACGCTATTTTGATTACTATAGCTTTATAATATAGTCTGAAGTCTGGAAGGGTTAAAAGCATTTCCATTTTAAAATTGCCTATAAGGGGTGTGATTCTGAAGTATATTTCTGTCAACTCTTCTTGCCTTTTATAAAGTTTTTTCTTTTATGTTATCTTTCTTTTTTCATCTAAGTAGAACATAGAAAGAGAACAGTTTATAAATCATAAGGGGCAACAACTTGATGACATTTTACAAAGTGAACACATGCATGTAAAACCACGAAGACTAAGACATAGAACATTACTGGTGCCCAGAAACCTATATTATGACCTTATGTAGTCATTACACCTGAAAGTTAACCACTCTTCTGACCTATGTCACTACATATTCATTTTGCTTGTTTTTTAAACTTTATACAAACAGAATTATCACTCATGTACATTTTTATGCTGGTTTCCTTTGCTCAATACACTGATGTTTGGATCTGTCCATATTTGTTGCAGGTAGGGATATTTGATTATTTCATGGCTGTGTAGTATTCCATTATATGGATACCACACTTGTATTTATTCACTCAACTGTTGATAAACATTCACACTGTTTCCAGTTTGTGACTATTTCTAATAATGCTACCAAGAACATCTTGTTCATGCCTTTTGGAGAACATATTTATGCATTTCTGTTTGATATATACTTTGTGCAGTAGGCAGAATTCTATGATGATACCCAATGATGCTTAGCTTTGTATAGTCTCCTCCCATTGAATGTGGATGAAACCTGTGGATATAATAAATAATCAATAAGATATCACTCCCATGATTGTGTTAAATTGTATGGCGGGGGGAGGATTTTGCAGGTGTAATTCAGGTCACAGATAGTCGATCTTAGGACAGGGAGATTTTTGGGGTGGGCCAAACCTAATTCAGCGAGCACTTACAAGGGCCTTGGCCCTTGCTGAAAGATCTGAAGCATGAGAGAGTATTTGGAGGGGGCCACAGGGTGAGGAAGTGCAGGCAGCCTCTAGGAGATGAGTGCTGCTTCAGGCTGACAGACAGCAATGAAATGGGGGCCTCATTCCTCCAGCAACTGGGAACTGAATTCAACTAACAAGATGGGAGGGTTTAGAAGGGACTCTTCCCCAGAGACTCCGGAAAGGAACACAGCAAGTCCACCATCATCTCATCCTGTTAGACCCTAGCAGGGAAGCTGGTCACACTGAGCACAGACTTCTGACCTGCACAACTGTGAGCTAATAAATGAGGGCTGTTTTAAGTTGCTGAGTGTGGTCATTTGTTCCATATCAATAGAAAACTAATATAGGTTTTGACACCTGGATGTGGGGTGCCGCCATTGCAAATCCCTACAAATGTGGGTTTGGCTTTGGAACTGAGTATTGGCTGAAGACTGAAAGAATTTTGATGTCAAAATACTAGAGAAAGACTAAATTGTCTTCCTTAATTGCCTTGGACAGACTGTTAGTAGAAATCAGCTGAATTTCCAGACTACTTTGGAATTCTGACTGCTTTCTGCCTTCTATGTCCCCCCATATTAAACCATAATGTTTATAGCTGTTATCCTGTGCCAGTCCCACTATTGTGTGTAGGGGAAGATAGTTTGTCACTTTAGTTTCATCAGTACACAGTTGGAGAGGGATTGTGCCCCAGGAGTTGTACTGCGTGGATTATATACCAAGGAACCTCATGCATGCTTGATTTAGATGATTGAGATGATAAGATTTTGGACTTTGAGCTGATGAGATTTAGATGAGCTTTTGGAATTGAGCTGATGCTATAATACCATGAGAAATTTGGAAACTGTGAGATGAGGTGAATGACTATTCTATGTGGGACGGACTGGATTGCCTGGCGCCAGAGGGAAGAATTCTAAGATGACTCCTAATGACCCTTGACCTAGTATGAACTCCTCTCGTTAAGTGTGAGAAGAGCCTGGTATTATGATGCCATATTGCTTCTGTGATTATGTTACGTTATATGGGAAAAGATTTTGCAGATATATTGAGGTCCCAAATCAGGACTTTCAAATAAGGAGGTATCCTGAGTAAGTCAGACCCAACCAGGTGAGACTTTAAACTGGCCTGTGCGCTTTCTAAGAGATTCAAGTGTGAGAGAATTATATGGAGAGATTGATGTTACAAGAAACTGTTAGAAATCTCTAGGAGCTAAAAGTGGAACTAAATTCTGCCAATAACTTGAATGAGCTTGGAAGTGGATTCTTCTGAAGAGCACTCAGAAAGAAACACAGCCTGGCTGTCTTAATTAGTTTGGGCTGCTGTAACAAATTACTATAGACTGAGTAGCTTAAACAACAAAAATTTATTTCTCACAGTTCTAGAGGCTGGGAAGTCCCATATCAAGGAGCCAAAGGTTTGGTGTCTGGTGAAGGCCTGCTTCCTGGTTTGCAGATGGCCACCTTACTGTATCTTCACACACAGAGAGAGCTCTGTTCTTTTCATCCCCGTATAAGGGCACCAGTCCCATCATGGGGCTCCACTGCCATGACCCATCCAAACCTAATTACCTTCCAAAGGCTCCACCTCCACATTGGGGATTAGGGTTTTAACATGTGGATTTTAGGAGAGACACAAACATTCAGTCCATAGCACTGGCCGACTGATTTCTCAGGCTGACATCACCCTGTGCGACAACTGAGCAGAGAACCCAGCCATGCCATGCATGGACTTCTGAACCTACAAAACTGGGAGCTAATAAATGGACATTGTTTTAAGCCACTAAGTTTGTGGTAATTTGTTATGCAGGAATAGAAAGCTAATACAGATGGAGTTGCTGGGTTATAGAAAAGGCGTAAATTCATCTTTGATACTGCCAAACAGTTTTCCAGGTGGTAGTACCAATTTATACTCCCACCAGCAGTTAGAGTTCCACTTCTTTATTTTCTCCACCTCTTGATACTGGTTGTCATTTTGGCTATTCTGGTAGATGTTTACTAATATCTCATTGTAATTTAAATTTGCATATCCCTCATGACTGAGTTTGGGCAATTTTTTGTTTATTGGTCAGTTGGATGTCCCATATTGTGACGTTCCTGTTGAAATATTGCGCCAATGTTCAATTGCATTGGCTTTTTTTCTTCTTGATTTTATTCTGTACGTAAGATATTTTTTGGATGTGTGTGTGTATATATATTTTTTCAACGTTTTCCTTTATTGTCAGTGCTTTTTCTGTCCTGTTTCAGATATCATCATCTACTCCAAGGTCATGAAGATATGTTTATACATTATACATGTATACATTTCTTTCTTTCTTTTATTGAAGTACAGTTGATAATATGCTTATACATTATTTTCCAGCTTTATTTTCTGGAATTAATTTTTGTGTATGATGTAAGTTAGGAGCCAAAGTTATTTTTTCCATAAGGATGGATATACAATTAGTCTAGTACCACTTATTTAAAGGACTGTCCTTCTTCCCAAGCACTGCATTGGTACCTTTGTTGTAAATCAGGTGAAAATATGTGTGTGTGTGTGTGTGTGTGTGTGTGTGTGTGTGTGTGTGTATAGCCATACATGTGTGCGTCTGTTTGTGGACTCTTTTCTTTGTTCCATTGGTCTATTTGTCTATTCTTTTACAAAAATCACACTATCTTTTGTTTTGTTTAACATCTTTATTGGAGTATAATTGCTTTACAATGGTGTGTTAGTTTCTGCTTTATAACAAAGTGAATCAGTTATACATATACATATATCCCCATATCTCTTCCCTCTTGCATCTCCCTCCCTCCCACCCTCCCTATCCCACCCCTCTAGGTGGTCACAAAGCACTGAGCTGATCTCCCTGTGCTATGCAGCTGCTTCCCACTAGCTATCTATTTTACATTTGGTAGTGTATATATGTCTATGCCACTCTCTTACTTTGTCCCAGTTTACCCTTCCCCCTCCCCGTGTCCTCAAGTCCATTCTCTAGTAGGTCTGCGTCTTTATTGCCATCTTGCCCCTAGGTCCTTCATGACCATTTTTTTTAATCACACTATCTTAATGATTATGGCTTTATAGTTGCCCTTGCAATGTAGCTTTGAAATTCCTTCAAATTTCTTCTTCTGGATGGCTCTGGCTGTTCTTGGATCTTTGATATTCACATATATTTTAGAATCAGTTGGCTAATTTCCATTTACAAAAAATCAGCTGGGATTTCAACTGAAGTTAGATTGAATCCATAAATCATTTTGATGAGAAATCTCTCTTTGATTTAATTTTCATAATGTTGTCTTCTAATCAATGAACATGATATATCTCCAATTTATCTAGGTCTTCTTTAATATCTCTCAGAAATGTTATATAGATTTCTGGGCAGAGGTCTTGTGAATATCTTTTATTAGATTTGTTCCTAGGTATTTGATGTTTTCTGATTTATACTGAATGGCATTAAAATTTTTTTCTTTATAATTTTTGAAGCTAAAATATAGAAATACAACTCAATTTTGTAATATTGACCTTATATCCAGCAATCATGCTAAATTCATTTATTAATTCTAATATTTGATATATACATTCTTTAAGTTATTTTATGTAAACAATCTGTTATATCTCTTCTATTTTTTAAAAGCTGAGAAACCATTCCCCAAAGACCCCAAAGCTACTTACATTTATATCTCATTAACCACAACTGGGAAATATACATTCACAAACCAGTCACTGGAGTAGTAATGAGGTTACTATGAGCTGGTTAGTCAAACACACTGCCCTTTATATATCAAATACATTGCATTATGATTATGATGCCACAATTTTTCCTTATTTTAACCAAATATATAAATATTTACATATTAATGCTCTGATTAGAAGGTTGAGAATCAGTAAATATATGATGATGGATTTTTTGTGGAATATTCCTCCATGTAAATGAGTTGAAATTATAATTCTTAAGTTATATAATTTCTTAAGCAATGACTAGTATGTTTCATATGTGAAAAACATTTGTAGCTTGTTGAAGAATAAATTTTTAAAATAAAAAAAAATTAGTTCATTTCAAAAAATACCCTTTTGCTATTTATTAAAGCACAAAATTATCATAGAAAATTTAATACATACACATATCAAACTTAGCAATAGTGATCAATCACTGGTAGGATTGATCATGACGTAAATTTTGTCTTAAACTTTTTTGAATAATGTAAATGCTGTACTGCAGGGTTTGTCAAACTGGACACTGTTGGCATTTTGGGTCAGACAATTCTATGTTGTCAGAGGCTCTCCTGTACATTGAAGGGACTGAGAGCATCCCTAGCCTCTGCATACTAGATGCCAGTAGCACTTCTCCCTCCCCAATTGTGCTGGTCTCCAGACATTTCCAAATCTCCACACCTGGGGGGCAAAATGCCCCCCTCCCTGTTGCACTATAGTGAATGAAATTCTAATATATGTAGAAAGCTAGGTAGATGTAAAAATAAATATACAGATGTAAACATAGATCAGTAGATAGAATACATCATGTGTTTTTTGTGTAAATATCATAGCCCACAGCATTACAATTTTTTAAAAAAATCCTATAAATGCTGCATAGGTTTATTTTATGGACATCCAGTATCCTATTGGAAATAGGATTTCAGGTTATTTAAAATAAATGACACTATAATAATCACCTTTGAGCACATAACATTGTGAGTATATATGAGTATTTCTTTAGAGTTAATGCCTAGAAGAGAAATTGTAGTGTCAAATGGACATTTCATCGGCAAGATGCTATGAATTTATAACCCCATCCAGTAGTATATAAGATAGCCTCTTTTTTTGTTTTTACAACAGCTTAAAATCTAAACAAACATGATAAATTGTTTAAAAAATGCAAATAGCTCTATTTTTTCTGAGTACAAGAGTAATGTATGCTCATTGAAAACATTCAGAAGATAAAGTACGAGAGAACAAAACTCACCCTTCCAGATTCTTTTTCTGTGAGCACAAACATACATAAACACTATCTCTTAAACAGGAGCACAGGGAAAGAAAAAGGAGAGGGCACTGAAGACACACCAATAGAGTTAAACAGAGGGACTTCCTTAGCATAAAGTTTGAGATCTTAGAGAAGAGCAAATCAATAAGTGGGGAAAAACTATATACATCTCTATATCTATATAGATAGCTCCTTTAAAGAAAGCAGGGATGGGGGCATTTTAGTTATTACTAAGTCAAGGATCATGACTAAGACCCAGAGATTCTAGAAAGGAGGAGGAGGAAAGGAAAGATCTCAGAGAATAAACTGAAATGACTCTTAAGAGGAAAACTGGATCTATGAAACTGGTGAAAGTTGACCTATAGAATTAAGAGAATGGCCATGAGATAAGTTGGGGTTCATAACCCTAAATCACTAGGACAACTACAGAGCACATAGTGGCTAATATGGTCAGAACAGATCACTGATTCCCACTGTGACCCCAATATTCAAGCCTTCCCTATTCCAGGAAGTGACACCAACTACCCAGATACTCTGGCCAAATGATTGTTGTCCTTCCCTTATGACCTCACAGCCATTCAAGTTTTCACACCTGAGGCTCCAGACATCGTGGAGCAGAGATAAGCCATTCCTGCTCTAACCTATCTGAATTCTAACTCTACAAAATCCATGAGCATAATGAAATGGACATTATTCCACAACACTATATTATGGAATGGTGGATGACCAGAACACATTCTATTCATTCATTCTTCATTTAAGTCCATCCTGCATTTCATCAGTATTTGATTTTATATATTCCATTAGCATTCAATTCCTATTCCATCCTTCATAATCTTGGATTCTGTTTTTCATTCCAAATTTCATTCCATTCTTTTATGGTACTTTTAAATCTATAGTGCATATTTCATGGTCCATTTATTTCAGGCCATTGCATATTGTACTCCATACTATGGTCGTTCCTATTTTGATTTCCTTCTATTTTCTTTAATATTTTATTTCACACTATACTCCATTTCATTCCTTTTCTCATATAACATTTTTCTTTTATTCCGTAGGCCATTAGATATTGCCATTTTGCATTCCATTCCATTTTCCCATTATATTCCATTCAATTTTCCATTCCATATCCTGTTCAAGTCCATATTCCTTTTCCATTTTATTCTAATTTCCACTACAGTCAGTGGCAATTTCATCATATTCTGCATTCCATTTCAAATCCATTTTCTACTCTCTATTATTTAACACTCCAAACACCATTCCATTCTATTTTTGTGTTGGTTCAGTCCATTTGTTCATCCATTCCACTAAATATCCCATTCCATTCCACCAAAATTGCTGTAACAGCAACTTTCAGAAGAACCACTTTCCTAAATTCTTATCAAAGAATTATAAATGTGTATGGCCTGTATTCAGAATATCCTTTTCTGGGAATTTATCCACAACAAGTTCACATTCGAGGATATGAACAAATTTTAGTAAAAAGGATATGTCTTACATTGATGTGTTATAGAGAGTGAAAAGTTGGAAACAACATAAATGTTGATCAATATAGCAGTTTGAAAAGGTAAGCTTCCTGGACTTCCCTGGTGGCGCAGTGGCTAAGAATCTGCCTGCCAATGCAGGGAACACAGGTTTGATCCCTGCTCCAGGAAGATCCCACATACCATGGAGCAACTAAGCCCATGTGCCAGAACTACTGAGCCTGCGCTCTAGAGCCCGATGAGCCACAACTACTGAGCCCACATGCCACAGCTACTGAAGCCCTCACACCTAGAGCCTGTGCTCCGCAACGAAGAGTAGCCCCCGCTCACAGCAACTAGAGAAAGCCCGCAGTAGCGTGAAGACCCAACTCAGCCAAAAATAAATAAATAAATAAAATTATTAAAAAAAAAAAAGAAATGTAAGCTTCCTCCATAAAAGGAATATTTTGTAGTTACACAATGGCCTTGTGGAAATGTATTTATTGACATGGAAAGTGTGTTTTCTGGACACAATAAGCAGGTTACAAAATAATATGTATGCATGAATAATTCCATTTTTATAAAACAAAAGGACTTTGAATTATTTATGAATAGCCATTCTACCAAAAAATAATTAAACATTCCCAGTACTTGCCTGCTGGTCTGTGGGAATCTAGGTTCTAGTTTTCCTACATTTACTTTTGTTTTGGGTACTGAACATGCAGTAATAATGACTTTTATAATAATGACTAAAAATGTGTCCAAATATTGCACTTCAAGCCTGTGCACCACACCATATTTATATGGACAGAAACTAGAGAGTAGGTCAAATAAATTAATGTACGTTCATCAGTGGATTACTATGCAGCTCATACAAATGATGATGCATCTTTAAGGACAGCATCACCCTTAATCCCAGGCAACCTGTCTGTGTTCAGGGAGCAGGGCAGGGGGAAGCGTCTTGCTGAAGAATTAACTTCCCCCCCGTCCCGCATATGTGGCAGCATACTGAACATCCTGAGCCAAGACCCCCTTGTAGGACCCATCCGTTTGCTCGCTTTCAGGCCTCTCTCCAAGCAAACCTTCCTGTGGGGTCATCCAGATGCCCGGAGCAGTTCCGGGACCGTCCCCTCCAGGGTCACAGTTACGGGTGCAGTGTCCTGATTATATTCCAGGAGGGACACCTGGCTAAGGGTTGAGCCACCAGAGTGGTGCTATAAGCTAAGCTGATTCGGCGTGACCTGAATCATTTATATAGACAGTCTTGTGGCCCTCAACCCGTCTTTCGAGACGCACACACTCCTAGGGTAAGGATGGGGAATTCCCAGCATTGACCCAGCCTGCTGAGCAGGGTGGGGCGGACCAAACTCCTGACATGTGGAGCACACCCTCCTGTTTGGCGCTAGGTGGAGCCAAGTTGGCCCCCTCCCTGGGAGACGAAGGTCACGTGACATCCAGCCCACCAATCAGAAGCGAAGACTCCACAGGGCCCGCCCATCCTCCTCCCTCTTGGCGCCCGGGGCTTCTCTGAGGTAGCGTCGGCCGCCGCGCTCTCCTGTTTCTGAGTGAGAATCTGGCCTTGTGGCCACCCAGTCGTGCTGTGAGAAGGAGCAGAAGCCACAGCAGGGTGAGATGCCCGCAGGGCCGAAGAACAAGGTCGCCTCTGCCCCTGGCGACACCCGTGGGACTGAAAACCCTGATCCCGGTGCCTCGGTCCCCACAGTCTCGAGCAACCCATCTCCGTCAGGTGGTGGTGCCCCAGGCGGTGACACAGCAGGTTCCTCATCCTGTGAGGTGGCTGCTGCTGGCGCCATTTCGCTCACTGGGGAGGACCCGGGGCCCCCCTCCATGGACAGTGTGCAGGAAGGGGGGCGCCCCAACCTCCATGGCGGCGGGAGTCCCCACGCGGAGCTGAGCTGTGTGGTGCCCAGGACGGGCCAAGGCGTCCAGACAATGCCTGTGCTCAGTGGGGCCGCCGTCTGGCAAGCCGCTTGGGGCGCTGGCCAGCGTCCGACCCAGACCACGAGCCCAGGGAATGGACGTGGGAGGAAGCGGCCCAGCCGCGAGGAGGCTTCCGGGTCTCTGAAGCTTCCACGGCGCTGTCTGTTTTCCGGAGATGAGGTGTCCACGTGCTCGGCGTCTTCGCCGCCATCTTCTCCAAGGTCTGAGCCCAGCAGCAGCGGCCATTTTCAGGTTTCTCTGTGGAACCACGCATCACAGCCAGATCCTGTCCTCCAAAGCCAGGCTAAAGCACCAGGCCCTGCTCTCCGCAGTCAAGCAGTCAGACCAGGTCCAGCGCTCCGCCGCCGCGCCACCCAGTCTGGCCCTGCTCTCCGCAGCCGTGCATCGGTGCAACGCCTTGCTCGCCGCGGCCGCACCACCCCGTCGGGTCCCGTTCTCCGCAGTCAGGCAACCATGCTAGGCCCTGCTCTCCGTAGCCACGCATCCGGGTCCAGCGCTGCTATTCGTAGCCGTGCAGCTGAGCAGAGCCCTACTCACCACCGTGCACCCGAACCAGGCGCAGCTTGCTGCCGTCTATCCGGGCAGGGCGCTGCTCTCCGGCGCCAAGCATCAGCACCAGGCCCTGCTCATCGCCGCCGCCGTGCTTCCGCGCCAGGCCCTGCTTCCCGCCGCCGTGCATCTGGGCCAGGCGCTGCCGTCAACAAGCACTCCAGCCCGCCAGGCCCTGCTCATCGCCGCCGCCGTGCTTCTGCGCCAGGCCCTGCTTCCCGCCGCCGTGCATCTGGGTCAGGTGCTGCTGTCAACAAGCACTCCAGCCCGCCGGGCCCTGCTCGTCGCCGCTGCCGTGCTTCAGCGCCAGGCCCTGCTTCCGGCCGCCGTGCATCTGGGCCAGGCTCTGCCGTCAACAACGACTCCAGCCCACCAGGCCCTGCTCGTCGCCGCCGCCGTGCTTCCGCGCCAGGCCCTGCTTCCCGCCGCCGTGCATCTGGGCCAGGCGCTGCCGTCAACAAGCACTCCAGCCCGCCAGGCCCTGCTCATCGCCGCCGCCGTGCTTCTGCGCCAGGCCCTGCTTCCCGCCGCCGTGCATCTGGGTCAGGTGCTGCCGTCAACAAGCACTCTAGCCCGCCAGGCCCTGCTCGTCGCCGCCGCCGTGCTTCTGCGCCAGGCCCTGCTTCCGGCCGCCGTGCATCTGGGTCAGGCGCTGCCGTCGACAACCACTCCAGCCTGCCAGGCCCTGCTCGTCGCCGCCGCCGTGCTTCTGCGCCAGGCCCTGCTTCCCGCCGCCGTGCATCTGGGCCAGGCGCTGCCGTCGACAGCCACTCCAGCCTGCCAGGCCCTGTTCTCCGCAGCCGCACGACTCCAGGCTTTGTCCCCTGGAGCCGCCCCACCCAGCGAAGATCAGCCGCTAGCAGCAGCCCTTCTCTGCCTTCATCCCCTGCGTTCGACTTAAGGCTAGCCTTCGAGGGAAGCTCAAGCTCTTCTGATTTTGAGGTCCCAAACCTTGCTACCCAGCAGGTTTGGCATGCAGTTCGTATGCGTGCCTCCTCACCGACACCTCCTGAGTCATGTGGTGAGAGTTCCTCCTCCTCCTCCTCCTCCTCCCCCT
>NW_021703779.1:44546962-44584427 GCF_005190385.1 Monodon monoceros
CTCTGTTCTTTGGTCTCTGGACCAGAGCCCCTCCTCCTCCTCCACTAATTTTTCTGGCACGAGTTGCAATAGGTTTTCTGGCCTGAGGTCCATCTCTACTCCTAGCCCCGCTAGCCTTAGGCGCATCTTTCTGCCCGAGTGTGATGTCCCGAGCCCTCTCTTTTCAGGAGAGCCGGCTGAAGTAGGGAGCATGCCTCCCTCTCCTACATCTCCTATGTTGTGATTCTCCATGAGCATACTCATAAGGCCTGCAAAAGAAATCAACATCCACCCACTGTCCTGAATGGGCTACCTGCTCTGCCAGTTAACTGTGAGGTTTCCAAGTGCTCTAGCTATTAAGCAACATCATGAGCAGTTTTGAAGTTGTTGTTTGAAGAGGCAGTTTTGAAGTTGTTGTTTGAAGAGGCAGTTTTGAAGCCTCCCTTCCCCATAATGGCACTACCTAGCACTTATCTGCTGTTGGCACTTGATTCCAGTACCCCCTTATCCCCCAAAAGGGCCTGCCTTGGCCTCTGAGATTTCCCTTTTCCAAGTTGCCTTTCCCTAATTAACTTTGTGTGTGAACAAATTAAAATGTTGGTTTCATTTAAAAATTGTAGCATTTTTTATTGTCCAAAAATCCTGTGTCTTATTTAGAGAACTTAAGAAAGTTGTTGGCATACTAGCTTACTCATTGGAAGGGAGGGGGAATAAAATATTATCCTAGCAATCATTTATTTCCACTGTCTAACATGGAGTTCTGTCCAGGAAAATTCCATTTATATATTATATATGCTCTTTACATAGGTGATTTGCAACTATGGACAAGAAAAGGGGGCAGGGTTTAACTCAAGATGGCTAGAGAAAAGGAGGGGCGATGGAGATATCCAGGTTGAAGAAAGAGGTAGGGCATGACCCTGTATGGATAGGGAGAATACTTCCTCCTCAGATGGGAGTAGGGGGTGCTAGAAGGAAGACTCAGGATCAGGAAGGGGGAGAACAGCAGGAGTCAGGAGCAGAAGGGGGAAGGTCTCAGTTTCTAGGGGAGAAAAAAATTTATGTTGGGAACAGGGGTTCCTGAGGTCTGTGGGGAGAGGGGAGGGGAGGGTATGGGAGAGTGATTCAAGGTTAATGAGTATGTAAAAATGGTCATATATTTAGTGAAAATTGTGTTAATGGATAATCCCATTTAAAAAATTATTGTGACTGAGTGTGAGCAGATATGCGAGGGTGAGTGTGTATGTGTGTGTTTGTGTGTGCACATATAGACATATTTGGAGACAACTGGATGGACATACACCATGTCACCCTGTGATCAGGGCATATATCTCATCTTTGGAATAACTGGTGGTATGGTCTTCTATGTTCTACATTTTCCGCCATGACCATATTGCTGGTTCTGTGATGAAACTCAACTCAGCTGTTTTTTTAAGAAGTTTAGTTGTAGAAACATGGTAGGAGACCACATTAAAAGAATAGAGTGAAAAAAATTTAAACCAAACCAGTAAAAGGAAACTCCTCCCTACTTTCCCATATTTTTTTCTCCTTGCTTTTCTGGTATGTGGCTGGTACTGGCATAGTACTGGCCAAGAAGAACCCTCTTCCTGAGCCCCACATTATAAAGGTTCCCACGCAGGCCCTCTTCGTGCTGTATTCAGACCACAAAGCTAGGGACATTGACCACAAGGACAATGGGATGTTCTCACCAGGTCCCAACACCCTACAACATTTGTGTAAAACGTTTAGGTTTCCTTATTCCCCGAGGCTGCTTCTAGGTCCTGTAAGGCCTTACTTTCAGGGTCCTTCCTAAGGAAGGGAGGTCTGGGCCTATGGTATGCAAACTCGGGCCCAAAAGGTGGCCAAGTGGCCACTGTAGAATCAAAGGGTAGACAAAGCTTGGAGATGTAGGCTGAAGTGTTCTCTGGGTTAGGTGTGAGCGATCTCTTGGTGTAGGACATAGCTGGCAATGGGAAGAGATCAAGGACATGGACCAAGGGCCTTCATTTGTACTTTTGTGCCAGACATACTGCAAATGTTAGCGACTGCCCTGGATGTATAGTTAGCTCTGTAGCCCAGCCTCAGAGAATTAGAGACACTAAAGGATATATCAATATATTTAGGAAGCCACATCTTGTCCCTGGAAGTGGCTCTGACCATACAACAACATCAATATTTCAGATGTTGAGGGAAGCAATAGTTCAGGTCCTAGGTTTGGTCCTTCCTGCAGTGAGCTAGCATTCAGTGGGCTGAATCAGAGATGCCACCACTCTACTGCACGTTAATGTTTTACTGCGTCTCTTGGGCATTTGATCTGTTTGGGAGTGGACCTCAATCCAGTGTCCTTAACTCAAGCCCACCATACTAAAATTTACATAGCTGCTATTGACCATAAGCATTTCTTCCTTCTCTGGACCCTCCCCATGAAAGTGTCAATTGTCATCACATAGCAGACCTTCATTCTGCAAAATCCAGTGGACAATTCCTAGATTTCATCTTTTTTTTTTTTTTTTTTGGGCTGTGCAACACGTGGGATCTTAGTTCCCTGACCAGGGATTGCACCTGGGCCCTTGGCAGTCCTAACCACTGGCCCACAAGGGAATTCCCTGTACACTTTAAATTTTTTTTCGTTAATTGTGATAAGATACATATAACAAAATTATCATTTGTAAGTGTACGGTTTTATGGCATTCACTGTTATGCAACCTTCACCACATTCCATCTCCAGAATTTTTTCATCTTCTCCAACTGAAACTCTGTCCCATCAAGCCATAACTCCCCATTCCTCTCCTCCTGAAGTCCCTGGCAATCAACATTCCACTTTCTCTTTCTATGGGTTTGACTACTCTTTTTTTTTTTTTTAATATTTATTTGGCTTTGTCGGTCTTAGTTGCGGCACACAGGCTTCTCTCTAGTTATGGCGCATGGGCTCTCCAGTTGTGGCACTCGGGCTTAATTGCCCTGTGGCCTGGGGGATCTTAGTTCCCCGACCACAGATCGAACCCACTTCCCCTGCATTGGGAGGCAGATTCTTAACCACTGGACCACCAAGGAAGTCCCTGTTTTGTTTTTTGATAGCAGCCATCCTAATAAATGTGGGGTGATATCTCACTGTGGTTTTGATTTGCATTACCTTAATGATTAGTGGTGTTGAGCATCTTTTCGTATGCTTGTTGGACATTTGTATATCTTCTTTGGAGAAATGTCTATTCAAGTCCTTTGCCCATTTTTAAAATCAGTTTTCTTGTTGTTATTGAGTTGTAGGGGTTCCTTATATGTTCTGGAAGTTAGCCTCTTTTCAGATATATGATTGGCAAATATTTTCTCCCATAGGTTGCCTTTTCACTCTATTTAAACTGTGTCCTTTGATGCAGAAAGTTTTCCTTTTGATGTAATCCAATTTATCTATTTTCACTTTTGTTGCTTGTGTGTTTGTTGCTTGTGTTTTTAGTGTCAAATCCTAAAAATCATTGCCAAACCCAACATCATGAAGCATTTTAAAAAATTTTATTTATTTTATTTATTTATTTTTGGCTGTGTTGGATCTTCATTGCTGCACACGGGCTCACTCCAGATGCGACGAGCGGGGGCTACTCTTCATTGCAGTGCACGGGCTTCTCATTGCAGTGGCCTGTCGTTGCGGAGCATGGGCTCTAGGCACGCGGGACTTCAGTAGTTGTGGCTCGCTGGCTCTAGAGTGCAGACTCAGTAGTTGTGGCGCACGGGCTTTGTTGCTCCTCGGCATGTGGGATCTTCTCGGACCAGGGCTCAAACCTGTGTCCCCTGCATTGGCAGGAGGATTCTTAACCACTGCGCCACCAGGGAAGCCCTAGATTTCATCTTAATTCACCTTTTGGCAGCATTCGACACAGTTAATCCTTCCCTTTTCCTTTATATATGTTCTTTAATCTTTGAAGACTGTTCTCTTTATGTCCACCCCACATTCTCCTAGACCTTTCTCATTTTCCACACCTCTAAGTGTTGGATTGGCCAAGGCCTCTGTTTTTTTGCCTTTCTTGCCCTTTTTTTTTCCTATACACATTTACTTCCTAGGTGATTCCATCTAGTCTTACATCTCTGAGTATTGTTTTAGGCTGGTGAATCAAAATATTGTATATCCACTCCCATCTATTCCCTTGTACTCCAGTCATGTATATCCAGCTATCTAATTGACCTTTCCACTTGAGATGTCTAAAAGGCATCTCAAACTTCAGTAATATGGAGTTCTGTCCAGTAGAAATATAATGCTAGCCACACATGTAATACCGTTTTCTAGTAGCCACATTTAAAAATGCCTAAAGAAACACATTTAATAATTTATTTAATTTCATCTATCCAAAATATTATTTCAACATGTAATCAATATAAAAATTATTGAGATATTTATTTTTTAGATAAATATTTTTATTGAAGTATAGTTGATATACAATGCTGTGTTAGCTTCTGGTGTACAGCAAAGCGATTCAGCCATGCATATATATACACACTATTTTTCATATTCTTTCCCATTATGGTTTATTACAGTATATTGAATATAGTTCCCTGTGCTGTACAGTAGGACCTTGTCTATGTATTTTATACATAGTAGTTTGTATCGGCTAATCCCAAACTCCCAGTTTATCACTTCCCTACCCCCTTTCCCCTTTGGTAACCATAAGTTTGTTTTCTATGTCTGAGTCTGTTTCTGTTTCATAAATAAGTTCATTTGTGTCATATTTTAGATTCCATGTATAAGTGATATCACATGGTATTTGTCTTTCTCTTTCTGACTTACTTCACTAAATAATTTATGAGATATTAAAAATTTTTCCTACTAAGTTTTCAAAAGCTGGTGTGTAATTTACACCTGCAGCATATCTCAGCCACATTTCAAGTACTCAATAGCTACAAGTGTGGACGTGTGTATACAGCACAGTTTTAGACCTTCTCATTTCCTTAGTCTCTCTTATTCATTTCCTACTGAATCATGATTCCAGTTCCAGAGGTTTCTCATATGCTGGGCTCCTGTCCTAGAATGGAGCCCTGAAGTGTCAGTTTTCAGAGTTCGTAGGGGCTATGATGCTTCAAGCCCCTTTAGTGACTTTTCAGCTGGGCTCCTTGCACTTACCTGGTATTGAAAAGGGCAGAAACCCTGCCAGTTTCAGTTTCTCTTTCCAGTGAGCTGGCTAGTTTGTGGTTCTCATATTATCAACTTAGTAAAATGCTGTGCTGTTACTTCTTTTTCTTCCTGCACAGACACCAGTACCATGTAAGTAATGCAACTTTTAGTGGTTTGTCCTCATCCACTTCAATTTTGGAGGCTGAGGGGATATCTTATAATCTAGATTTGTTGAAAATATTATTCATGCATTTTGCTTTTGCTCTCTAGTTGCTCTGTTTTTATGTGTTTGGAGAGATCAAAAAGCTATATAGCCACTGACGCCACCATCTTCCCAGAATCTCTACCACCAAGTGTCCTTGCTCCTTGAAAAATGTTCCACCCAGTCAACCCTTTGGTAGCTCTGAAGGAACACAGTGGGATCTATCATCTGTACTAAAATGGAAAAAAGAATTAAATTCAGGAATTGGAACAAAAACCTATTGGGCATGCTACTAAAAATCATTAGAACTAAAGGAATTATTTTTGAGAACAAATTTTAAAAACTTTTACTTTGTCATGTTACTCTGTTGGCTTACAAACTGGCCCCTGTACATGAAGGGCAAGGAGAGGTGGAAGAAAGAGGCAGACTGCTCCAGGTAGGTAGGTGGCACTTTAGTAAGCAAAGAACTTACTTTTTTTTCAAAAAATATTGGCCTTTCACATTTAAGTATTTATTTATATGGCCGCACCATGTGGCTTGTGGGATCTTAGTTCCCCAACCATGGATTGAACCCAGACCCTTGGCAGTGAAAGCACAGAATTCGAATTACTGGACCGCCAGGGAATTCCCCACAAGGGACTTACATTTGAGGCTTGTCTTGGGCAGCTGCAAGACAGTAGATCTCCATACCTGCTTCCCAGAATCTTAAAAGTATACATAGAGGCCTTAATGGGGTTCGGTCACATATACCAACCAGATGGTCTCAACATCACATTACTGTCTCAAGGCTGTGTCCTTGAAAACGGCTCCAGCTTTGAGAATGGTGGACTGAAGGTACATTACAAGGACTGGAGAGGGGATGAGGAGCCTCTGATTGCCCAGGTCCAGCTTGAGAGTCAGCAGTTGATCACGTCCTCTTGATGACCTCCACCAACATACTAATTCTTTTTATTAACATCTTTATTGGAGTATAATTGCTTTACGTGGTGTGTTAGTTTCTGCTTTATCACAAAGTGAAACAGTTATACATATATCCCCATATCACTTCCCTCTTCCCTCTCCCTCCCTCCCACACTTATTATCCCACCCCTCTAGGTGGTCACAAAGCACTGAGCTGATCTCCCTGTGCTATGCGGCTGCTTCCCACTAGCTATCTATTTTATGTTTAGTAGTGTGTATAATGTCTATGCCACTCTCTCACTCTGTCCCAGCTTCCCCTTCCCCCTCCCCATATCCTCAAGTCCATTCTCTAGTGGGTCTGCGTCTTTATTCTCATCTTGCCCCAAGGTTCTTCATGACCTTTTTTTTCAAGATTCCATATATATGTGTTAGCATACAGTATTAGATTTTTCTTTCTCACTTCACTCTGTATGACAGTCTCTAGGTCCATCCACCTCACTAAATGTAACTCAATTACATTTTATAGCTGAGTAATATTCCATTGTATATTTGTGCCACATCTTCTTTATCCATTCATCTGTTGATGGACACTTAGGTTGCTTCTACGTCCTAGCTATTGTAAATAGAGCTGCAATGAACATTTTGGTACATGACTCTTTTTGAATTATGGTTTTTTCAGGGTATATGCCCAGTAGTGGGACTGCTGTGTCGTATGGTAGTTCTATTTTAGTTTTTGAAGGAACCTCCATATTGTTCTCCATAGTGCCTGTATCAATTTACATTCCCACCAACAGTGCAAGAGGGTTGCCTTTTCTCCACACCCTCTCCAACGTTTATTGTTTGTAGATTTTTTTGATGATGGCCATTCTGACTGGTGAGAGATGCTATCTCATTGTCCTTCTGATTTGCATTTCTCTAATGCTTAATGATGTTGAGCATTCTTTCTTGTGTTTGTTGGCAATCTGTATATCTTCTTTGGAGAAATGTCTATTTAGGTCTTCTGCCCATTTTTGGATTGGGTTGTTTGTTTTTTTGTTATTGAGCTGCATGAGCTGCTTGTAAATTTTGGAGATTAATCCTTTGGCAATTGCTTCATTTGCAAATATTTTCTCCCATTCTGAGGGTTGTCTTTGTGTCTTGTTTATGGTTTCCTTTGCTTTGCAAAAGCTTTTAAGTTTCATTATGTCCCGTTTGTTTATTTTTGTTTTTCTTTCCTTTTCTCTAGGAGGTGGGTCAAAAAGGATCTTGCTGTGATTTATGTCATAGACTGTTCTGCCTATGTTTTCCTCTAAGAGTTTTATAGTGCCTGGCCTTACATTTAGGTTTTTAATCCATTTTGAGCTTATTTTTGTGTATGGTGTTAGGGAGTGTTCTAATTTCATTCTTTTACAGGTAGCTGTCCAGTTTTCCCAGCACCACTTATTGAAGAGGCTGTCTTTTCTCCACTCTATATTCTTGACACCTTTATCAAAGATAAGGTGACCATAGGTGCGTGGGTTTTTCTCTGGGCTTTCTATCCTTTTCCATTGATCTATATTTCTGTTTCTGTGCCAGTACCATATTCTCTTGATTACTGTAGCTGTGTAGTATAGTCTGAAGTCACAGAGCCTGATTCCTCCAGCTCCGTGTTTCTTTCTCAAGATCCCTTTGGCTATTCGGGGTCTTTTGTGTTTCCATACAAATTGTGAAATTTTTTGTTCTACTTCTGTGAAAAGTGCCAGTGGTAATTTGATAGGGATTGCATTGAATCTGTAGATTGCTTTGGGTAAGAGAGTCATTTTCACAATGTTGATTCTTCCAATCCAACAACATTGTATATCTCTCCATCTATTTGTATCATCTTTAATTTCTTTCATCAGTGTCTTATAATTCTCTGCATACAGGTATTTCGTCTCCTTAGATAGGTTTATTCCTAGATATTTTATGCTTTTTGTTGCAGTGGTAAATGGGAGTGTTTTCTTAATTTCACTTTCAGACTTTTCATCATTAGTGTATAGGAATGCAAGGGATTCCTGTTCATTAATTTTGTATCCTGCTACTTTACCACATTCATTGATTAGCTCTAGTAGTTTTCTGGTAGCATCTTTAGGATTCTCAATGAATAGTATCATGTCATCTGCAAACAGTGACAGCTTCACTTTTTCTTTTCCAGTTAAGATTCCTTTTATTTCTTTTTCTTCTCTGATTGCTGTGGCTAAAACTTCCAAAACTACGTTGAATAAGAGTGGTGAGAGTTGGCAACCTTGTCTTTTTCCTGATCTTAGTGGAAATGCTTTCAGTTTTTCACCATTGAGGACGATGTTGGCTGTGTGTTTGTCATATATGGCCTTTATTATGTTGAGGAAAGTTCCGTCTATGCCTACTTTCTGCAGGGTTTTTATCATAAACAGGTGTTGAATTTTGTCAGAAGCTTTCTCTGCATCTATTGAGAGGATCATATGGTTTTTCTCCTTCAGTTTGTTAATATGGTGTACCACATTGATTGATTTGCGTATATTGAAGAAGCCTTGCATTCCTGGGATAAAGCCCACTCGATCATAGTGTATGATCCTTTTAATGTGCTGTTGGATTCTGTTTGCTAGTATTTTGTTGAGGCTTTTTGCACCTATGCTCATCAGTGATATTGGCCTGTAGTTTTCTTTGTGACATCTTTGTCTGGTTTTGGTATCAGGGTGATGGTGGCCTTGTAGAATGAGTTTGGGAGTGTTCCTCCCTCTGCTATATTTTGGAAGAGTTTGAGAAGGATAGGTGTTAGCTCATCTCTAAACGTTTGATAGAATTTGCCTGTGAAGCCATCTGGTCCTGGGCTTTGGTTTGTTGGAAGATTTTTAATCATGATCTCAATTTCAGTGCTTGTGTTTGGCCTGTTTACATTTTCTATTTCTTCCTGGTTCAGGTTCAGGAGGTTGTGCTTTTCTAAGAATTTGTCCATTTCTTTCAGGTTGTCCATTTTATTGGCATATAGTTGCCTGTAGTAATCTCTCATGATCCTTTGTATTTCTGCATTGTCAGTTGTTACTTCTCCTTTTTCACTTCTAATTCTATTGATTTGAGTTTTCTCCCTTTTTTTCTTCATGAGTCTGGCTACTGGTTTATCAATTTTGTTTATCTTCCAAAGAACCAACTTTTAGTTTTATTGACGTTTGCTATCGTTTCCTTCATTTGTTTTTCATTTATTTCTGATTTGATGTTTATGATTTCTTTCCTGCTGCCAACTTTAGGTTTCTTTTGTTCTTTTTTCTCTAATTGCTTTAGGTGCAAGGTTAGGTTGTTTTTTGAGATGTTTCTTTTTTCTTAAGGTAGGATTGTGTTGCTATAAACTTCCCTCTTAGAACTGCTTTTGCTGCATCCCATAAGTTTTGGTTCATCATGTTCTCATTGTCATTTGTTTCTAGGTATTTTTTGCTTTCCTCTTTGATTTCTTCAGTGATCTCTTGGTTATTAAGTAGTGTACTGTTTAGCCTCCATGTGTTTGTGGTTTTCACAGATTTTTTCCTGTAATTGATATATAGTCTCATACCATTGTTTTCAGAAATGATACTTGATAGGATTTCAGTTTTCTTAAATTTACCAAGGGTCAATTTGTGACCCAAGATATGATCTATCCTGGAGAATGTTCCATGGGCACTTGAGAAGAATGTGTATTCTGTTCTTTTTGGATGGAATGTCCTATAAATATCAGTTAAGTCCATCTTGTTTAATGTATCATTTAAAGCTTGTGTTTCCTTATTTATTTTCATTTTGGATGATCTGTCCATTGGTGAAAGTGGGGTGTTAAAGTCCCCTACTATGATTGTGTTACTGTCGACTTCCCCTTTTATGGCTGTCAGTATTTGCCTTATGTATTGAAGTGGTCTTCTGTTGGGTGCATTGATCCCTTGATCATTATGTAGTGTCCTTCTTTGTCTCTTGTAATAGTCTTTGTTTTAAAGTCTATTTTGTCTGATATGAGAATTGCTCCTCCACCTATCTTTTGATTTCCATTTGCATGGAATATCTTCTTCGATCCCCTCACTTTCAATGAGTATGTGTCCCTAGGACTGAAGTGGGTCTCCTGTAGAGAGCATATATATGGGTGTTGGTTTTGTATCCATTCAGCCAATCTATGTCTTTTGGTTGGAGCATTTAATCCATTTACATTTAAGGTTATTATCTATATGTATGTTCCTATTACCATTTTGTTAATTGTTTTGGGTTTATTATTGTAGGTGTTTTCCTTCTCTTGTGTTTCCTGCCTAGAGAAGCTCCTTTAGCATTTGTTGTAAAGCTGGTTTGGTGGTGCTGAATTCTCTTAGCTTTTGCTTGTCTGTAAAGCTTTTAATTTCTCTGTCAAATCTGAATGAGATACTTGCTGTGTAGAGTAATCTTGGTTGTACCTTTTTCTCCTTCATCACTTTAAATATGTCCTCCCACTCCCTTCTGGCTTGCAGAGTTTTTGCTGAAAGGTCAGCTGATAACCTTATGGGGATTCCCTTATGTGTTATTTGTTGGTTTTCCCTTGCTGCTTTTAATATTTTTTCTTTGTATTAATTTTTGATAGTTTGATTAATATGTGTCTTGGTGTGTTTCTCCTTGGATTTATCCTGTATGGGACTCTGTGCTTCATGGACTTAACTAATTCCTTTCCCATATTAGGGAAGTTTTCAACTATAATCTCTTCAAATATTTTCTCAGTCCCTTTCTTTTTCTCTTCTTCTTCTGGGACCCGTATAATTCGAAAGTTGGTGCATTTAATATTGTCCCAGAGGTCTCTGAGACTGTCCTCCATTCTTTTCATTCTGTATTCTGCTCTGCAGTAGTTATTTCTAGTATTTTATCTTCCAGGTCATTTATCCATTCTTTTGCCTCAGGTATTCTGCTATTTATCCCTTGTAGAGAATTTTTAATTTCATTTATTGTATTGTTCATCCCTGTTTGTTTGCACTTTATTTCCTCTAGGTCCTTGTTGAACATTTATTGTATGTTCTCCATTGTATTTCCAAGATTTTGGATCATCTTTACTATCATTCTGAATTCTTTTTCAGGTAGACTGCCTATTTCCTCTTCATTTGTTAGGTCTGGTAGGTTTTTGCCTTGTTCCTTCATCTGCTGTGTGTTTCTCTGTCTTCTCATTTTGCTTAACTTACTGTGTTTGGTGTCTCCTTTTTGCAGGCTGCAGGTTCGTAATTCCCATTTGTTTTGGTGTCTGTCCCCAGTGTCTAAGGTTGGTTCAGTGGGTTGTGTAGGCTTCCTGGTGGAGGGGACTAGTGCCTGTGTTCTGGTGGATGAGGCTGGATCTTGTTGTCCTGGTGGGCAGGTCCACGTCTGCTGGTGTGTTTTGGGGTGTCTGTGGCCTTATGATTTTAGGCAGCCTCTGTGCTAATGGATGGGGTTGAGTTCCTGTCTTGCTAATTGTTTGGCATTGGGTGTCCAGCACTGTAGCTTGCTGGTCGTTGAGTGGAGCTGGGCCTCTCCACAGATGGAGATCTCTGGGAGATTTTCGCTGTTTGATATTACGTGGAGTTGGGAGATCTCTTGTGGACCAGTGTCCTGAACTTGGCTCTCCCACCTCAGTGGCACAGCCCTGACACCGGCTGGAGCAGCAAGAGCCTGTCCTCCCCACAGCTCAGAATAAAAGGGAGATAAAAAAGAAAGAAAGACATAAGAAGATAAAATAAAATAGTTATCAAAATAAAAAATAATTATTAAGAAAATAACATTTTTTTTTTTTTGCAGTACACGGGCCTCTCACTGTTGTGGCCTCTCTGGTTGTGGAGCACAGGCTCCGGAAGCGCAGGCTCAGCGGCCATGGCTCACGGGCCCGGCCACTCTGTGGCGCGTGGGATCTTCCTGGAATGGGGCATGAACCCATGTTCCCTGCATTGGCAGGCAGACTCTCAACCACTGCACCACCAGGGAAGCTGCAAAAAAGAAATTTTTAATTAAAAAAAATGTACAGACAGAACCCTAGAACAAATGGTAAAAGCAAAACTATACAGACAAAATCACACAGAAGCATACACATACACACTCACAAAAAGAGAAAAAGGGGGAAAAATATATATATATCGTTGCTCCCAAAGTCCACCTCCTCAATTTGGGATGATTTGTTGTCTATTCAGGTATTCTACAGACACAGGGTACATCAAGTTGAGTGTGGAGCTTTAATCCGCTGCTCCTGAGGCTGCTGGGAGAAATTTCCCTTTCTCTTCTTTGTTCGCACAGCTCCTGGGTTTCAGCTTTGGATTTGGACCCACCTCTGTGTGTAGGTCACCTGAGGGCGTCAGTTCTTTGCTCAGACAGGACGGGGTTAAAGGAGCAGCTGATCTGGGGGCTCTGGCTCACTCAGGCCATGGGGAGGGAGGGGTACGGATGTGGGGCGAGCCTGTGGCAGCAGAGGCCAGCATGATGTTGCAGCAGGCTGAGGTGCGCCGTGCGTTCTACCAGGGAAGTTGTCCCTGGATCACAGGACCCTGGCAGTGGCAGGCTGCACAGGCTCCCGGGAGGGGAGGTGTGGGTAGTGACCTGTGCTTGCAGGCTTCTTGGTGGCAGCAGCAGCAGCCTTACCGTCTCATGCCCGTCTCTGGGGTCCGTGCTGATAGCCGCGGCTCGCGCACGTCTCTGGAGCTCCTTTAAGCGGAGCTCTTAATCCCCTCTCCTTGCATACCAGGAAACAAAGAGGCAAGAAAAAGTCTCTTGTCTCTTCGGCAGCTCCAGACTTTTCCCCGGACTCCCTCCCGGCTAGCTGTGGTGCACAGCCCCATTCAGGCCGTGTTCACGCAACCAACCCCAGTCCTCTCCCTGGGATCCGACCTCCGAAGCCCGAGCCTCAGCTCCCAGCGCCCACCCATCCCGGCGGGTGAGCAGACAAGCCTCTTGAGTTGGTGAGTGCTGGTCGGCACCAGTCCTCTGTGCGGAAATCTCTCTGCTTTGCCCTCCACACCCCTGTTGGTGCGCTCTCCTTGGTGGCTCCGAAGCTTCCCCCCTCCGCCACCTGCAGTCTCCGCCCGCGAAGGGGCTTCCCAGTGTGTGGAAACCTTGCCTCCTTCACAGCTCCCTCCCAGAGGTGCAGGTTCCGTCCCTATTCTTTTGTCTCTGTTTTTTCTTTTTTCTTTTGCCCTACCCAGGTACGTGGGGGAGTTTCTTGCCTTTTGGGAGGTCTGCGGTCTTCTGCCAGCATTCAGTAGGTGTTCTTTAGGAGTTGTTCCACATGTAGATGTATTTCTGATGTATTTGTGGGGAGGAAGGTGATCTCCATGTCTTACTCTTCCGCCATCTTGAAGCTCCTCCAACATACTAATTCTTTAATTATTCTACTGATGACCAAAACTAGAATGCAAAGTAGACAATTTTAATTCAGGAAGTCTCACAACCTCAGGTCAGAGGGCCTATATTTATTACCATTTTACAGATGTGGAAATTGAGGCTCAGAGAAATTTTCTGACTCTTGAGATGTCATTGCTAGTTGTGCTTGGCTCTAGAATCAGAATTCCTAGTTTAAATTCTGATTTTCTGTTGACTCACTATGTGTTCCTACACAAGTTAAGGAACCTGGGATCCTAAATTTCCTCATTTGTTAATGAAGCACAATAAGAGTGCATGCCTCCTAGATTGTTGTAAGGACTAAAATGGATGGTGTGTGTTAAGTGCTTCCGACAGCATCTGGCACATAGTGAGTGCCCAGTAAAGATGGCTCTTATTCTGATTAGGATTATGATCATATACCCAGATATTTCTAACTCCAGCAGCTAGATTCTTAACATTTTACAGATCTTTCTCAAGCAATAATACTTTAATTTCTTTTAAGATTTTTTTTCATGTGGGCCATTTTTTTAAAAGTCTTTATTGAATTTGTTACAATATTGCTTCTGTTTTATTTTTTGGCCACGCGGCACGTGGGATCTTAGCTCCCTGACCAGGGATCAAACCTGTACTCCCTGCATTGAAAGGTGAAGCCTTAACCACTGGAACACCAGGGAAGTCCCGTCAAGCAATAATACTTTAAAATCAAATTAGCTATTTCAAAAATAGAAAGGACAACTCATTATTGTACTTACTTTATAATATGAACATATTTCTACAGGCTATTGAGCAACATTTTTGCCAACACCAGAAGCCACTGCATAAAAATGTAAAAAGCAAAGTGTTTAGCTTCCAAAGTACAAACTCTAGGAATTTAACAAATTTGAACTTGAAGTATTTATGTAAGTACTTACGAGAAGAGTATTTTCCTCCAGGAATTTTTTGCCTTCTTAATTCGTGGATGAATAGAATACACCTGGGATTAACATTATTGCCTGCAAGTTATCTTTACACATTGTATGACATGTAGATATAACAGATAACAATCATAATATGTTTATCTGTGCTAAGTCCTGTACAAATTTTAATATTTGTACATGTACTATCTCTTCTAATTCACAAAACAGTCTTAGGGAATAGGTGTTCATACTGAGCTCAGTTTTATGGATAATGAAATTCAGGAACAGTGGTTACTGATTAATAAGATATAATAGGAAGGAAACGCGATAGTTTGGACACATTAATATGCTGCTGTTTAATATGAAGAAAGGTGTTGTTTTGTATTGTGTAAAATCACTCTATTCACACAAACTTCAAATGGAAAGTGAAAAATTCCAGCTCAGCCAACATTATCTCAAAGGCACATGTGAAAATGATCATAGCAAGAGATTATAATTTATTGTACAGGGAAGATTAATCTACCTAGAATCAGGAGCAAGCTACTTAGAAAGTGACATTACTGAGCTCTTCTTGGAAATTTTTGCACCCTCTCTAGTATTATGAAAAGATGTAGTCTTCCTTTGTGTCCCTGCATCTAAGAAGTGTCCAATCCCCTGAAACAGCTGTGAACTGGGAAAGGGAAGGGGAAAGGCCTATGTCAGAGAACTGCATCATTCACAGCTAAGCTGAGCTTTTACCCCAGGGTTCTATTGTGATGAGGAACCAGGAAATACCAGAAAGACCTTCTGTAGTCTTTTCCCTGGAAGTTGCCTGCTGATTGACTACTATGCTGTACAGGGCTGGTTTCGTGGCATGTGACATGTGCAGTTGCTAAGGCCCCTGATTAGTTTAATGATGAGCTACCATTGTCTTAAAATTCTTAATGATTTTTTGAGCAAGGTACCCAGCATCTTCATTTTGTACTAGGCCCCACAAATTATGTAGCCAGTCCTAATACTGTATTTTATAGGATTTTTAAAACAAAAATTCTGGGCAAGTAGAGTCCCAGGAAATGTAGTGGTGGCTGTGAGTTAAAACAGATGACATTCAACTTTAGGGTGTTGGTCTGAAGTCAAAAAATAATTATGTTGATTAAATGCGGAGTAAAAAAAAGGCAGAGAATTATCGCTTAAATCTGTGGGCTTACAATTACATCCACTTTATAATATGTGTTTAACATGGTGTGGTGGTAAGCACACTGTGGAAAGATTTGCCAGTACCGTGAACATATAAAAAAAAAAGCAAAACATTTGGTATAAAAGAAGCTTTACAAAGATTGCAAAATCTAGAGGAGTAATGCCTATAATGGAAACTTATTATTTGCTTATTTCAGATTTGTAGCACACTTGTTAAATGCCCAGTATTAAGACATGACACATAGATTTTAGAGAGTAGGGTTATGTGGTAGTCTGATATGTGTTTCTATATGTCACATGGTTTTGATCTCTCCTTTTGTGTTGAATTTTAATGTATAAGTCAATATAAACGCTAATAAAACTCCGAAACATTAAACTCAGAAAAAAAAAGGAAAAAAAAAACAGATGACATTGTCATAACAGTGACTGCAGGGTTGTATTAAGCATATTTTTTATTCCAATGCTTTGCCATCTTGTGGCCTTGCTGACACTGGAAGGGACTACCCCTCCCAGGGTTAGCTCATTCCTAGAGATAATACTCCTTCCAAATGCAAATCAGCCAATAGAAGCCCACACCCGAACTACATTCTTTATCAGGCTCTCACTGGTGTTCTCACACTTAGGTCACTATTCTCCTGCCCTAATTACCCAAGAGCCAGGTACCAGACAAGTAGGTGCAGTCCCTATGCCCCAGAGCCCACTAAAATTATTCAAACTTGCCAATCCTAAACCTGCTTACCCTGCCCTGACCATTTCTTCCAGCAAAAACCACAATAAAGGCTCTTGCCCATGTTGCCCTCCCCCAGCCCCCTCTCCCTGCCTGCTGACTAACCATGGTGCTTCCCCGTGGCCTTGCCTATCATGGCATGCCCCCTCTTCTAGGGAACTGTGAGTAACAAACTGTCTTTTCAATGGCAATCCTCTCTTGGTCTGTTGGCCTAACCATACGTGAATAATAATAAAATCTACATTTTAAAACAAAGGTAATGTACCAGAGAAATTTACTATCGTCTATGTGGCATTTTTAAAATGTCCTTCTAGTCCTTGTTTTCTAAGGTCTTTTAGAAAAATAAAGAATGGCTGTTAAGTTTAAATAAATAAACAAACAAATAAATAAATAAAACAAGGGTAATGTAAACTGCAGAGGGCACTGAGATCACGCAGACTTGGGTCTGAAAACTGGCCATACCTTGGGATTACTGTGTGACTCTGAGCAAATATAACCAGACCCTTGGTCTCCTCATATGTAAATTGGGGTTAATAATGGTATCTACTACATAATCCTTCCTCTGAGAGGTGCCTATCCTGATCCTGTTCACCCACCCCTCCAGCTGTGATTTAGGGTCTTTCCTCTGTATTCCCAGAACCCCTTGTTCTTAACCTTGCCAGAGCCTTCTACACATTTCTGGAAATTACATTTCTGTATAACCATCCTCCCATTGGACTGTGAGAATTTTGATAACTTGAATGGAGCCTGAATTTTTTGTATCCCCAGAACTCAGGAAAGTGCCCTGGGGCCTGGTATCCAGAAAGAATTATTTATTGAATTAATGGTGATACCACAAGCTATGTGCTTAATAAAGAATAAAAATTAATTTACAAAATATTTGTTGAAAATAACCTATAAGAAATGCATGAACTCAGGATATTTCTCTAACCTCAATTTTCTTCACTCAGGGAGGGCTTGTACCTATCATTCTTTTCCTTTTTCAGAACCATCAAGAATCAGTGTGTCCCAGATATAGTAGCTTCATAACATAATTAGGACCTTCTGTTACTCCCTCAGCCTCAGATCTAGCCTCACAGTGGGACTGCATTGGATATGACACTGAAGGCTTCCCAAACAAGTATTATTGATGCTAAACAGCCCCTCAAAAATATCTGCTGAACGGATGTCTGGTTGGATGAATAAAAACCAGCTAATTACAGCTAAAACTGTTATGTTTTGTTTTATAGGTAAAAGGCTTACATATCATTTGATCTTAAATTGACAAAATTGAAGACATGAACCAAAAAGTCAGTAGAACTGTGAAAATCAAGTGATCACTTCCACACACAGAGAGCCTGCTCTACTGGTGTTCCTCCCTCTTCCATGACCAGTCATCTCCAGTCAATTTCACTTTCTTATCTTCTCCTGTGCCCTTTATTTTCATGTCAGTACACTGTACTTGCAAAGACTATCTAGTCCAGCTAATGATCATGTGACCTTTATTGATCATATGACTGCCTTCCTCAACAGAATGTGAGACCATGCTTCCTTGGTCATTGCCAGAGCCAGAATCCAAGCCAATGCCTAAAATATGGTGGGGATCACTGAATAGTTGTCAAATTAATTAATCTTTTGTTGTGACATTTATACAAAAAATACCTTCCAATCTGGGGATCATTTTAGATACTATCAGTTTAGCCAACATATGTGCATCTTTTGTATATCAGGTACCAGATGCACTCTGGTATTCAGGTGTGAGTTGAGGCGGAATTATTCCAATTCCTTTTTCTATATCATTTTGTATAGTAAGTACTACAGTTTTCAGTACAAACCTTAAATAAGTGTAGCATTTTACAGACCTCAGGCATTTGTAAGAAACTTTAGGATTTTTTCTTTTCTGTTTTCTTTCTCTAAGTGTTTTTATCTTTCTCTTTATTTCCTTCTTTCTCCCTTTCTTTCTTACTTTCTCTCACTTTCTTTCCTCCCTTCTTTCCTTTCCTTCCTTCCTTCCCTCATACTTCCCTTTCCCCTTTCCCCTTCCTTTCCCTTCCTCTACTTTCCCTTCCCTTTTTTTACAGCTTAATTGAAGTATAAGTGAGATAAAATAAATGGACATATTTAAACATATGATTTGATAAGTTTGGACATATATATATTCCCATGAAACCATCACCAAGTTAACAAACAAATACATTACCCCCAATGGTCCCTTATGTCCTTCCCCACCAGGCCTCATCCATGGACAATTACTGACCTGCTTTCTTTATGTACTGTGTTGCATTTTCAAGAGAGTTTTATATAAATTGAAATACGTAATGTATTCTCCTTTTTGTTTTGTCTCTTTCACTTAGCATGATTATTTTGAGATTCATCCAAAACAATTGTGTGTATCAGTAGTTAATACTTTTTACTGCTGAGTGGTATTCCATTGTATGGATATACCACAATTTGTTTATTCAAACATGTGTTGATGGATATTTGTTTTTCATGTTTTGGTATTAGACATAAAGCTTCTGTGAACATTTATGTACAACCCTTTGCATAGACATGCTTTCTTTTCTCTTGGGTAAATACCTAATAGTGAAATGTCTGGGTCATATGGTAAAAATATGTTTAACTTCTTTTTTAATTTTTAAAAAAATGTTTTATTTTTATACAATTTTAAAGGCTACTTTCCATTTACAGTTATTACAAAATATTGGCTATATTCCCCGTGTTGTACAATATATCCTTGAGCCCATCTTACACCCAATAGTTTGTACCTCCCACTCCCCTACCCCTGTATTGCCCCTCCCGCACTGGTAGCCACTAGCTTGTTCTCTATATCTGTGAGTCTGCTTCTTTTATGTTATATTCACTAGTTTGTTGTATTTTTTAGATTCCACATATAAGCGATATCATACAGTATTTGTCTTTGGCTTATTTCACTTAGTTGCTGCAAATGGCAAAATATCATTTTTTTATTGAAGTATAGTTGATTTACAACGTTGTGTTAGTTTCTGGTGTACAGCAAAGTGATTCAGTTATACATATATATACATATTCTTTTTCAAAGTCTTTTCCATTATGGTTTATTATAGGAAGTTGAATATAGTCCCTTGTGCTATATAGTAAATCCTTGTCTATCTATTTTATACATAGTAGTTTGTATCTGCTAATCCCAAACTCATCATTTACCCCTCCTCCACCCCCTTTCCCCTTTGGTAACCATAAGTTTGTTTTCTCTGTCTGTGGGTCTGTTTCTGTTTCATAGATAGGTTCATTTGTGTCATATTTTAGATTTCACATGTAAATGATATCATATAGTATTTGCCTTGCTCTGACATACTTCACTTAATACGATAATCTCTACGTCCATCCATCTTGCTGAAAATGGCATTATTTCATTCTTTTTTACAGCTGGGTAGTATTCCATTGTGTACATATAAAACATCTTTATCCATTCATCTGTTGATAGACACTTCCATGTCTTGGCAATTGTAAATAATGCTGCTATGAATATTGGGGTACATGTATCTTTTCAAATTAGTGGGTTTTTTTTCAGATATATACCCAGGAGTGGGGTGTGTGTATGTGTGTGTGTGTGTGTGTGTGTGTGTGTATAGTCATATGGTAGTTCTATTTTTAGTTTTTTGTGAAACCTCCATACTGTTTTCTACAGTGGCTGTACCAGTTTACATTTCCACCAACAACATAAAAGGGTTCCCTTTTCTCCACATCCTCGCCAACATTTGTTATTTGTAGACTTTTTGATGGTAGCCATTCTGCAGGTGTGAGGTAACATCTCATTGTGGTTTTGATATGCATTTCCCTGATGATTAGCGATGTTGAGCATCGTTGCATGTGCCTGTTGGCCACCTGCACTTCCTCTTTGGAAAAATGTCTATGCAGTTCTACCCATTTTTTAATTGGGTTTTTTTTTGATGTTGAGTTGTATGAGCTGTTTATATATGTGGGATTTTAATCCCTTAACAGTCATATCATTTGCAAATATTTTCACCCATTGAGTAGGTTGTCTTTTCATTTTGTTTATGGTTTCCTTTGCTGTGCAAAAGCTTTTAAGTTTAATTGGGTCCCATTTGTTTATTTATGCTTTTATTTCCTTTACTTTAGGAGATGGATCGAAAAAATATTGCTTCAATTTATGTCAAAGAGTGTTCTGCCTATGTTTTCCTCCAGGAGTTTTATGGTATCCAGTCTTACATTTAGGTCTTTAATCCATCTTGATTTTTGTATATGGTGTGAGAAAAATTTCTAATTTCATTCTTTTACATGTAGCTGTCCAGTTTTCCCAGCACCACTTATTGAAGAGACTGTCCTTTCCCCATTGTATATTCTTGCTTCCTTTGTTGTAGATTAATTGACTGTAAGTGTGTGGGTTTATTTCTGGGATATCTATACTGTTTCATTGATCTATATATCTGTTTTTGTGCAGGTACCATACTGTTTTGATTACTGTAGCTTTGTGGTGTAGTCCAAAGCCTGGGAGCCCGATACCTCCAGCTTTTTTCTTTTTTCTCAAGATTGCTTTGGATTTGGGGGATGTTTTGGGGTTCCATATAAATTTTAGGATTATAAGAGCTTGGTCTCTGCCATTTGGAACATACACATACAGTATACATTTGGTAGCCAGTCAAATAGAATGGGATTCCAAGCAGTCTTTTGTCTGTCTGTGCCAACTCTCAGGGGCCTTTGTCATTTCAACCTTCATTGCATCTGCCTGTGCAATGAAGGTATTTACTTTCTTAGACTAATTTTGGGAGTTAACTTTCTGGATCTTGTGAAGGCTGCAAATCCTTTACAGTATCTTGTGGGGACTCCTCTTGCATCTTTTTGGTTTGAGTCACTATTAAGATGCTACTTGTCAAAGGCCAGATGATGGATCCTTTAAATTTTAGAAACTTCTAAATTGGTAAATTTTAAGGGAGCTCTCATATGAAGAGCTGTTTTGTTGGTACCTATGAAAAAAAACAAATTAGAAGGTGGATACAAAAAAAATAAAGGCTAAGAACTCGCTTAGTCAAAAACAAACAGAAAAACATTTTGGGAAGCCTTATTTGTGGTCTTGGCTTCCCCTCAATGGGTCTTACAGATGCTAATTAAAACATTAGGTTAATTAATGTTAGGTTGATTAACGGGGGAAAAATGCTGAAGGGAAAGTCAAGAGTCTTCTTCCCAGCAAGGTGAAAACTTCAAAGGGACTTGTTCTGGTAGGATAGAAATCTTTAGATGATTATAAAGAAATGGGATAAATAAAACAGACATTAATAGGATTAAAACAAATGTTTTGATAGAAAAATACCTAAGGTTGGGTGGGGCAAAGGGACCGGCTATTGGTCCCCAGAATTAAACGGCCCCAAAAATGTCTGCTCTATTTACCCCAGTTTAAAACATATATGCATTTGAAAGGCTGGAAGAAAATTACACTAAGATACATGACCAGCAATTACTTGCTGGAGTGTGCACCAGGGTGGTCATAGTAAACTGGTCAGAGTCCCATGCAGTTTCAATCTGCTTTCTCCACTTTGTTTTGGAAGTAAGTAAGTGTGGGTGCACTCTTCTTGAGTGGAGTCTAGGTTTCTTACAGCCCTCATGTTAGTCCCACTGGTTTTCTAACCATCTACAAGTCTCATCTTCCTAGGCTTTGCCCCCAGGCCTGGGGCACCCAATATGCTGCTTCACCCAGTCTTAATAACAATTATAACTTAGTAAATGACCTCTCAAGATCTAATCAAATAACAATATAATGTGGATCTTTATAAAGATACTAGAATTTCCTCCCCTGAAACTCCTCCATTTGACTATTCACATCAGTGAAAACTGGACTTGGAGTATTATAAAAATCCTTCTCGAAAGCATATATTAAACCATTACCATTTACTATTAAGTACACATTTAAAAGGGCCAATTAAATACATGCTGCACAAGGGATTTCAAAAAGCTAGCTTCTATCACTCTTAAATGATTTTCCCCTCGCCTTTTGGGTATCTGAACTTCATGGATCAAAAGTAGTAGTATCCTAGAATGAAAAAAACTAAAAATAAAACTTTTCCTCCATTTTCTTCTTTTTTTAAAAATTTATCTCTACACTATACAGTGACCTTAGTAAGAAAAACTGTGATAACCAAATATGTGTGTGTGTGTATTTCTGAATGGTATATTTTCAACCATTTATGACCATTGTCTGTAGAGAAATTGCCTAACATTTCTGATTTTTGGTTTCCCCTTATGTAAAATGTTGAGTGAAACAACTACTTCCCAGTGATGGTGTGAGTATTAGATGCCATTATTGTATGTGGAAATACTTTTGTGAACTATAAAGGGCTATATATGTGTTATATGCTCCTTAGGAACATTCTGGTGCACTACACATGTAAACCACTGAAAATGCAATTTTTATAAAGGCAAACAGTTTCTCTAGCCCAATTCCTGGTATGCGATAGTGCTGCGTAATATATTTTATTGTACCAATGAATTTATGCACACTTAACACATTTGGAAGCCATACTAAATTATGCTGACACCACACTAGGAACCTGAGATCCAAATGGACAAAACAGGGTCCGTGGAACTCATGGTCTAGTAGGAGAACAACCTGGAAGCAAATAACTCAAGGACTATGACAGGGTACACAGAAGTGTATACTGGGTAAAGTGTGGTTGTATAGGTACTCCCAAATTCTTTCACCCTCTCAAGCTCTTGTTCCATTGGTTACCACATCTTCCTATGTCTTCATCCTCTCACTCTCTACTGGCTCCTCCCCATTAACAAATAAGCCATGCTACCATCTCTGTCTTAGTCACAGTTTAGTGAGTCAGACAAGTACTTCCAAGAAACTGATGGATTCACAGTGGAATTTCATTTTAAAGTTAAATGGGAAGGGATGGCTGTGGAATAGTGGTAGGGTGAGGTGTTTGGCTTTAGTTACTGAGAATATGGTGGGGTCATTTGCCAAGACAGGGAACCCAGGAAGGGGGAAATTATTAGGGAAGAGAGGCTTTGCAAAAAGGCAGGTTCAGATGCAGATGAATAAATCAGAATAATGTTTAATGCTTTGTACTTGGCAAGAAGTGGAACAAGATAACTGTGGAAGAAGATAGTCTTTGTCAGGCCAAATTCAGCTCACATCCTGGCCCTGGTGTACATTAGCTCTATGACCTTGGGAAATTGACTTTTATGTGTTGAAGGTTCAATTCACCCAACATTATTGGTAAAATTAAAAACAACAGTATAAGACACACTATGGCACAGTGGTTGAGACTCTGAAATTGGATTGCCTAGGTTTGAAGATCAGTACTATCCCTTACTTGCTATAGGAGAGTGAGTAAACTTTAACCTTCCAAGTATTCTCATCTATAAAATGGCATATTAAATACAGGCATACCTCCTTGTTTTATTGCACTTAGCAGATATTGTGTTCTTTACAAATTGAAGGTTTGTGGCAATCCTTTGTCAAGGAAGTCCATTGGTGCATTTGCTCACTTCCTTACTCTGTGCTACATTTTGGTAATTCTCCACCAGATATTGTAAACTCTCCACCAGGAAAATAATTAAGACTCCCTGAAGGCTCAGATAATGGTTAGCATTTTTTAACTTCTTACTTTTGTAAAAAGTGCTTTTGTTTACTTTTAAATTAAGGTATACACATTGGGATTTTTTTAGACATAATGCTATTGCACACTTAATGCAGTGTAAACATAACTTTTATATGCCCTGGGAAACCAAAAAACTGGTGTGACTCACTTTGTTGCGATATTCACTTTATTGTGGTGGTCTGGAACTGAACCTGCAATATCTCCGAGGTATGCCTGTAATAGTGATGACTTCACAGGCTTCTTATGAAAATTCAAATGCTTATTATGTTAAATAGTATAGAACAGTGCCTGGTATATAGAAGCTGCTATGCATTTTCTAAATATATTTAAAATACATAATTAAAAGTTTATTGCAAATCTCATAGGACATGAAAATAATAAATAGTAGTTGTTATTATGCCATTATACTCTCTTCTAAAATCCTGTTTAAAAAATGTCATGGCATGTCTTCATAGTTTAGGATTATCTTTAACTTTAAAATAGAATTCCACTGTGAATCCTATGGTCCCTTGGAGTCCTCACCTGACTCACCCACTAAACTGTGACTGTGACAGAGATCTGCTGAAGATGTGACCCCCATGCTGAGGGTCATAAGACCTGAGTTCACCAAGTTTGCTTTTCTCCTTTCCTTCAGAACTTTCCCCTACATTCCCTCTGACATTTCATAGGGCACACAAATGTCCTAGTGTCTGGCAAAGTGCTATTAAGACAAGTCATGAGACAGACTGAATATGTGGATTTTGAGCTTCCTGAAATAGGTAAAGTACAAAATCTAAATAATGGATAATATATATTCAAATAGAGGTTTTTTTGTTTTGTTTTTTAACATCTTTATTGGAGTATAATTGCTTTACAATGGTATGTTAGTTTCTGCTTTATAACAAAGTGAATCAGCTATACACATACACACGTTCCCATATCTCTCCCCTCTTGCGTCTCCCTCCCTCCCACCCTCCCTATCCCATCCCTCTAGGTGGTCACAAAGCACCGAGCTGATCTCCCAGGGCTATGCGGCTGCTTCCCACTAGCTATCTATTTTACGTTTGGTAGTGTATATATGTCCATGCCACTTTGTCACAGCTTACCCTTCCCCCTCCCCATATCCTCAAGTCCATTCTCTAGTAGGTTTGTGTCTTTATTCCCGTCTTACCCCTAGGTTCTTCATGACATTTTTTCCCTTAGATTCCATATATACGTGTTAGCATACGGTATTTGTCTTTCTCTTTCTGACTTACTTCACTCTGTATGACGGACTCTAGGTCCATCCACCTCACTACAAATAACTCAATTTCGTTTCTTTTTATGCCTGAGTAATATTCCATTGTATATATGTGCCACATCTTCTTTATCCATTCATCTGATGACGGACACTTTGCTGGAGAGGGTGTGGAGAAAAGGGAACACTCTTGCACTGCTGGTGGGAATGTGAATTAGTACAGCCACTATGGAGAACAGTATGGAGGTTCCTTAAAAAACTACAAATAGAACTACCATATGACCCAGCAATCCCACTCCTGGTCATATACCCTGAGAAAACCATAATTCAAAAAGAGTCATGTACCAAAATGTTCATTGCAGTTCTATTTACAATAGCTAGGAGATGGAAGCAACCTAAGTGTTTTTATTTTTTAAGGTTTTGTTTTACTTTATTTTTTATTGAGGTGTAGTTGATGTACAATATTGTATAAGTTACAGGTGTACAATATAGTGATTCACAATTTTTAAAGGTTATGCTCAATTTATAGTTCTTATGAAATATTGGCTATATTCCCTGTGTTGTACAATATATCCTTGTAGCTTATTTATTTTACACATAATAGTTTGTACCTCTTACTCTCCTACTCCTATATTGCTCCTCTTCCCTTCCTTATCCCCACTGATAGCCACTAGTTTGTTCTCTATATCTGTGAGTCTGTTTTTTTTTTTATTATATTCACTAGTTTGTTTTATTTTTTAGACTCCAGAAGTATTGTTTTTAGAGTGGAAGCAGTAGAAGTTTATTTAGTCTGTCATTTAACTGTAAAGAAACAGAGTCACATTAAATAGTTTCTATGGGTCTATAGCCACTTGTCACCACACAGGTGTTTTCCGACCTCACCTCTCACTGCTGCCTAGAAATCTTGCTCTATTTTCTTCGTTCTCTTTTCTGTTCTCCACAGAGTTATTCAATACATCAATTCTGCTCTTCTTTCTCCTAACCTCTTATATTACACATTCTCTCCTCACCCAGTAGATGATTTGACTCTTACCTCCCCAAGGGAAATGAATCTCTCAAGTGTAACATACCTCAGTTTTACAGCACAAATGTACAACTTTCCTTATACATAATCCAGCCTTTCTTCCTTCCCTCCAGGTATGGTGGAAGAGGTAGCCTTCCCCCCATCTAAGATAAATTCCTTCACTGTGCTTCACACAGAATTCGTTCTACCCTCGTTCCATTGGTTACCACATCTTCCTGTGTTTTCAGACTTTCCCTCTCTACTTGGCTCCTCCTCATCAATAAGTAAAGGTGGTCAAGTGTCTGCCACCTTGAAAACATTAAAGCTGTCCTTCAATGTGACATCAACTTTGAGCTACCATTCCATTTCTCTCCTCTTTCATAATTAAACTGCTTGAATGAATTATTTAGACTCACTGAATCTAATTCCTTATCTCCCACTCATTCCTTAGCCCACTGTCATCTGTCTTCCCACCCTTCTATTTTATTGAGGCAGTTCCTATTAATCATTTTTTCTACTATGTCATTGTCACTGTAACGCCCCATATGCCTTAAACTCCCTCCTTAAAATGTTGTATGCCCTCAACTCTGTCATTACTTTCTCCCCATTTCCCTCTTATTTTGATAACTACTCCTTTTTTTGATGATCATTTTGTATGCACTTCTCTCTCTGCCCAACCCAGAAACTTTTGTTAACGGTTTTATTAAGATGTAAATTACATATCATAATCTTCACCTATTTAGTGTATAAGTCAATGGTTGTTAGTGCATTTATAGAGTTGGGCAACCATCATCATAATCTAATTTTCAAATATCTTCATCATTTCAAAGAAAAACCTTGTACCCATTAGAGGTCAATCCCTATTCCCCTTTCCTTCAGGCACAGGCAACCATTAATCTATTTTTTTGATTCTATATGTTTGCCCATACTAGACATTAAGTGAAATTGTACAATATGTGATGTATGATGTCTGGCCTCTTGTTCATCCGTGTAATAGCATAGTACTTCATTCCTTTTTACTGCTGAATAATATATCCTGTTGTATGAATGTAATACATTTTGTTTATACATTCATCAGTTGATGGACATTTGGGTTGTTTCCATTTTTTGGCTATTATGAATAATGCTGCTATAAATATTCATGAACAAATCTTTTTTATGGAATATGCTTTTATTTCTCTTGGGTATATATCTAGTAGTAGAATTGTTGGGTTATGTGGTAACTCTATTTAACATTTTAAAGAACTGCCAAACTATTTTCCAAAGTGGTAGTAATATTTTACACATATGAGGGCTCCAATTTCTCCACATCCTCAATAGTGCTTGTTACTTTTAGTCTTTTTCATTATAGTCATTCTAGTGGGTGAGAGTAGTATCTCATTGTGGTTTTGATTTGCATTTCCCTAATAGCTAATAATGTTTCATGTACTTATGGTCCACATGTGTATTTCTTTGGAGAAGTCTATTCAAATCCTTTGCCCATTTTTAATTGCATTATTTGTTTTATTATTGACTTATACATATTCTTAATATTCTGGATATAATACAGATTGTTGATCATTTCAAAGAGCCAACTTTTAGTGTTGTTGATTCTCACTATTGTTTTTCTATTGTTTAATTTATTTTCATTCTATTCTTTTGTATTACTTTCTTTTTGCTTGTTTTGTGTTTACTTTGCTATTCTTTTCATAGGAATTAATAATTATGAATTATCCTTTAAAGTACTGCTTTAGCTGCATCTCAAGTTTTGGTGTTTTGATTGTATCCATCTCAAAGTATTTTCTAATTTCCATCATGATTTCTTCTTTAACCCATTGGTTATTTAGGAATGTATTGTTTAATATACACATATTTGTTAGTTTCCCAGATATCTCTCTCTTGTTGATTTCTAATTTAATTCCATTTTGGTTAGAGAACATAATTTGTATGATTTCAATCCTTTAAATCTTTTGAGGCATGTTTATGGCCTAGCATACAGTCTTTTTTGGAGAAGGATCCATGTTCTTGAGTGGAATGTACATTTTGTTGTTTTTTGGTGGAGTAGTCATTAGATGTATATTAGTCTAGTCGTTTTATAGTGTTGTTCCTCTGTTGCTACTAGTATCCTGGAGCTACCAGGCCCCTCTTAATTGCTCACCATTAAGATCCCCATTGTTTTTTTCAAAAATGCCCTTAGGCATAAATATTTCCAGGTTCTTTTCCAAATAAATTCAGTCCCTTCAGGCAAAGCTGCTGTGCTTAGTTCTTACGGCCTGCTTCTGCACCCAGGGAGGAACTTCAGACAACTATACCTGAACTGGGTGTGGATATAGCAGGACACTTCTCCTGCAGTAACACCCCATTGGGCATTCAGGGGAGATAGTAACACCTGGTTATTTCAGCTTGCCTGTCTCCATGTAGAAACTTCACCCTATAAATGAACTTGGGCAGAGGAGATTGGGATCCTACTTTTACTGGCCTCTCATGCCTGAGGACAAGCCCTCACCCTATAATTGGGAGTTAGTCCTCTAGCCCAGGCTTGCCTGGAATAGTGCCTTGGCAACTGTGGTGGAATAAAAGACACGGGTGTCCACCTCCTGGGATGAAAGTATAGCCCTAGACTAGGAACTGAGGGGATAGGGAGCCCTCGTCTTCTTGGGCACATCCATATCTGGAGTAAAGCTTGTCACATAGAGCTGTGGGAGATGGAACAGGTTATAGCTCAAATGCTAGATTCTATTTTTACAGAGATTTAGTAGATCTTTTTGAACAAATGTTTATCCATTTGCTGTATGCCCTTATGACAATTTCTAGGGACTTTAAACGTGTGTGTGTGTGTGTGTGTGTGTGTGGTATGTGTGTATGTATATACATATTTGTCATCAATTAAATGGTGTTTTACTGGGGAGTGGATCCACCAAGATCCTCACACAACTATTCTGGAAGTCCTGCACCCACCCTTAAATGTTGATATTCCTCAGGGAGATTTTCACTGTCCTCTCTGTACACCCTCTCCTGGATGACCTTGACCCACCTCTTCACCTATTATCCATCTACTGATGATTCCAAAATCTACACTTCCAGCTCATTCTTCTTTCCTAAGCTGCTTGTCTATGTATCTCTGGCCTTTTGGACATGTACAAGTTAATGTCTCTTGGGTACCAGAAACTAACAGTTATAAAACTAATCTCATCTTCTCAGTCCTCCGTAACTAATGCTTTCCCTCTATTAGATTCCACCTAAGGGAATGGTACCATCAACTCAGTTGCTCTAGCCAGATATCTTTAAATATATCTATATCTACCTCTCTCTAATCTCCTACATCTAATTAATCAACTCATACCCCTTTAAACCCTACAAATTTCTAAAATGTGTTCACGCCTATAAATATACTCAATTACCCTAGTTAACGTCAGCATCATTTCTTACCTGAACTACTACCACAGTCTTCTTTCCCTTTACAAATAGTTTTCCATTCTTCAGATAAATTGATGTCATGTCTCCTCTCCTCAAATCCCTGAACAAGTCACATCAGACCCTCTATAATCTTTTTCTTACCCCATTGACTTCATCACTAGGAGATCCTTTCTTCTCCTCTACATGCTCAAACTATGTTCCAGACATAATGAACAAGTTCCTGTTCCTAAAAGCATCATACTTTATCTGTCTTCTAGAACCTCACACCTGCTCTTCCCTCCTTCTGGAGGAATACCCTCCCACTACTTCTCCTGGCTAAGCTTTATTCACCCTTCAGGTGAAGGCACTTTCTCTGAGGATCTCTCATCCCCGCTAAACTAGGTTAGTTTACTATGTGCTGCCAGAGCCCACTGAACCCCCACTATCATAAAAACTGTACATTTTGCTGAGATTTCTTGTTTTATCATGTCTCCCCAGTACACTGAGAGCTCCAATTGTAAGGACTGAGGTACTAGATAAATGCAAATACTTTCCTATTTATATACCAGGTTAAAGCTAGATGAAAGAATACAGCTTAAAGACTCAAAATTTTATTGATTGGGACATGATAGAGGGTCTTTCTTCATATATAACATATTAAGATTTAATTCAGGATTATGAAAAAAATTGTAAATAGACTTGGATAGCAAGTGCTCTTGGGCAGCAAAGTATTGATATTCCTGGGATGGGTTTCCTTGCTCTAAACAGAATGCATCCAGGACTGGGTTAATTCCTAAAATGCCCACTAGGGATTGTGATGCCATCGCTGATACCACCTACTAAGAATGATTTTGCAGTCCATTTATCTTTTGTAACACCCAAGAAATGAGATCTAAATTTGAGTGCATAGACAAAAGGAAAAGAGAGAGTTGATACCAACTCTGTTCCAAGTCCTCTATGCCCTCAGCACTGGCCCCAAAGAAGTCTAAACTTCTAGAGGTCCTGCCTGCTTTTTCACACTGCTTGTGTAGGATTGCACAGGGGCAGGGTGTTAAGTCTTCTTGGACCATGGATGGACATTTTGGTTCCCTATGTTTACTATCCTGGGAAGAGGTGGAGCACTGAGTTCACTGTAAGATATTGTCAGCCCTGTTCTTCTTCATCTTAACGTGAATCATGATCTTTGGAGTAATAGGAGACTGAATTTCCATATCCAACCCATCACATTCTAGCCCTTTGATCCATTCCATTGATTTCAGGTAAATTTGAGACACTTTGAGTACTTTTTAGAGATTGAGTTGTGGGAGCAGCTTTCCCTTCTCCATGGTGAGGATGAGTTTATCCATGATTTGAAACTGCAAACTCTCAGGTTTTTGCTAGTGATGGGGAGTGGGGGATTGAGGGACTTTCCTAGGCCATTTGGAGTCAACCTGCATTAGGGAATTGGTCTAGCAATGGAACCTAGAAAAGATATGAACTGTGCAGTAGGTGTAAATTGTGTTCTTTGCCTCACATAATCTGGTAATCTTCAATAAAATCTCATCAAAAGTTACGGCCTTGCCTCTGGAGTACTGTAGGAAATTAGGGATGGATGAGGGCACATTCTGGGGTAAAAAGGTAGAAGGGTGAGAACAGGGTTCCATTTCCTGAGTCCAGAGTGGTGGTGTTCTTGTTTACCAGTTGAAAATCACTGTCCCCAGAAGAGCACATGAGGGTCAGAGGCTACAGACATGGTAGCTTGCTGAGGATTCAGAAAAGACAGAGGGAACTTTCTGGAAAACAAGGTAGTAGCAGGCCTACTTTTAGCCAATACATTGCAACGTGTGATTTAACAAAGGGGCACTCCCTCTGAATTGATACTTCCCCCTCTCCTGCCAGCCTCAGTGCTTGGTGAGTAGAAAGTTTGTGTGGGAATTAGAAGAAAAACCAAACCAAACCAAACCAAGCCTATTCTTCCCTACATCAGGACTTGGTAGAGAGCTTGGTCTGGATTTCACACCCAAGTTTTGTGCCATGCCTGCCGCACTTGTGCAGGAAAGAAGTAGCACAAATTCCATGACGGCCCTGAGCATTAGCCTAAAAAACTGAGGAACAGCAAGGTGCCTGTGTAGTGCGTGCTTAACAAAAGGGGTCATGGATTTTGGGAAATATTCTGGAGGAAGGGGCTCACCTGTGCCATTTGTGTCTGGGTTACATATGTTTATATTTGAAAAGAAAAAAGGCTGGAATACACACACACACACACACACACACACACACACATATTTTTTTGAACTTGGTTATTCTGGGTAGGGGGTCATGTGTGATTTTTGATTCATTTATTTGGGGGGAATTTTACAAATTTTCTGAAATTAAGATGAATTAATTTTGTAATCAGGAAAACAATTCATTTTTTTTTAAGGTAAATTGTAGAATGGGGAGTGGAACCTAAGCTTATGTCCACCACTGGGGTTCAAAACTTTCTGGTCATGTCTGACATACTGATGCGACTAAAAGTCTTTTTACATGTAGAACTGGGAGACCTCCAAGGAAAGAATTCACACTAAGGGAAGAGCAAGTGTGCCAACATGTCAGCTCGGGAACAAAACCTAGGTTTGTGGAGGGGAGGAGAGAGTCTGGCAACTGGGCTGTAGATTGATGTTCCAACCAAACTTCTCTACTTAAGTCTTAGGGATAGACGGGGGCCTACAAGTAAACTCTGAAGAATTTTTTTTCAATTTTTATTATGGAAAATTTCAAACATATACAAAAGTATAGAGAATAGAATAATGAACTCCCAAATATCCATCACGCAGCTTCAATAATTATCAATTTATCACCAATTTCAACTATATGCTCACTTACTCCACCCTCAGATTATTTTGAAGCAAGTATCAGTAGCATATCACTTCATGTGTCAAACTTACAGTACATTTCTCTAAAAGATAAGAATAAAAAAAACATAACCACAGTACCATATCACACCTCAAAAACCCCAATATGTTGGGGAGGTGTGTTTTTATTTCAAATTCTGTAAAGGTTGGGGGAACAATTAATAAATAAATACATTTCACTGTTAACATGAGGAAGGGTGTAACACTCAAATGGAGCCCATTTTTTTCCTGATGTAATTGCTTTACAATGCAAAAGAAAGAAAACTACCATATTAAAGCCACTTTAGGGCCTTTGTAGGGAGCTGGGGAAGAGTGCTGACATCACAAACCCCATGGCAGAACTCCATAAAACTTCCTCTAAACACCTTTGTCATTTTCTTAAAGTTGATCTCCTGGAGGTAGCTGACCCAAGTCCTCTCTAAATCTTTCATTTTCGGGCCCCCCCCCCCACCGAAGTTTTTTTTTTCCCCCCAATGCCTTTGCCAAGTGACAACAATTTAGTTGTCTTTCAGTCCTCTGCATTCTCACATGCAGAAACCAGGGGGAATGAGGAGCTAGCTGATGTATTGGAAAAGGGGAGGAAAACTGTGGCTAGCTGAATCACTAAGAGATGCAAAAGAAACCTAGGCAAGCTAAGTGGCATGATTAACTTTGGAAACTGCCTATAGCAGTCTTTTTGCCTCTGGCATCAAATAATACAGTATACTGAATCTGAAAAATAAGAAAAACCATCTTTTCTTCAAAGAGATGTTAAGATTACATCAAAGAGGTGGTTAGGGCAGTGCAAAAACATTAAATTTGTTATTTGTATATCATTTTAAAATTTTATAAAAAGCACATTATCTTATGTTCATTGTATTTTTATAGTTACTTTTATAGCAAGTGATATTTTTGAATAAAATTTTAAGCAAATTAACAACAGTACAAAAACACTGAAGTTGTTACATAAAGGACTGATTCTACAGAATGTTGCCTTAAGTGATGGGTAATCTTAAAACTGTGCTAGCCACTGTGTGGTATGCCTTAGAAATATGAGTAATAATTCTTGTCCTTGAATATCTTACAACTGCCTTGAAAAGTTTCTGAAACACCTGATACAGAAAAGCCACACACGTGGTGCCTGGACAGCATATACTCTACTAGCACCAGATTGGAAGGGGAACGTTTTGCCATGTAGTGATTATAAAATATGAGTTGAATCAAAGAACCTTCAGTGATGCCAACCATATTTCAAGTAGTGTCTCAGATGCAGAATATGCAAAGAGTAAGGAAGTGTGGTCCTTGCTCTCAAGGATATCATAGTCTAATGAAGAAGGCAGACATATCAAAAAAGCACAATAAAAGGCTACGGGTGCTGAATAAGAGTCTGTTCACATACAATAGTACAATCACCAGGGCAAGAGGAGTCAGTGGAATAGACAGGGAAGGAGTGTCCCAAGATGTAGGAGGAAAACCAGATGAGCTGTCTCCTTGGAAGCATGGAAGTGCTCACCTATACTTGCCAATTCCATTCATCAGTGGTTCACATCAATGACTCTTTCAAAGCAATCCTGGATATCTTTGCTGTTCATCTGGAGAAACAAACCAACATACAATTAGCAGGCTCATACTAACTTAACAATTCTTCCAATTGATAAATTTACAAAAGGTTTATTATCTGTTATCACTCACTTTGCATTTGGAAAGCCTTCACAGAATTATCTAATGCAGATGCAATGTGAGTCTGGATCAGCAGCTGAGGGAGTTACAGGTCAGTATATGTTACAAAACAAAGAAGTCAGGAAAGCAGTGATACCAGAAGTTTTGCAAAGGGGGGAGTGGTCATCTAAGACATAAAAAAGTCCTAAATTCCATGTTCTGGACTCTAAGCTTATGGCAATTATTCAGGCTGGTTCCTACCCATCAAAAAGTTTGTGGTCTACTGGCCACACAGCCATGCAAATAGAGAAGTACAATAAGTTGTGAGAACCATGACACTCACAGAAGAGGGTACGTTGACCCAGGTGGTCAGAAAAGGCTTCTCGTAGGAGAAGTTTATGAAGTAACTATTTTTATTATCTTCAATTTTATATTAAAAAACCCTGAGCATCAGATAGTTAGATAACTTGGCTGAAGTTACAGAATTAACAAAAACTGGAAGCAGTTTTCAACCCTAGGTCTGTTTGACTTCAAAGCCCAATGTAGTTTGATGTATCACATCAAACTCTCATAAAAATGTCAAGTTTTATTTCAGTCACCATAGTGACTTTTCCATTTCTCATAATGCTGTTTGCCCATAAAATCTGTTAAATACAGTGTAACAGTTTATCAGGAGACAACTACCAGGAAAATACAGATGAAACTCTGGTAGTGCCTGGTGGCTTCCCCATATGGGATGCCTGGAAGTAAAAGCTCTGCCCCCCAAATATACATTATTTGTGTGTGTGTACATATACAGACACAATTTCTTGAAAAAAATTTATACTTTATAGACATAGCAATAATTATTTCCAGTGTTTCTATGTATCTACATTAATCTTTAATGTTTTCTCTCTATACATTAAAATAAAGTATTTGAGCAGCTGAAAATATATGCTGTTTATTAAACATGCAGAAAATAAATCGGATTCATTTCTGCAAACTTCAATTATCTATGGAGAGTACCCTTTCTCCGTTTTTACCAAGGGGAGGGCTGAAAAACCAAACTAACAACATATAAGTGACCTTTTAACACTCTTAGAAGGAAAAAGAATCCCAACTGTACATCAATCTTTGGAGCGCTGAGGTGGTAGAAATTTTCTGTATATGACCTCTGCTCACCTGTTTAGCCTGAAACACTTGGTCTTAAAGAGAAAAAACGAAATCTCCTTGGAGCTTTAAACTATTTTAGGCTAGGTTCCATAGAATATTTCACAAAAACTACTTAAATGAACCTAACGGTCAATCCTTAAAAATAGCATGACAGGGCTTCCCTGGTGGCTCAGTGGTTGAGAGTCCGCCTGCCGATGCAGGGGACACAGGCTCTTGCCCCGGTCTGGGAAGATCCCACATGCTGCGGAGCGGCTGGGCCCGTGAGCCATGGCCGCTGAGCCTGCGCATCTGGAGCCTGTGCTCCGCAACAGGAGAGGCCACAACAGTGAGAGGCCCACGTACCGCAAAAAAAAATATATATATAGCATGATATATTCTAAATGTTTCTGGCAAAAAACGACAAAAAAAAAACAACCAAAAAAACAAACCCACAACATATTTATAGGCTAAATTCTTTATAACGGGTTAATATGAGTATTATACATTTTTGCCTTTGTCAGATACTTAATTTAAGAACCAAATAAGATGATGCATTATTACCTCTAAGAATAACAAGTTATGGCTCCAAAGTATTTGTGACAGCATTTCAGGTGGAAGGGGTTTTTATCTGCAAAAATATCTGTAAAATAAGAACCCAGTATATCTGCTGTATTAATGTTAATGTAGAATTTAAGAATCTTCTTGAATAACTAGGTTATTGGGGGAAAATATCTTTGGGTCTATTTGAGATTGAATGAATAGTAAAAAGTCAGATTGTTTGGAATTAAAAATATGTACTCAAATATATATTCGATATATATCACTTTTGCAGAGAAAAACAGAAAAATACACAATAACCATAATTAATCAAATGATATAATACAGATAATAAAACTGTCATTGGTTTTAAAAACCCACTCATTTTTTAGTTTACTTTGATAGCCATTAGTACCGAAAATGTTTTGTGAACTGAAACTTGTACATTGTTTATCTGTGCTTGAATGTGTAGTAAGATTTGTTTTCAAAAGAGTGGTACTGAATTTCTTTAGAAAGTGGAACAGAACCCACTTTTTAGAAGCAATCATATAAGCATGTTACCAATTTGTAGAATTAAAATGCAACCAAAGAGAAAAATATCTGAGTATTTTGAGGAACAAAATACATATAGCACACAAGGGGGCAGCACAAAAGAGTATGTGTTCTAAAATTCAATATAAAGTTCAAAAGCAGAACTTAAAAGATAGGAGGGGGTAGTACTGATTAGGAAGAGGAATGCAATGGGCTTTTGAGTTACAGGTAATATTAATTTCTGGATCTGAACTCTGGTTACATGTATGTGCTCACTATATAAAGATTCATTAAGCTGTAAAGATTTGTCAACTGTTCTGTATGTATGCTGCACAACAGTAAGCTATAAATTAATTTAAGAAAGGTAACTTCCATTAAATCTTCAGCAGTAATTGTGTTTTAAAACAGGTTACTTTGAGGACTAACAAAATGTTTTAAACAACCATTATTTTCTACCTTATTTATTTACTAGAAGGACGTTTTAAAAATGCTTAAGCGTTATATAAGGAATGACCTTTCCACCCTGATGTCCTCTTCAGAAAGTAGATTTTCCCACTACCTAACTCCTGACATGGCTAGAGGAATAAAGGTAGTTCCAGAAGACAGACCTATGCACCTTAGATAGGATCCCTGATTTCAAACAAGTACTGATGCAAATGTAAGAGCTTTTAATTTGGTAGCTTTTAAGTCTGTCATGTGACACAAAACCTTTATCCTAAATCTTCACGAGAGATTGTTCAGGCGTCCTGACAGTTTGAGGATTCTGTAGCAGCTGAATATCAAGAAGGCTAACTCACTCAACTGGGATGTAATTACCATATAATATTCCATTCCTTTGGCTACTGGTATTCAGACAAGTTTAAGTGGACTATCATGAATTCAAATATGTGAACTAACTTTCTTTCAAAGGCTAGTTTATAATGAGAGAACCATGTTGTTCTAGGGCACTGAGAAAGGAGCAATGGCAGTTGAAAGTTGAGCACGCTAAATCACACTCAGAATACAGTTTTCATAATATGTACATATCAGGATATGTACATAACAATACCTACCCGAGAGGGTCTTTATTCTATAAAATAATATTTTGCTAAGCTACATTCAGGCTCATTGGGAAATGGCCATTTCAACTAAGAAGTAAAAAACTACCAGTTGTGAAAATGTTCTGAAAATTGAATTATCAACATATGAATTAAGCAATTTCTGAAAAAGGCAAATTAGATCAAATATCTCAAGATAAAATTATTATTCAGTGTGGAAAGAGCACATGATGTAAAATTCCTTAAATACTTCTTTGAAATTCAACACTGGTCCTTCAAACCAATCCC
>NW_021703779.1:44619427-44770879 GCF_005190385.1 Monodon monoceros
TTGGCCAACCCAATAACTGCTTTGAATGATCTGTCTGCTAAATATAACATCTGGGCCAACTCAGAGTAAGTTTTGCCTATTTTTTTCTCCTATGTATGTGTCACACTTTCTATTTGGTTGTCTCAAAACTTTGGGTGGTAAACTGGATATTTTAGATAATATATTGTAGCAATTCTGGATTTGGTTTTAACTTTATGAGTTTTTTTTTTTTCTGGAGAGTTGCCTAGCTTTAGCATTGTAATTTCTCATTCCATGGTAAGCAGCCACTGAGATCTCTGTTCAGTTTTTAATTTTAATTTTTTATTCTGTCTTCCTGTTGGTTACCCCTGTGCCTATATAGTTTAGTGGTCAGGCAATGATTTGGGAAGAGGTTGTTCTCAAATATCTTGAGGTTGTAAGGCTTCCACTCTCAGCTGCTCTGGGAAGCACCGTCAACCAAATGAACAGATTTTACCATTTGTTTCCTAATGAGTTTACAAGCGTTAGCTAACGGTGACCTGTTTTTTCCCCATCTGACCCAAATGGAATTTACTTCCTCTCAGAGTAAAGCTGCTAATTTTGGGGGGCCAGCCCATAGTTTGGTAAAACTATCCTTTTCACCTTCATAGCTGAAGGGGAATGAAGTAGATGCTGTATGGGAATAGCCTCATGCAAGGCCACAGACTCCTATTCCTATACACAGCTCTAGTAGTTTTTCAAGGCAGTGTCTCAGTAAGTTGTTTGCCTTCAGTAGACTTTCAGAGATGTAAGATAGTTGCTTGTTCTGTATCGGTCTCAGCCTATCAATAGTGATGCTCTCAGCTACAAATGCCTGGGGGCACTCATCTGGACCCCTACTACTTGTGGGGAGCCCCCACAGACATTTCCCCAACCAGAGCCAATCTGGCCCTTGTGATGCTTATTATGATAGCAAGACACACCTCAGCAGTAACCATCATGGAACTTCGAAAAATACAAGGTTTATTGCTTACAAATCCTGGAGGGTACGTGGCATACCCAGGGCCACAAAGGGAGGTCATGAGGAGAGACAGAGAGAGAGAAAGAACCTGAACCTGAAGTTCTGCCTTTATTTGGGGTTGAGGATGAGGCACCTAGGGTTTCGGGGGTTCACTCTTTATTGGTGAATTTAAAAGAGGAGAGCAGGTATTAAAGCATGGGAAGGGAAAAGCAGGATCACTCAAATTGTCAGTAATCTAGGTCAACCAGGGATTTCTAAAATGGGTGAGGTGGCCTGGCTCCTTATCTAGTTGTGTATTGGGCAATGTGCTTGTTGGAGATGGATGTTGGAAATAGATGCCTCAGCAATCAAAAGCTTAATGTCAGGCAGTTACATTACAATCAGCAAAGCTAATTGTCTGGAACTTACTACATTACTTTTGACAATTTTTTCCAGTTTTATACTTGATTTTGGCAGAGAGGATTAGCCAAACTTCAAGCCACCATAACCAGAATTTTCACTCTATCAGGTAGAATTCTTCTCATTTTCTCACAACCAAACCTAAAAACTTTGCCACATTCACTCTTGTATCAGTTTGTTATTGCTGTACAACAAATAACCCCTATACTTAGTGGCTTAAAATGATACCCATTTATTTAGCTCTTCTTACTCTGGGTGAACAATTAAAGCTTAGCTCAAATAATCAGTTCTTCTGGTCTCAGTTGGACCCATTCATATTCCTCTGGTGAACTGACAGATAAACCAGGGACTGGATTTTTTAAGATGGCCCCAGAAGGGATGGGTTGTCTATCTCTGCTACATGTGGTCTCTCATCCTTCAGCCAACTGGCCCAGGATTATTCACCTGGAAACTGATCAGAGTTCCAAGAGTGAGAGCAGAAGTACTCAAGTCTTCTTTAGGCCTATGCTCAGAATGAGCACAATACCATTTATTCAGTACTTTATTAGTCAAACCAAGTCACAAGGCTAGCCCCAATTCAAGCTGTAGAGAAATAGACTACACCTCTTGATGCGAGGAGCTTCAGAGTCACATTGGAAAGGGATGTAACCCAGGGAGGGGTAGAGAATTCCATTTTTTTTTTTTGAAATTGATCACAGCATCCATCTTCCCTTCCTTTCAAGTACAGTGGAATAGATGTTCTTTCTCCCACCTAAGATAAATCCATCCACTTGTGCTCTGTATGCTCACTTCTTCTACCTTTTAACTCTCTAGAGGGAAGGTATCATTGGAGCAATCAGGCAAAAAGAAGATGGTGGTTTTATTTACAGGTATTTCTTTGAGAGATCATAATAATGGATGGGTTTGTCCTTTATGTGTGAATTTCCAGATACTCCCTTGTTCATTTGTAAGTATGAAAATGATGTCCTTGCTAAATATAGATGTTTTGTGTTACTAGATATTTTCCTTCTATTCAAGAATAGTCAAGGGTAGTATTGATAAATATGCATGTTCCCTAGGTCCTGATTACATTGTTGCTCTAATAATTATTGTTGGCCCCATTTTACAGATGAAGAAAATGAGGCAGCAAGGCACTGCTACGAGTTTAAGAAATGGGTAAGTACATATTTCAATCCATATATGCTCTTCCAGATTTTGGGTTTTCTCCATCACACATTTCAAGTGATATATTCAGGGTTTGGAGAAGAACGATCACAGCTGAAGTCCATTTTGAGGGATGGAGGTAACGTATAGAAATAAAGACTTTGTCACATTCCTTTTCTTGTTCCAGATTTCATTTGCTGCTCATCACATACCGCTTTTCATACAAGTAAAAGCTTGAAATTTCACTGGCTGGAGCTTGATGGAGGTTCATTATAACTATCTAGAATGGACCAAAGTCTAATTCCTCTTCAAACAAAGATCACTGGAAATAGTCTGTTAGCGTGATTAATATATGTAGTCTAAAACATTACATGTTAGCTTTTTTTCTGTTGCAGCCTGCTAGATTATTGAGTTGCAAAAGATACTTTTTGTTTGACTGACTTAGTATTATTATTTTAGTAGTATTTTTAGTTGTGAGAATGGAAAGTCATTAATGTATTTAGAAATGGGGGGAAAAAAAGCAACCACTCATAACATTTTCACATATTTCCTGTTCAGTCATTTTTCTGTTTATTTATATGGGTAAATATTTTTATATTTTACATTTTTAGCAAATACGAAATATATAGTTTTTGTCTTGGGTATTTTAGTTCATTTTTCTGATTAAAAACATAATAATTTTTAAAGTAAAACATAAACAGTAGAGATTTGGGGGAAAAGTAAACAGTCTGTATAGGGTCCCCTACAAAATTAAAATGTACACTAATAAGCATAACACTGGTTAAACAAATAATTCCTTATTTATAAGCAATTTGATTGTATATCTAGAAAAACGAAGAGAGTTATTGGTGAAAATAAGTCTCTTAGTCAAAGTGCTTGGTAAATTATCTATATGCACAACAACTCCCAGATTGGTATTTCCCAATATACCATAAATAATGACTTATTGACACTGGTAATAAAAACAAAATATCTTAAGAATAATATAAAAGAGAAATGGGTCCTTTATGAGGACAAATATTAAATGGAGTGAGAATAAAAGGTGATTTGAACAAGCTGAAATATTTACTGTGCAACTGGATTTGAAGACTGTATTATACAGATATAAATTATTTTATACACTCAATAGATTTTCCAAATGCACTCAATAATAATACAACACCTATTCCCATTTTTAAAAAATGTATATTTTAAAAGCAGATATGTAGTAGGCTATATTGATGTGAGGTTTTGGTTTTTTTTTCTGTAAAAAGACACAAAATGATTTTATACCACTGGAGGAAATTCCATTAAAATTAGGACCAAGACAAATGTGCTTATTATCCCTACTACCTAATACTGCTTTAGAAATTCTCTCCACCATAAAAATATGTTAAAAAGAAATAAGGGGGCTTCCCTAGTGGCACAGTGGTTGAGAGTCCGCCTGCCGATGCAGGGGACACAGGTTTGTGCCCCGGTCTGGGAGGATCCCACATGCCACAGAGCCGCTGGGCCTGTGAGCCATGGCCACTGAGCCTGCGCGTCCGGAGCCTGTGCTCCGCAACGGGAGAGGCCACAACGGTGAGAGGCCTACATACCGCAAAAAAAAAAAAAAAAGCCTATAACTTTCAGGACAGAGAAAAAATAATCATTGCTTGAAGATGAAAGCAGTGTATTCTTGGAAAACACATTAGAAACAACATAAAATGCCTTGCTATACGTGAATTCTATAAAAAAGCTAGAATAAGCAGTGACTATTTAAGATATCAATAACTTTCACATGTATCAGCAAGAACCACATACAAAACATAATGAGAGAAATGATGGCATTCACAACAGTTAGTTAAAAAGAAATGATAAAATTGAGAGTTTTGAAAGAAGGTTTGAATGATAAATGGAGAGACAGTTTTGCAGAGCTGGGGATGATTGAGGTGGTGGCTGGGGTGATAAGGAAGCAATCACAATGCGCTTCTCAGATTATAAAGTCCCCAGGTTCTAGCCGTGTCACAGGGATCCCTTGTAATCATTAGGCAGGATTCCCATGTCTCATCTATGTGTCCTTTTGTATAATTCATTATAATTGAATAATTCAACACTTCCACAACGCATTATGCCCTTCCAATCTTTGCAAAGACCTGTGTCAAAGGGAAGGGGAAAGAGGAGAAAGGCGTGCTAACACAGGAGGGGAGTTATGGGATAGGTGGTCCCCTAATGATGATGGTAGACAAAACTTTATTTCTAGAGCGCAAGGGCCATAACTTTCAGGCTTAATACAATCCCAATCAAAATGTCAATGGAATTTTATTTGCAGAACTCAGCATAACCATGTTAATATTCACCTATTAGAATAACATTGAAAGAATGCATAATTTAAGACAAGTAAAATCATTTTCAAAAGCTTGGCATTCCAATGTCTGAATTTGCAATAATCATTAAATAATTTGCTAATGTTGCTTAAATATTATTTGCTAACTGCTTTGAACTTTAACTCCCATCTTTTAGCTTCACCACAAGGGAGAGAGACAAAAATAACACAAAACTTGCTTTTGTAGTAGAAATTAAATCTATGGTCGGGGGGTAAATGCTTAACATTGCCTAAGTAGAAGGAAAGGGACGGGTTTAAGTCATCCAGCATTGGTTGAGAACAATCTATGTGCCAGGTCCTGTGCTAAGCACTTCATGTTTAATTCTCATAACATTTTGCTATTGATGCTAATTATATTAAAGGAGACCAAAGATTAGAGTGGAGTTGGTATTTGAATTCAAGTTTTTCTGGCTCCCTATCCTGTGCTCCCTATCCTGTGCTCCTTAGGCCACCACCATGACTTATCTAAAGAATTATTTCACTGAGTACTGTTTTTTTGGTTATGTTCAGTTTTGGTGGTGTATAGAGTTTACAACTTAGATAAGTTCCTCATCTGCTTAAAACACTAGTTCCCTGGATGGTGTTGGCTGTGTTGGATGTTTTCTTCTTCTGCAGGATATAATGAATAATCTTGAGTTTTATCGTAATACAGATCTGCATTCCAATTACATTCCCAGCAGTTAATAGCTGTGTAACCTTGGATAAACTGCTTAAAAAGTTGGAGCCTCAGTTCCCTCAACATACATAAAACTTCAAGTAGTCACTCAGAAAAGAGGATAGTCTACTTTGCCATCACTCCATGCAACCATTTTGATAAAAATCTTCACCTTCACAAGGGATTCTGTGACATTTTGGGTAACGATGATATTGTCGAGTTGCCTTTATTGTACCTTGACTGTTGGGCGTGTTTATCACCCAGCCTAGTGTAGAATGTGAAGAAACAAATCTGGTCCACATCTAGAAACATCCAAATCAAAGCCTCAAGTAAAAATAACCAAGTTAAAAGTCATAATACAGGAAAATTTGAATTTTCTGTTTGGTGGGTTAGTAGTTTTCATAGAAGTGTTGGATACACTTTCAAATGGAATCACATTATCTTGCAGAGGAATAGACCAAGAATGTATTTGATCAACTAGAATACCCTGACACCAAGTACGTTAGGAACTGTGCTAGGTATGGAGGTGCAGAGATGAATCATATAGAAATCCTTCCATCAAGATGTTAAGAGTCTAGTTGGGGGAGAAACATAAACAGATTAATAAATCATAACCTTTCTTGATGATCTACTCTGTGCCATGCAAATATATATATATATTTATTATATATAATTACAATGTATTATATATGTATATATATAATATATACATAATTTTTTTTCTCAATGGGGTTTTCTCAATGTTGCTGAGAGGGTAAATAACTAAATAGTGCTAAAGCTGGGACTTACACTAAGTATTTTGACACTAAAGCTGATCCTCTTTCCACTCGTTATGGCAACACTTATTTCATATGTAGTAGCAGGTATAATTCCCAATGAGACAGTCATCCTGTTCCCAGTAGGATTCATGTCTGGAAAATCCAGGCATACAGCAAGGCTTAGCTTCCCCGTAAAGAACCAGATCACTCTCAGTCAGAGCACAGATAAGAAGTGTGCTTTGTGTTAGTGTCATCTTAAAGAAAATTGCACAATGTAAAAGTTGTGAATTAAGTTTTATTCTGGGACTTACTGAGGACTATAGCCCAGGAGACAGCCTCTCAGATAGCTCTGAGGAACTTCTCTGAAGAGGTAGGGGAGGAGCCAGGATACGTACACATTTTTTTAGCTGGGAAATACATGTAGTCAAGCATACATCTTGGTAAAAAATGACTGCTAACTACAAAGAACATATACTTCAAGTTAATGATTCTAGTGCTTTTCTATGTACAGGAAGATGCAAGGAGCAGGGGTCATTGAAATTCTTCCTTAGATATGCATGTTAACTATCTAGGGGCCCACGTATCCAAAGCACAGAATGTTCCATCCTTCCCCCACCCCCACCTCATCCCGAGTTCCCTTAGGGCACACTGTCAGTGGGCTACTGCAGTGGGTTGCAACTTAACCCTTTGCATAACTAGATGATGAGCAACACTCTTTGTTCTTTTTGTTTACATTAGGAATGAGTGGAGAGCTTGGAAAGTGAGAGCCACAATATTGGGCCCTTCTGTGGAAGGTGGGTTTTACCCAGTGTAAAGGGCTGTGAAGCTACAGTTGCCTCTTTGTTTCTGCCATCTCAATGGGGTCCAATGCTAAGAGAACAGTTCTTCAGAAACAATTGTTCCATTGTATATATGTGCCACATCTTCTTTATCCATTCATCTGTTGATGGACACTTAGGTTGCTTCCATGTCCTGGCTATTGTAAATAGAGCTGCAATGAACATTTTGGTACATGACTATTTTTGAATTATGGTTTTCTCAGGGTATATGCCCAGTAATGGGATTGCTGGGTCATATGGTAGTTCTGTTTTTAGTTTTTTAAAGAACCTCCATACTGTTCTCCATAGTGGCTGTATCAATTTACATTCCCACCAACAGTGCAAGAGGGCTCCCTTTTCTCCACACCCTCTCCAGCATTTATTGTTTGTAGATTTTTTGATGGTGGCCATTCTGACCGTGTGAGATGATATCTCATTGTAGTTTTGATTTGCATTTCTCTAATGATTAATGATGTTGAGCATTCTTTCATGTGTTTGTTGGCAATCTGTATATCTTCTTTGGAGAAATGTGTATTTGGATCTTCTGCCCATTACTCAGCCATAAAAAGAAACGAAATTGAGTTATCTGTAGTGAGGTGGATAGACGTAGAGTCTGTCACACAGAGTGAAGTAAGTCAGAGAAACCAAATACCGTACGCTAGCACATATATATGGAATCTAAAAGAAAAATGTCATGAAGGACCTAGGGGTAGGATGGGAATAAAGACACAGACCTACTAGAGCATGGACTTGAGGATATGGGGAGGGGGAAGGGTAAGCTGTGACAAAGTGAGAGAGTGGCATGGACATATATACACTACCAAACGTAAAATCGATAGCTAGTGGGAAGCAGCCACATAGCACAGGGAGATTGGCTCGGTGCTTTGTGACCACCTAGAGGGGTGGGATAGGGAGGGTGGGAGGGAGGGAGACGCAAGAGGGGAGAGATATGGGAACGTGTGTATGTGTATAGCTGATTCACTTTGTTATAAAGCAGAAACTAACACACCATTGTAAAGCAATTATGCTCCAATAAAGATGTTAAAAAAAAAAGAAACAATTGTTATTTTGGAAAGGGGCAGTTAAAGGCCTGGCTCAGAGCCTTCAGCCACTCAGAGCTGGGCAGATCGTTCACCTCCAGGGTTCCCCTGTGAGAGGTATCAGAAAAAGTTTCTTTAGAGAGTTCAACAGATTTTAAGTAGAACCAAAAGAGCCATGGGACATGTTTTGGAAGACAGAAATGAGAACATACTGCAGGTTGGAGTCAAGAGACCCAGAATTGAAAATTGACTTTGCCACTAGCTAGCTGTGTGATACTGATTATAGAACAGTTCCTGACATTTGTATTCACTCAATAAATATTCATCCATTGAATGAAGGTCTTTGTTTCCCCCACTAGATTATGAGATCCTTGAGGGCAAGGGCAAGATTTCGTTGGTCTTTGTAAACCCAGCATCCAGTTCACTGTCTAAATCCTGTTAAGCACCACTAAATTTTGAATTAGTTATCCTTTTGTGAGTAACATTGATAAGAAAATCATTCGCCCAGTGTGGACATTGTACAGAAGATATTATTGATGTAGGCACCACATATTTTGCTCTTGCATACAGGTACCAAGAAAATTATTCTTTCTAATCAGCTGAGTTTTTGAGAGCAAAGAAATCTGACTCATTATCTTTGGTAGTCCACACAGAAGCTAGTATTTATAGTACATGTAATGATTTACTGCAGCTTTTCCTTGATCTCAATCATTCAAGTGTCAGTTGTACGGTTTTTGCTTTATCTGTGCACAATCTGTACTTTTATTAAAATGTTTTCATTTTTTGAAATAAAAAAGTATCTTTTAAAGTGAAACATAACTAAAAATTAAGAACACAAAATAATGTTATGAAATATCTTAAAATGAAATTAAGATTCTGTACAAGTAATAGTAAGCTAGTATGTGCATTATACTAACTACTTTACATATCTTCTCTCTTTCAATACTCATAATAGCTCTTCTAGAAAAATGTTCTTCCCATAAGCACAGATGAGATTAAGACCCAGGGAAGTTAGGCAACAGCCCAGGGTCACACAGCTAGGATAAGGGAGAACCTGAACTCTAACTCAAGGTGTTTAGATGCTAACGCCCACATGGAGTGCACTGTCACTAACTTTATTATTCCCAAGTACTTCCCCCTGAATCCTTTCCCCTTTTTCTCACTGATACAGACTTCCCTGGTTTTCAGGCCAGCTCCTCTTAACACTTTCAGCAGCTCCTCATCCCATAGGCCACTCCCCAGGTCCTGTGGCCCACTGCCTGTACAGTCAACACTGAGGCTTGCTAGAACAGAGGAAAATGAATAGTTTAAAGTCTTTCTGAGAACATTAAATAATTGTTACCTACACCTTCCTGAGAACTATTAAGGGGTGAGCGTCTGAAGAGGGCTCTTTGTGATTGAGTTTCTTGGAGTGAGAATGCAGATAGGGGCCTGAAGGAGAGATAGAAATTGTCCTCCTTGTGCAAAGGACTGGGGGAGGAGATGGAGTCTGGAGGATCTAGAGGCTGCTGTGGAGGGAGGAAGGGAGAGTGAGCTGCTGATCTGCAGGAAATATAGGAGATAAGGGAGGGCTCATGGTGGGTACCCAGTAAATGTCCATAAGTTTTAACTAGAGAGAGATGTGGTAAATTATGGGGAACCATATAATCAGGAAATTGCCTTCCAAGTTGAAGCTGTGACCAGGAACTTTGCCTTTGGGTTAACAAAAATCTTTCTTCTGTTTCAGAAGCTGAGTAGCCAGATCAAGGAAATGAGGCAGCAGTGATTTGAGGTGAGATAGGATTCAAGGAATAATGAATCTGGAGCTGGTAGCTAAAGCCAAGGGATAGAATATGTAGTAAGAGGAAGAGGGAAAGGAACTATGTTGCTTATTGGCACCTTTCCTCCACCATGTCAGGTAATTAATGTATATTACTCCATGAAATCTTCAGAGCCAATCTGCAAGGCAGTTGTTGCCCCCCACACGACAGTTGAGGAAATAGGCTCAGAGTGATTGAATGTCTCATTAAAGGTCACACAGATTGAAAATGTCAGAGCCCAGGGTGTTACCTCTAGTTGTTTGTGCCCCAAAGAAAAAGTTTATGAGGACTCCTGGATTCTAGAGTAGGAACATGTGTTTGATAAAGGCATCTCTACACGCTTGGTAGAGAGCAGTGTGGTTCCCTGGAACAGACCCTAGAGCAACCACAGGACTGACCCAGGATGTGTCCAGTTTCCTTAGACTCATATAATCATGGTCCAAGCCACAGCTTCCAAACCTGGTGAAGCTGGAGCAAACTCTGAGTGAGTGGACCATGGAAAGAAGCTGTGTCCTTATTCTTTAGTCAAACTCAGAGCAGGGTGACAGTTAAGACTAGTAAATCATCACTTTTCAGAATTATCTTCATACTAGAATCTTCTAGGGGAGTCATAGATCTTGGGGAAAGGCTGACTTGGGTCAGGACTATGTGTCAGAACAGCTAGGGTAGTCTTTGGATTTAGTGAGATTACACTGTGGGTAAAGAATATCACCTGCCAGATCAGTAAACAAAGGATGTTGTGGCCATTAAGCCATCAGCCACTGTACCCCCCCTCCCCATGGTGCACCCTGAGGGCATTCAGGATGTAGAAAACAGGATCTTGGCCCTAGATAGCTAAGGTGCATATCAAAGGAATGATTTCAGTGAGCCCAGACTCTTGCATTTTCCCAAACATAGAAAAGTGCTAAATTCATTAACTTGAGATATCTGGTTTTTCTTTAATTAACAGTAATCCTTTGATGTTCCGACTACCTGTTTTTTTTTTTTGTTTGTTTGTTCTTGTTTTGGTTTGGTTTGGTTTGCAAAAATTCCTATATATATCCTGGCTCTTCCCTTACCTCTTTGGAACAGTCCCTCAGAGCTATCTAAGAGACTGTCTCTCAGGCTTAAGTCCTCAGCATGTCTGCTGAATAAAACATAATTCTCAGCTTTTAGGTTGTGCATTTATTTTCCAGTTGAGAATACTGTGTCACTGAGGACAAGTCACTGAACATCTCTGATGCTCAGTTTTGTAAAATGTGGATGCTCTTACCTACTGCCAGGATCTTGTGGGGAATGGAGATAATATTAGACAAGAGTTTGCCACAGCAGGTTAAGACCATGATATTAGCAGCTCTGGTTTTCGGAACATTTAAAAAATTCCAGCATACTTTGTATATAACTATGTGTGTATTTGCACATTAAAAAATATAAAGGTCTGTAATTCGTAGGCAGTAAGTAGTTTTTGTTTTCAGTTTTTTATAGTTATGATGAATGCTGCAATAAATTCATTCATTACAAAGTTGTTTTTTTTTTTTGCGGTACGCAGGCCTCTCACTGTTGTGGCCTCTCCTGTTGCGGAGCACAGGCTCCGGACGCACAGGCTCAGCGGCCATGTCTCACGGGCCCAGCCGCTCCGCGGCATGTGGGATCTTCCCGGACTGGGGCACGAACCCGTGTCCCCTGCATCGGCAGGCGGACTCTCAACCACTGCGCCACCAGGGAAGCCCCATTACAAAGGTTTTAATAAAACTCCTTTGCCAGCAAAACATCTAATAGAGTTCGGTTTATGTGTCAGTTTTTATGTGTGTATGTGTCGTATATACATCCTAGTTATTCTATTTGAACATATCTAGATACATCAGAGATGCCTACTGAATACTTATACGTTTTTTTATTTAAAAATAAAATTTATTTCCAAATCCTTAAATAAATAAGACTTATGGAAAATAAGAAAAATTTAAAAAAAGAGGAAAAATTCTTAATTTTTTGCTACTTTAAGCAACGTCCAGTGTATAACGTAATTAAGACTTAGGCCACAGAGTTACATTTCTGGAATTATGGCAGAGACCAAGTCCTACTGAAAACAACACAAAATGCTATGGTAAATAACACTGTGATCTATCCTTTTGGGAGTATTTTGTCTGAAATTATTAATTGTTCCTATAAGAAAATATGAATTGATTTTTGTTTTGTTCTAACTCAACAGTCATCATTCAGACAGCTCCAGGTCATTCTAATATTTTGTGGAAAAGGGCACTTCCTTGGCTCAGGAAGGAGAAGATTAGCAGGCAGCATACCATTAATATACATTTTAAAGACAGTGGTTCTGACAGATACTTGGTAAATGAGTGCTTCAGGTGCTCCTCCTCTGTAATACAGTCTCTTCCTCGTGGCTTTAGCATGCCATATCCACTAAATGCACAAAGTCTTTTCTCAAACTCTTTTTGATGATAGATTTTTCTAGAGAAAGTTGAAAAATCACTATTATTTATAGGATGTTAACTATATTCCAGGAACTGGCTTAATTTACCCCCAAATCCAAGGGAATACAAACTGTTAAATCCACAAAACAACATAGACAATTAATTACTGATTTTAGATATAAGGAAAGGGAAGCTCAGGATAAGCAACTTATCCAAGGTCGTATAGTTAGTAGCTGAAAAAACTAGAGTTGGTGTTAGGGGAAACACTGACTGAAACTGCCTGCCCTGGCCAGGCAAAGACAGTAACAATTTGCATGAGTAATTTTATGACAGGAGATCCTGGTAAGGAACACGGAACTAACAAGCCACCACCAACCAGAAGAATACGGGAAAGGTGAAAAGGAGAGGAGACACCAGTCCATCTGTCCTACCATCCCCCCAGAATCCTCCTCGCAGGAATCCATCTTGGCTGGGCGGTTGTGCACACCACCAGGAAGGACCCTGAGTCAGAATGATTGGCTAGAGACAACCCGGAAACTAACCCCATTATCATAAAACCCAAGACTGTGAGCCACGTGGCAGAGCAGTTCTCCTGGGTTCCCTTACCCTCCTGCTCTCTGCCCGGGTGCCCCTTCCAATAAAGTCTCTTGCTTTGTCAGCACGTGTGTCTCCTCAGACAATTCATTTCCAAGTGTTAGACAAGAGCCCACTCTCAGGCCCTGGAAGGGGTCCCCCTTCCCGCAACATTGGAACCTAACGTGGTCAGTGGTATGCTGGTAAATGTTTAAAAACCGTCAAGGGAAGAAGGAGAGGCCCAGGAGTACATATTTTGTAGAGTTTTCTGATTTCTGTGGTGGAAGTAATCCACCATAACCAATTTCAATGGAAGGATGCATACAATCAGCTCTCAAGAGCCAGTGTGAGCCAGCTCCGGCATACCACTACAATGGGTCAGGCAGTTAAACAGTCAGCATCATAATTTCCTCACTGTAAACTGAGAATGAGAATAACTTCACTGAAGAAATGCTCTGAAGGCTTACTGGGATAACGGTGGGAGAGTGCCTAACACTGGGATTGGCCCACAGGTACTATAATAGTGACAAAAATAACTGCTTTCTCTGTAACAATAAAACAAGATCATTACCACTTTCCTTAACTAACTCCTGAATTGAATCTACTCTTTATGAGCAATAATTAACATATTTACCAGAATATTCCTGTGTGGGCCTTTCCCTAGAGATAAATTTAAAAATTAACATATGAACAATAATTTATAACATGTAGCACAGAAACCTATAGACTGACTGGGTTCTGTGTGGCACACCTTAACTCTTAGTTATCTGACCTTTCTGAGTTATAGCTCCTAATTAAACAGGCATCATATGAGTTACACTTCAAGTCTGGTAGGATAGTGACAGAATTTGGTGGCACATCTGGCACGGAGTCTGGTACATAGTGCAAGCACTTATATATGGTACCTGCAGACTCATATAATAATTCACACCCTGAAGCTTTCCCTGATATAGTAATTTTCACCCTGAAGTTAGGGAGGATGTTCTTCTTTCCCCCAGGGACACTGAGAAATAGAATATTTCCTGCCATATCAACAAACAAAGGATGTCACAGTCAACAACGATTTCAGCACTCCAACGTGAGCCAGTGAGCCAAGGAAATTCAGGGCTGAAAAGAATACCTGCCATCTAGCAACCATCAGACTGCAGCCACTCCCTGTGGTGAGCCCTGAGGAAACTCAAGATGTGTCTGGATACTGGCCCCAGATAGCTGAGGTGCATATCAAAGGAATGATTTCAGTGAGCCCAGACTCTTATATCTTCCCATACATAGAAAAGCGCTAAATTCCTTAATTTGAGGTGTCTGTTTTTCTTTAATTAACAATAATCTTTTGACATTCCCGACTACCTGTCCTTTGTTGCAAAACTCCTATACATCCTGGCTCCTCCCCTCGCCTCCTTGGAGCAGTTTCTCAGAGCTATTGGAAATGCTGTCTCCTGGGATGCAGTCCTCATTTTGCCCCAAATAAAACTTAACTTGCAACTCTCACGTTGTGGATATAGTTTTTTAAGTCAATACACCAAACAAGACTAGGAGAAAAGATTGTTTCCTTACCAGTAGCATAGTGTATGCTATCAGGCAGAGACTCCATGGGACCGGTCCCCACACAGGATGCACGTACTTCCCAGGGTCACCAAGCAGCTTCAGAAATCTCACAGATTCCTGAGATTGAAAAATAAAAAATAAAAGCTCACACAACTATCTTTTTGGTCTCAGAATGTATGGTCAGTAAGTAAAATGGCTTGCATTTCCTGTTCATTTGTAGAAGCTTTTAAGTGCCTTTCTGTACAATCAGCCTATTCTGGAGTGATGCCTCATTAGCCGGCACCAGTGGTAGAGAGGTTATGACTGCAGGCTCTGATTCAGGCATTATTTTTTGGAATCTGTCTGGAAGGAAAACAACTTTTTCCTTTCATTTTATTTTATTTCAGGACCATTTTTTCCAATAAGTAGCTGTATTTTAGTTTTCCCAAATTACAGTAGTGCTCTGTAGGAGATGATATCAATTAGATGTTTAGTTTATGAGCTTCTCTTTTGCTTTAATCTGATAGCTTTCAATATCAACGTACATCTCAGAGGGAATCATCCTCAACTTAAAAAAATTTGTCTGTTTTTGCAATTACCAAGATGCCTATTTAAAAATTCCAACCATATGACACTTTATGGATATGTGGTGTAAGACCAAAAATTTAGGCTCAATATTATGTATTACCTTGACATGTGGTGAACTGAGGAGGGTGTTGAATGACCTAACCATGAGTTCCCCGCCCCAGTTATACCATGGATAAGGTCCTTTAATCAAACAGCCTTCCTTATCAGGATGACCAGGCACAGTTCCTGCTTATCCCTGAGTAGCAGGTTTCACTTCCCTGAATGCCTAAGGAATTATTCAAACAAGCCAATCAAATCCTCCCATGGGAAACAGGGGCACCTCAGCCTCTTAATACTACAAAACCTGCTTTACACAACACTAGTTGTCTACTCTGCTCCCAAGTGCAACCACTGTGTGGCCCTGCATGGCATGAGGTGTCCTTCTCCCCCAGGTTGTGAATATAGGTGACTGATAAACTGTTGATTTCATCTGTTCAGTGTTGAGTGTCATGTGTTTGGCCATCCCCATAACCAAAGCGCAGGAATATCTCCCTCAGCAAAGTAGTGAATAGAAGGCAATCTTACTGCTAATTATCACTAAACCCCTGTGACATAGGTGTTTTTATTACAATTTTACTAATGTCAAGAAATTAAGATTCAAAAAAAGATAACTTTCTCCCAGTCACACAGCTAGGAAGGTGCCACACTAGGGTTTAACTCAGTCCTTTCACACATCAAAACCTGTGCTTGTGTTAGCTAACTTATCTCAAATGTCCAAAAAATTGAGAAAAATCTGCTTATTTTAAATATCCAATGTAATAAACTTATTTTAAAGAGTCCGTATTAAAACAAGGAAGCAAATAAGCTAGATACTAGGTGCACGCACTGTAAGGTAAGCTCTTGTCAAAATGAACCCATATTTGCATGTGAATATATTTCCCAAAATGCTTTGAAAGAGGTATTGTGTTTTCCTTGCAATGAACATTCATTCCCAGTCATTTCTATTTTTCTCCCCTGAATCTCAGTGGCTGGAGACCTGGAAAATATATATTTTTCCTAGACCTCGACCTCCTTGTCAGCAGGAATGTCAATGTTTTTATGTGTTCAGCTAAAAAGATGACCTCTTATGAGATTTGGAAGGTGTAGGGGAAGCAGCAGCCATTTTTTCCCCAGCTACAGTGGCTTATACATTGGTTTTGGTAAACATGGGTTTTGCAGGGGCTTCTGTTTTCCCTTATCAGTCATCTGCCTCAGAAATGCAAAGGATTAATGGAGTTTGCTAGTTTTCTGTTCTCTGGGTGATAGCGGAAACTTCTATTTTTTCAATTCTGTGGCAAAGAACCTAAAAACTAGAGATGAACCCTCTATCAATTTCACTCACCTAATTCCACATATTAAATATCATCCACTGATAGCTTCATTCTTTTCCCTATATCCACTGCATCTTCAGGACTTTTCACTCATCTCTGTTAATAGATGACCAATTTATGTCTCTGTCTAAGCCCCATATTGCATGATCACTTCCCAAACTAGGTCTTCGACAAGGGATCCTTCTCAGAATCTTTACTTCTTATAGGAGGCACCTGGAAACATAATTCTTTCTCACTCTCACAAAAGTTCAAAACAAATTTCCCTGACACAATATAACTAAAACACTGATATGGTTCAGGTTGAAAACTAGTTTAAATTAACCAGATAGTTGCTGGAGATTCTGAGAAGTTTCTGGAATAAAGAGCTGGTAGGAACTCTTAAGAGGAAATTAGATTACAAACTTTGGGGAATTTCTTAGAAAAGAGAAGGGAATCAAGGCTAACTGTTGGGACAATAATCAGGATGGGGGCTGGCTATGCAAGTCTCGAGTACACAAACAAAAAATGGGATTGAATACTACTTCTGAGCATAGAGTTGATTACAATATTTACTTATTATCCCATAAACCCTATAGAGTCTGTAGCAATAGCCCCTCTTTTATTCCTGTTATTGGTATTTCGTGTGTTCTCTCTTTTGTTCTTGGTCTGGCCAGAGGTTTATCAATTTTATTGATCTTATCAGAGAACCAGCTTTTAGTTTTATTGATTTTTTAGTATTATGTTATCAATGATAATGATTTCTACTCTTTTTCCTTCCTTTTGCCTTCTTTGAGTTTTATGTTTTCTTGCTTTAATACTTTTGAGGTATCATTTACTTACCATGAAATTCACTGATTCTAAGTGTCCAATCAGTGGCTCTTAATAAATTTACAGTTATGCAACCATCACCAAAATCAAATTTTAGAACATTTCTTCACACACACACCCCAAATCCCATGTGCTCATTTGCACTCAATCTTCATTCTGATTCCCAGCCTCAGACAACCATTAATCTACTTTCAATCTCTGTAGTCTTGCCTTTTAGCCTTTTAAGGTCCTTTCATATAAATTTTATGATACAATATGCATTCTTCTGTGTCTGTTTTTTTTTTACTAGCATAATGTTTATGAGATTTATCTATGTTGTAACATTTAACAATCCTGAGATCTTTTTATTGCTGAACAGCATTTTGCTTGGATATAATTCAGGTTGCAAACATTCACAGATTGATAGGCATTTGGGCTGTTTTCAGCTTTTGGTTATTAAGAATAATGCTGTTGTAGACATTCGTCAAGTCTTTGTAAGGACATATGTTTTCATTTATCTTGAGTAAATTCCTAGGGGTACAGTCATATGGTAAATTTATGTTTAGCCATTTAATAAACTGCTAAACTCTTTTCCAAAATGGCTGCTTCATTTTACATTTCCACCTACAATGTAAAAGAGTTTCAATTTCTCCACATCCTCATAAACACTTCTTGTTGTTTGTCATTTTGATTATAATCATATTCTAGTGGGTATGAAGTGGTGTAGATTTGTATTTCCCTAATGAGTAAAGATGAGTTTCTTTTTATGTGCCTATTGGATATTCATATATTGTCATCAGTGAAAAACTATTAAAATGTTTGACCAATTTTGGTTGGCTTATTTGCCCTTTTGCTATTTAGTCATATAAATTCTTTATATATTTAAGATACAAACCCTTGTCAGATATATGATTTGCAAATATTTTACCAGTGTGTGGCTTGTTTCTTCTTACTCTTCTGAAGTGCAGCTCTACTGATGTTGACGAAGTACAATTTATCATTTTTTTCTTTTTGTGGATTGGGTTTTTAGTGTTGTATTCAAGAGATCATTGCCTAACCCTAGGATATGAAGATATGAATCTATTTTTTTTCCAAAAAACATTATATATAGTTTTAGCTATTACATGTAGCATTAAGATCTGTTATGAGTTAACTTTTTGTACAGTATGAAGTAAGGGTCTAAATTTGTCTTTTTACATGTGGATTACCAGTTGTCCCAGCACCATTTTTTCCAGCTCTGTTGAGGTAGTATTGACATAAAACGGTGTGTACGTTTAAGGTGTACAACATGATGATTTGATACACTTATATATTGAAAATAATTACCACAGTAGGATTAGTGAACACATCCATCACCTTGCATAATTACCATTTCTTATTTATGGTGAGAACAGTTAAGATCTACTCTCTTAGCAACTTTCTAGTATATAAGATAGTATCATGAACTATAGTCACCCTGCTGTAGTTAGCTCTCCAGAATTTATTCATCTTATAACTGGAACCTTATATTATTTGACCAACATTTCCCTATTTCCCCCTGCCCCCAACCTCTGGCAAGCAACATTCTGTTCTTTGTTTCTGAGTTCAGCTTTTTTAGATTCCACATATAAGTGATAGCATACGGTATTTGTCTTTCTCTGTCTGACTTATTTCATTTAGCATAATGACCTCAAGGTTCATCCATGTTGTCACAAATGGCATGATTTCCTTCTTTCCCATGGTCTAATAATATTCCATTGTGTATGTATATATATAAACACACATCACATCTTCTTTATCCATTCATCTATAGACAAGATACTTAGGTTGCTTCCATATCTTAGCTGTTGTGCATAATGCTACAATGAACATAGGAGTGCAGGTATCTCTTCAAGATCCTAATTTAGTTTTCTTTGGATGTAGACTCAGAAGTGGGTTGATGGATCATATGGTAGTTCTATTTTTACTTTTTATGCGGAACCTCCTTGCTGTTTTCCATGGTGCTGTACCAATTTATATTCCCACCAACAGTGCACAAGGGTTCCTTTTTCTCCAAATCCTTGCTAACACTTGTAATCTCTTGTCTTTTTGATAATAGCCATTGTGAGGTGTGAGGTGATATCTCATTGTGGTTTTGATTTGCATTTCCTTGACAATTGGTGATGTTGAGCATCTTTTCATGTACCTATTGGCCATGTGCATGTCTTCTTTGGAAAAAATGTCTACTCAGTTCCTCTGCTCATTTTAAAATCACATTATTTGTTTGTTTTTGTTTTGCTATTGAGTTATATGAGTTCCTTATATATTTTGGATATTAATCCCAAATCAGATATAAGGTTTGCAAAGACATTCTCCCATTCTATAAGTTGCCTTTTCATTTGGTTGATTGTTTCTTTTGCTGTGCAGAAGCTTTTTAGCTTGGTGTAGTGCCACTTAATTATTTTTGTTTTTGTTGCTTGTGCTTTTGGTGTCCTATCCAAAAATTCTTTGCCAAGATCAGTATCAAGTAGCTTCATCCCTATGTTTTTTTCTAGCAGGTTTATGGTTTCAGGTCTTATGTTTAAGTGTTTAATCCATTTTGAGTTAAATTTTGTGAGTGGTATAAGATAAGGTTCCAACTTCATTCTTCTGCATGTGGTTATCCAGTTTTCCCAACACCATTTATTGAAGAGACTGCCCTTTTCCCATTGAGTATTCTTGGCTCCCTTGTCAAATATTTGTTGAACATATTTCTGGGCTCTCAGTTCTGTTCAATTGGTCTATGTGTCTGTTTTCATGCTAGTACCATACTGTTTTGATTAATATGACTTTGGTCAGTTTGTTAATATTTTGTTGATAATTTTTACAAATATATTCATCCAGGAATATGGATGAAACATTAAATGTTTGGTGAAATTCACCATGAAATCATCTGGTTCTGAGCTTTTCTTTTTGGGAAGTTTTTGATTACCAATTCAATGTCCTTACTTGTAACTGGTCTGTTTAGTTTGTATTCCTTCATAATTCATTCTTGGTATGTTGTATGTTTCTGAGAATTTATCCATTTCTTCTAGGCTATCCAATTTGTTGGCATACAGTTATTCATGATCCTTTGTATCTCTGTGATATCAGTTGTAATGTCTCCTCTTTCATTTCTCATTTTACTTATTTGCATCTTCTCTTTTTCTTAGTCTAGCTAAAAGTTTGTAAATTTCACTATCTTTTCCAAAAACAACTCTTAGGTATGTTGATCTTTTCTATTGTTTTTCTGGTCTCTATTTCATTTGTTTCTTTCCTGATGTTTGTTATCTCTTTTCTTTTGCTAACTTTTGGTTTAGTTTGTTTTTCTTTTTCTAGTTCCTTGAGGTGAAAAGTTAGGATGTTTGTTTGAGATCTTTCTTTCTTCCTAATGTATGTGTTTATTGCTATAAACTTCCTTCTTAGAAATACTCTTGCTGCATTCCACAGGTTTTGGTATGCTGTGTTTTCATTTTCATTTTCTTCAAGATTTCAAGTTTCTCTTTTGTTTTCTTTGACCAATTGGTTGTTCAGGGGTGTGTTGTTTAATTTCCACCTATTTGTGAATTTTCCCGTTTTCCTTCTTGATTTCTAGTTTCATACCATTGTGGTTGGAAAAGATATTTGGTGTGATTTCAGTCTTCTCAAATTTGCTAATACTTGTTTTATGACCTATCATGTGATCTATCCTCAAGTGTGTGCTTAAGAAGAATATTTATTCTGCTGCTCTTGGATGGAATACTCTGTATATGTCTGTTAGGTTCATTTGGTCAAGTTCAATGTTTCCTTATTGATTTTCATCTGTATAATCTATCCATTGTTGAAAGTGGGGTATGGAAGTCCCCTACTATTACTGTATTTTTGTCTATTTCTCCTATTAAATCTGTTAGTATTTGCTTAATATATTTAGGTGCTCCAATGTTGTGTGCATATATATTTATGCTTATTATATACCCTTGATGAATTGACCCCTTTATCATTATATAATGACCTTCTTTGTGTCTTGTCACAGCTTTTGAGTTAAAGTATATTTCGCCTGGTATAAGTATTCTATTCCTGTGCTTTTTTGGTTTCCACTTGCATGGAATATCTTTTTGCATCCCTTCACTTTGAGCCTATGCATGTCCTTAAAGCTAAACTGAGTCTCTTGTAGGTAGCATGTAGTTGGATCTTGTTTTTTTGTCCAGCCAGCCACTCTCTGCCTTTTGATTGAAGAATTTAATCAATTTACATTTAATGCAATTATTGATAGGTAAGGACTTACTATTGCTGTCCTATTAATTGTTTCCTAGCTGTTTGGTAGTTCCCTTGTTCCTTTTTTCCTCTCTTGCCACCTTCCTTTGTGAACTGATAATTTTATGTAGTGGTATGCTTTGACTCCTTCTCATTATCTTTTGTGAATCTGCTTTAGGTTTTTACTTTGTCGTTACCATGAGGCTTACATAAAACATCTTATAATAGTTATTTTACACTGATAAAAATTTAACTTTAATCGCATACAAAAACTCTATTGGTTTACTCCCCACCTTTTTATGTTACTGCTTTCACAATTTACCTCTTTTTTATTATGTAGTCATTAACAAGTTATTATAGCTATAGTTTATTTTAAATATTTTGTCCTTTAACCTTTATACTAGAGTTAAGTGGTTAACACACTGTCATATTAAAACATTAAGGTATCTGAATTTGAGCATATACTTACCTTTACCAGTGTGTTGTGTATTTGCATATGTTTTCATGTTACTGATTATTGTCCTTTAATTTCAGTTTGAAGAACTCCTTTCACCACTTTTTGTAAGGCAGGTCTAGTGGTGATGAATTCCCTCAGCTTTTGTTTGTCTGGGAAAATCTTTTAACTCTCCTTCATTTCGGAAGGACAACTTTGCCAGATAGAGTATTCGTGGTTGGCAGTTTTGTTTTGTTTTTTCCTCTGAGCCCTTTGAGTATATCATTCCACTCTCTCCTGGCCTGTATGGTTCTACTGAGAAATCCTCTGATAGGCTGATGAAGGTTTTCTTGTAAGTTACAAGCTTATTTTCTCTTGATGCTTTTAAGATTCTCTCTTTGTCTTTGATTTTTGACTGTTTTATTATAATATGTCTTGGAGAAGATCTCTTTCAGTTGAGTTTATTTGGGGACAGTTGAACTTCATGAAGTTGGATGTTCACATCTCTCCCCAGATTTGGGAAGTTTTCAGCTGTTATTTCTTTAAATAAGCTTTCTACTCCATTCTCCCTCTTTTCTCCCATGACTCCAATAATACACAGATTTTTAAAAATGATTTTGTATCAATCACATAGTGTTTCTTTACTCTTTCTATTGTTTTTTCTTTATTCTCTGACTGGATAATTTCAAAGGTCCTGTCTTCCAACTTACAGATTCTTTCTTATTTGATCCATTCTGCTGTTGATTCTCTTTATTGCATTTTTCATTTCATTCATTGTACTATTCAGCTCGAGAATTTCTGTTTGGTTCTTTTTTATTATTTCTATCTCTGTTAAACTTCTCATTTTGTTCATTTTGTTTTCCTGATTTCACTGAAATGTCTCTCTGTGTTTTCTTGTAGCTCATAAAGCAGCTATTTTGAATTCTTTATCAAATAAATCACAAATCTCCATGTCTTTTATGTCAGTTACTGGAAGATAATTGTGATCCTTTGGTGGTGTCTTGTTACCTTTATTTTTCATGCTCCTTGAAGTCTTGCATTTCTGTCTTCACATAGGAAGTAGCTGTCACCTCCTCCAGTCTTTCTGACTGTCTTTGGGAGAGAAATACCTTCTGTCTGCTCTGCTAGTGATTGTGAATTTTTCTCAGGCCTATGGATATGCCTGCTCCACACTTCTTGCTCCCTCTGTCACAGAATATTGAGCATATATGCTTTCTTTTAATTCTGCAACATACCAGGCTGAGTGCTGACATCCTCCCTTTGCTTTCTCAAGGGCAGTGCTAAATCTGAAGTTTGTGGTCTCTCCCTGGTTCACACATTTGGGCCATCTTTCTGTATGTGTTCACTAGCCATCTGCCAGGCTTGCTCTTGCCACATTCAGGTGTGCACACAGGGAGCTGGCCACAGGGTGGGGGATTGTGTACGTGAGGCGTGTGGAGTGCTGGAGGTGCCTGTGTTTCATGGGGGGAGATCAGCAAGTCAGGTTTCACCAGTGTTTCATAGCCAGACTTCTTAATGGAGTCTGTAATGTAGTTAGTAGAATCTGTTCCCGTTTAATGCCCTCTGAGAGTCCTATCTGCTGCTCTCCCAGCTTCCTCCTTCCCCCTCCCCTGCAGTCATCAAATTAACATCTCAGTGCTCTGGATGCAGCAAGAGAGAAATGGGCCTCTTTGGCAACATCCAACACAGCTGGAGAAGCTGGACAGTTACTCACATGGTCTCACATTCCCCCATGGGAGAAATCACAAGCTGAGAAAGTCTCTCTTGGCACTAAATTGTACTGCCTTAGGAGAGAGGGGACACAGTTAAAGTCAAACTGTTCCTCTTAACCTCTCCAGTGCATCCAAACTCATATATATATATTTTTTTCTCTAACAGTGTGTTGGAACTTCTCTGCTGGACTCCTGCACTCATGGACTTCCATGAAGGCTCCCTTTCTATGCCTGATTGTCTAACACAGTGTATTCCAAGGGCCTATAAACTATGGCTGAGAGGGACTTGTGCCAGTTCATGGGCCACTGTAGGGTCCACAACCAGGACCAAGGTCTATATGCCTATTACCCAATGCACAAATGGGCAAATATACTCTCAGGTCCCTTGGTGTATGGTGTTGGATTCTACAGCTCCCACAGAAGCACTCTTGTCTGTGGGTGGATGCCAAATTGTTGTTATTGAGGGGGGGATATGAGCAAGGGACATCTTACTCGGGCATTTTGCTGATGTCACTCTTCCCAGCACCATTTGTTGAGAAAACTATCCTTTCCCCATTGAATTGCTTTAGCATCTTTGTTAAAAATTAATCATAAATGTAAGAGATTATTTCTGAACTTTCAAAATTATTCCATTGAACTATATGTCTTTATGCCAGTAAAAGTGTTTGATGACTGTAGATTTATAAAAAACCTTTTAAACTGAGTGATATAAATCCTCCAACTTTTTTCTTTTTTTTCAATATCGTTTTGCCAATTTTAGGTCTCTTGTTTTCTGTATTTTGAATCAGATTGCCATTTTCTGTAAAAAGGGCTACTTGAATTTTTGTGTCAGGGTAATGGTGGCCTAGTAGAATAAAGTTGGGAGTGTTCCCTCCTCTTCAATTTTTTGGAATAGTTTGAGAAGGATAGATATTAGTACTTTTTTATAATTTTGGTAAAATTCCCCTGTGAAGCCACCTGGTCCTGGACTGTGTTTGCTGGGCATTTTAAAATTACAAATTCAATTTCAATTCTAGTAATTGGTATGTTCAAATTGTCTGTTTCTTCTTGATTCAGTCTTGTCAAATAGTATGTTTCTAGAAATTTGTTCATTTCTTCTAGGTTGTGAAGTTTGTCAGCATATAACTATTCATAGTATTCTCTTATGATTTTTTTGTATCTCTGTGGTATCAGTTGTTATTTCTCCTTTTTCATTTCTTATTTTGTTTATTTAGGTCCTCTCTTGATAAGCCTGACTAAAGGTTTATAAATTTTGTTTATCTTTTCAAAAAACCACTTCTTGGTTTTATTGATCTTTTCTATTGTTTTTTAGCTTTATTTTATTTATTTCCTTTCTGATCTTTATTATTTCCTTTCTTCTGCTGACTTTGGGCTTTGCTTGTTCTTCTTTTAGGTGATAGGGTAGGTTGTTTATTTGAGATTTTTCTTGTTTCTTGAGGAAGGCCTGTGTCACTCTAAACTTCACCCTTAAAACTGCTTTTGCTGCATCCCATAGATTTTGCAAAGTTGTATTTCCATTTTCATTTGTCTCAAGGTGTTTTCTGATTTCCCCTTTGATTTCATCATTGACCCATTGGTTTTTTAGTAACATGTTGTTTGGTCTCAATGTGTTTGCTCATTTCCCATTTTTCTTTCTGTAGTTGATTTCTAGTTTCATATCTAAGTCTTTCTGTTTTATCTTAGTCAATGTAAGTTTTTCAAGGTTGTTTATCTTTTCAAAGAACCGGTTTTGATTTCATTGATTCTCCTTTGCTTTCCTGTTTTCTCTTTTGTTTATGGCTAGTCAATCTTTATCATTTCCTAACTTCTGCTAGCTTTGGGTTTAGTTTTCTCTTCTTTTTCTAATTACTTAAGGTGGAAAGTTATGCTATTGACTTGAGATCTTTATTATTTTCTAGTATAGGTATTTACAGCAATAAGTTTCCTCTCCGAGCACTGCTTCCACTGCATCACTATAATTTTTGGTATGTTGTGTTTTCATTTTCATATATTTCAAAGTATTTTAAAATTTCACTTGTGATTTTTTCCTTTTACTCACTGGCTATTTAAAGTGTGTTGTTTCATTTTCAGATATTTGTATATTTTCCAGTTTTTCTTGTATTAGTTTCTCATTTCATTCCATTATGATCAGAGAGAGTACTTTGTATGATTTCAACCTTTTAAAATTAATTCAGACTTGTTTTGTGATCTAACATATTGTATATTCTGGAGAATGTTTCATATGCACTTAGGTTTATCCTATTCTGGGTTCACTAAGCTTATTGAATCTCTATATCTTTTGCCAAATTTGGGGAATTTTCAGCCATTATTTCTTTGAATACTTTCCAGTCCCTCTCTCTCTCTCCTCTCCTTTTGGGACTCTGATGATACAAATGCTAGCTCTTGTTTTATTGTCTCATAGGCCACTGAAACTCTCCATTTTGTCAGCCCAATGTCTCTCTGTTGTTCAGTTTGGGTAAATTCTATTGATCTGTTTTCAATTTCACTAATTCTATCTTCTGTCATCTCCACTCTAATTTTGAGCCCTGGAGGGACTCACTGAATATGAGAGGTTTTTTAAAAATTTGTTTATTGTGTTTTTCATTTCTATAATTTCTATTTATTTCCTTTTCATAGCTTCTATTTTTTTGCTGAGATTTTCTATTTTTTCATTTGTTTTAAGAGAATTTATTATTTTTTTGTTGAAGCATCTTTGTGATGGCTGATTTAAAATTCTTATTAGAAAGTTACAGAATCTGGCTCATCTCAGTCTTGTTGTCTGTTGATTGTCTTTTCTTATTTGTGTTGTGATTTTTCTGGCTCTTGGTATGACTTTCTGTTGTATACGGGACATATTAGATATTATATTGTGAGGCACTAGATCTTATTTATTTAATCCTTCTCCTTTTAAACCTAGTGTAGCTTCTGTCAAGGTATAGCACAAGGGCCAGGTGAGTGTGTATGTTCAGCTCCTGCTGGGCCCTACCTATAGTACCCTGGCAAAAGTAAGTACTCACTAACACTGCCTCATTGCAAACTGCTGGAGTGGAAATTCAGCTTCCTCCTTTGATCCCACTAACTTCTTCATGATGGTAATAGGGTACCAACTTTCACTGTATCTGTTTCCTCTGAGTGCTGGTGTAAACCCAGATCCCAGTTTGGCCTTTTTGACACAATGTTATGGGTAGCAGGAAAGTGGAGTGCCAACTACCTTCACATCACAATATCATTCTGTCTCATTGATGCTGGGTGGGGAGGTGGAGGCTTCAGCTCCTCAGCCAGCCCTGCTGACACTGGCAGGAATGGCAGGTGAAGCATAGTGGTGACTAGCTCTACCTTGAACTCCCTTGGTAAGTCTCTTTGCTTCTGTATGTGTTTGGACATCCAGCTCACTACTGGACCCCACTGACAACATCCTGGCAGGAGAGTCTGCATTGCCTCCTTCCACCAAGTGAGGGGTGGGAGATCAGCTCCCCTTCACACCATCCAGAAGTACAAGCCCTGCATGGGAATCATTAGAACATCACAGCTTGCTCCCTTCAAATAGAAGTGGAGGATCATTTTACTTCTTGGCACACTGAAACTATTCAGTGGGGCAATAAGAGCACTACCTGCTTCTTCCAGGTGGGAAATGTAACATTAGCTCTCTGCTCAGCTTCACCAATACCACTGGGTTAGAGAATTACAGGACTGTCACTGTAGGGGGAGGTGGGTGCAGTTTTTTCTTTGATGTTTGGCTGGAGTAGTGCCGATATTGCCAAAAAGGTTTTCTATTGTTAGGGCACACTTTTCTGGTCCTTTGGATAAGAGGAACAGCTTTTTTCTTGAAGCTTTTTGTCTATGCCTGTTAGCAGTTCTGGGTTGGAGGCTTCTGCAGAGCTCTGTCTGTCTGGAATATAATGGAGGCAATAAGGAAACTCGGGAAATCACCACCTGTGTCGTTCCTTGAGTCTCAATGTCCCTAGGCAGCCTGATTTTTTTCCACCTTTCAGGTGTTTTCATATTTACAGTGTTATGTCTAGATATTTTTAGTTATAAGAAGGAGAACCTTAAAGCAGTGGGGCTGCTCCATCTTGCATATATCACAAATTTTGAAAACATTATATTTTCATTTTTATTCAGTTCCAGATATTTTTAAATTTGTCTTTAAACTTCCTCTTTGACTCATGGGTCATTTATAAATGTGTGCTTTTGTTTGAATATAGTTAGAGATTTTCTCAGATACCTTTCTGTTATTAATTTCTGGTTTAATTGTGCTGTGGTTTGAGGAATATATCTTATATTCTTTCTATTCTTTTAAATTTGTTAAGCTTTTCTCTTTTATGGCTCAGATGAAGGCCTATCTTCTTTAAATGTTCAATGTGTACCTAAAAAGACTGTTTATTATACTGTTATTAGGTGGGGCGTTCTACAAATATCAATTAGGCCAAGTTGGTCAGTGATATTGTTTGGGTCTTTTACAGCCTTGCTGATTTTCAAACCACTTGTTTTATTGATCGCTGAGAGAAGAGTGCCAATTCTGAAAGTTTAATTATGAATTTCTGTAGTTCTGCTTCATGTTCTATCAGATTTTGCTTCATGCACTTTGAAATTTTGTTCTTAGTGCACACATATTTAAGATTGTCATTCCTTCTTTGTGAATTAACCCTTTTATCATTAGCTACTGTTCCTCTTTATGTATGATACTTTTTCTTGTTTTGAAATTTGCTTTCACTGATATTATTTTAACTATTCCAGCTCTCTTTTGATTAGACTTTGCATGGTGTCTTTTTTCTATCTTTTACTTTTAGCCACCCATGTAATTTTATTTAAGGAGTGTTTCTTATAAAAGGCATATAGTTTAATATTTTTTCCTTTACCTAATCTGACATCTATTTGTAATTAATTTGTTTTGAACATATATATTTAATATAATTATTGTTATATTGGATTTAGCTCTACTATTTTATTGTATTTTTGTTGTTGTTTTTCCCCTGCGTTTTAAACTTTTCTGTTCATTTCCTCCCTTATTTTATGTTATTTGAATAGTTTTCATATGAGATTTTATTTATCTTTTGTTTTTTTTAACTATCTCCTTATATTAAGATTTTTAGTGGTTGTTCTAGGGATTCAAATGTATATACCTTACTTTAAAAAATCTACTTCAGTTAATGTTTTACCATTTCAGGTAAAATCACCTCCCCTTTATAGTTGTTGTAAGTCTTACATCTACATACTGTGGTAACCCCACCAGTTAATGTTACATGTTTTTGCTTTTTATAGCCATATATATTTTGAAAAATTTAAGAAGAGAAAAATAGTCTACTATATTCATCCAGAAATTTACCATTTCTATTTTTATTCATTCTGAAGTTCAAAGTTTTCTACCCCTATCATTTTCTTTCAGTCTAAAAAGTTTATTAGCATTTACTTTAGACTTGTTTTTCTAGCAGCAAACTCTATTAGTGTTCTCTTTATCTGAGAAGGTCATTATTTAAATGTCATTCGTTTAAGGGTATTTTTTGCTGAATGTAGAATTCCAGGTTGACAATTATTTTCTTTCAGAATTTTCAAGGTATTGCTACACTCTATTCTGGCCCCAATGGTTTCCTAGGAGCAGTGCACTGTTATTTGAATCATTATCCCCTTATATGTGTTGCATTATTTTTTATTGGCCATTTTCAAGGTTTTTTTTAATCTTTGGTTTTTAGAAGTTTGATTTTGATTGTTCTGGGCATGATTTTCTTTGAGTTTATAATCTTTGTGGTTCACTGAGCTTCCTGAATCTGTATATTTATGTATTTCACTTATTTGGGGAATTTTCAGAAATTATTTCTTGAAATGTATGTTCTGCACTAGTATCTTTTCCCTCTCCTTTTTAGAGTCCAATGAATACCACAATTTATGAGTCTCTGCTTATTTTATTTCCATCTTTTTTTCTCTTTGCTTATGTGATTGGATGTTACTCAGTCTGTCTTTATCATTTCTGTTCTTCTACTGAGCCCATCTAGTGAACTTTTAAATATCTGATATTGTATTTTTGATTTATGAAATTTCCATTTGGTCTTTAAAATAATTTATATTTCTCTGCTTAGAACATCTGTCTTTCCTTTCATTTCAACAGCATCTACCTTCACTTCACCTTCACCCATGGAGGATGGTTGTAATACCTTCTTTAAAATCTTTATCTGACAGCTCCAATATCTGGGTCACCTTGAGGTTGGCACATGTTGAATTTTCCCTTACACTTCTTTTCAAACTTTCCTTGTTCTTGATATGTAGTATATTTTTGGATTGTATTCTTGACTGTATAGTTGTATTGTATTCTGAATATTATATTGTTTGACTTTGGGTCCTATTAATATCCTCTGGAGAATACTTTTTTGTTTGTTTGGTTGGTTTAGCTAGAAATCAACCTGGTTAGGTTTAAAGTAAAAATCCTATCTCACCTTTGGATGATTATTCCATTTTAAGTTCAATTTGCAAAGAAATTGCTATGCTGTTTTGACTGTCTCACACATGCACCTCTCAGGATTTAGTCTGAGACTTGAGTGGTGGTTTATGGCATAGTTAAGTTCAAAGTATCTTACTATGCTGCTTTGGGTCTATGCTGTGCATGTGCAACTTAACAATAAGCCTGAAATGTATAGAAATTTCATTCACAGAATTAGGGTATTCCCTTCTTGCACACTGTCCTCTCCAAGATTCCCCTCTCCATATTCTCTGGCTTCCAAAGACCCCTGTAACTAATCCTCTGTCCATAAAGATAGAGGTTCTCTTGGGTTTTTAATTACCCATGCCACCACAGGGGAATTCTGTGGATGACAATTCTCTTTAGCTGTGAGTGGCACAGGGCTTTCAGGTAAGACATGACCTCTTCTTTCCCAGATAACAGCTGTTATTGAGAAGCTGCTCTCTTTGAAGAATGGACCCTATTTGAAGGGCAGAACAGAAGAAGTGGCTCTGTTTCCCAAGTCCTTTAAACTCCATAAGGTACCCATCCATCTTGTACTGTCTTTTACTTTTGTTGTTTAGGTCACATGCTCCATCTTCACCAGTAGAAATTTAGAAAGACAGAACCCAATCTTGTTGGTTTCACAGAAGAGCCTTTTAGTTTTGGTCAAGAATACTTTATAGGGATGCTATGCCCTGTGAGGTGCCTATATTTTTCAGGAAAAATAGTATTGGAAATGGATGACTATCTTAGGAACAAAGACATCTGTATCTCAGCAATTCTAACATAACTGAATTGCTTTTATCATCCAAAACTGAATATTTATCTACATGCTGTGAAATGGAAAATGGTCCATTGCACTCAGGTTCTTAACTGCATGACAAAAAATTGTACCTAGCAGTATAATAAAATCTGTTTCCATTTTTAAATAACTAAATATATATTTTTAATTTCCTCAATATTAAAAGCTAATTTGGAAAAATATACCCTTACATGAGTCTACAGCAGATATCTCCTCCTCATGCCTAAGTCCTTGAGCTAGAATTTAAACTCTGTAACCTCTCCCCCACCCGCACTCTCTACAATAGCCTCTTTGAGAATAATCCTGATGGTCACTACTTTTGGATATATTGCAATTTAAAATCTTTATCTTTTTCTCTCTTTCTGGAACATGCTATCTACAGTTAGTCATCAAAACTTTCTTTTTAAACAAAATAATCTCTTGTATCCAAGGGCAAGATGCAAATGGAAATCAGTGGCTAAGCATAAAATATACTTTTAAAGAACAATATAGTTCTGTTTCCCAGTATCCATTTCACTTCACCAAACTTGGAATCCAAGGTTCCACTATTTTTCCTAAATATTATGCTGGAGCATAGAAATTTTACTGACAAAATGTGTAGCTCCAGGACAGACTTGGGCCAGAGGCACAGAAATAATTTTTAAAAATTTAACATTGTCTGTTCATTCATTCCAGACAGCCTGGATGGACACACACACACGCATGTGCATTACAGCAAAAGAATCTCATATAAATTCTACGTTGGGAATGTTTGTTTATGGAAGATGCTGTGTTAAGCAAACAGGGATGTTGGAAACCTCTGAACACTGATTTTAAACCAATTACCTCTGAACTGATTTTCACAGAAATATTGATACTAATACTTATTGACTACTTAGGATATGCCAGCACTGCTTTAAGTACTTCATGTTCAGGGACTGACTTAATCCGTACTTCAATGTGGGCACTATTACTTTTTAAATATCACACATGGGTACATGGGGGACCTTAGTCAATTTACACAACCAGCAAATGGTGGTGCTATGAATCCAAGCACTAGTCTGGTCCCCATATCCACAATCTTAGCCTACTACAGGACACTATTTCCTTCTTATTTGTGAAAAGAAGAAACTAAAAGACATTTTAATACAGAAATACAGACATGGTAAGAACATAACACTTTCTCTTATTAAACCATTCTCTTTCCCTCCCCTTTGCTGCCACAGTCCATCAAATCCATGCTATGTGATATTGCACACTTCTAAATTCAAGTGCTCCTTTGACATTCTTTGACTACAACCTCAAAATAAATGGATACTCTGGGAGAGACACGGTTAATATCAGAGACAAAGAGTCTTTTTGGCATGTTAAAGGAGCTGTAGCCCTTGGAGGCTCTCCAGAAAGTGGAAGTGATTGACTATAGCAGTTTCTCCTGAAAACAAAATGTCTTGGTTGTCAGATAACCTGCAAAGGGTGTATTAGGGAAAATGGATCCTAAATTCATTCTTAAGGCAGGGGTGGATAAAGGAGCAGGGCTGAGGGTAGAGCGTGGGGGGCAGACATAAAGGGAAGGTGGGCATCTCTGTGTGAGGGCTTAATTGTTTCTACCCCACACAAAATACATCACTACTTCTTTGGATTCCAAAAATACTACGTCCCTTAGCACTGGACAGTGTCTGCACAGTAGAGGGCTGCCACTCCTGGGGTGGTGATTTGTGATGACAGGTGATTCGTGAAGAAACAGCACAGGAGGTTACAGGGTACTGGACATGGAGTTACAGCAAAGGGACAGGTTGGAGACCCTGTTTTTTTTTTTTTAATTCTTTGGGTGGCAGGCAGGGACTTTGGGAGGCAGAGGAGGGGGGGAGGGTTGAAGGGGGTGGGCTTCTCTGTGTAACTGGCATTATAGGTTATTTCTGTTTTACTATGCTCATGTGGGAATAAATGACTCTTCATTTGAATTTTTATGGATTTTCACAAATAGTTTATAATATTCACTTGGTAAAGAATTTAGTAATTTTCCAAGGGAATTAAGTGTATTGATCAATAGATTCTCCATCCATTTTTACCTAAGTGTAGCACATTGTACACACTGTTCTGTACCTTGCTCTTTGGAATTAGCACTGTAACCGTAGACAACCAGAAAAAAACCCTAAATGTTTACCAGTGTGGGTGGTGATTAAGTGAATTATATTATAACCATGAAATTGGATATCATGGAAACATTAAAAATGATGATGCAGGCATATATTACTTGACATAAAAGTATATTCACCTTATAAAGCCAAATGAAAAAAGTGACTTTTGAAATAGAGAAATGTTTGTGTGTGTGTATGTGTGTCTGTCTGTGTGAGTGTGCATGCATGTGCATAGCCAGAAGTTTGGAAAGATACACAAACACAATCATGGCTGACTGTGGACATCTCTGAGTGAAGGCATTATAGATGCTATACTTCGCCATTTTTATGTGCATTTTATTATGTTTATGTTTGCTACCATGTGAACAAATTGCATATTTGGTTGTTTTACTTCTGATTATAAGTCTTTCACAGAATTAAAAAATCAGCAAATAAGACCAAGATCTTATTCGGGCTCAGAAGAATTAAATTGGAAATAGAATTTGGGATTTCTGTGAAGGGTTTTCTTGCTCCTCAGAAAGGACACACAGGAGAGAGCAGCCTTCTTTTTCTGCTGAATGTAGTTGTGCCTAGATTTGATGCCTGGAACTCTTATGGCAGAGGAAAGCGTCATAAGTGAAATATCTTTTGATGTCAGAAAGCTCAGTTCTTTGACCCTCTGGAGACAGAAACCATCTATCTGCCAGCGTCAGGGAATCTTTCCAGACTTGCTGAAAAGGAGCCAGCCAAAACTCTGGCTTCACAAGGAACCTATCCAGGATTGTACAATTCCCCCCAATATCCACTGGAGGTCGCTACTCCATTGCTGCTATCATTTGCCATTTTCCAGTGAGAGTAAATGTGAATCATTTACAGCCTATTATTTATTATAAGTGCTCATAGCACAGAGCACATAAATGTAAAATAAAATAGGTCCAGGATTTAGTTGTATGGACAAAAAGATAAAATAGAAATTGTAATGTTCCTGCCACTGGCCTTATTTCCCCCATCCCTGGCCTGAAGACTCCTGGGGTCCTGGCATGCTTCCCTCCACACTCATGCATGGCTGACAGAGGCACAGTGTGTATGCTCTTCCTGGAATGGCGTGTACTATTCAGCAACTCTATGTAAAGGATGCCATAATCCAGGACTGAGGGATTATCTCCAGCTGTGAAGTGCAAAATGGCTTATTCTAGACAAGATTATTAACTGTTTGCTCACCTATTCCACCACCTTCATGTGTAACTTTTCAATCCAGGCCTAACTGCAAAGCCCTTTCTCTTTCCTGAAAGTAAGAGCTCTCAAAAGTGTGGAACACAGAAAACTGGTGACACCCAGAATAATTTTAGTGCTACTTGGACACTAAAAACTTAATAGTAGGGCTTCCCTGGTGGTCCAGTGGTTAAGACTCTACACTTCTACTGCAGGGGGCATGTGTGTGGCATGGCCAAAAAAAAATTTAATAGTAATATATGTGTTTTATTTGGCAGTAAACATATAGCTAATCACAGCCACTTCAAGGCCTTGGTGGGATGATGAGGAGTGTGTTGACATTACACACTCCATGGAATATCACCATAAATTTTCCTCTAAATATCTCTGCTCTTTCTCCCAGATTTCTTCCTTTATTGGCAATTGACCAGTTTCTCTCTCCCCACTCTCACTCCTTCTCCCTGTCTTCCTCTCAATCCTCCCTCCCTTATCATACTTCTTGATTCTCCAGGAATAGAAGCTGCCTCTCCTTCCTTCCCCTCTATCATCTGTTTTTCCAGAAGCCAACTCCAAGCGTCTCATTTGCATACTTTCTACCAGAAACCATTTCTGCAATAAAGGACTCTCCTCAGAATACAGTTTTTTGGATGACAGCAGGACAACTGTAAACAGCAATGAATTTTCCCTCTTAGAAAGTGTTCAAATAAATTACCCTGTCCCCAAAAGACAGAAAACATAACTACATTTCAGGAAGAATAATGCCATACTTAATTTCATTGGGGTGTCGTGAACATCTTGCCACAGGACCTGGGGAGATGTCTCAGGGGTGATAAATTGGCTGATAGTATTGAGAGGAAATGGGATGTAAACTCCATAAAACTACGTCAGAGAGAAAAGGAAAGGGACGATTTTTGGTAGATAATTAAGCTGAGGAGCACCTGCACGGCCTGCTCAGCAGCCTTTGTGGGCCTTGGCATGGTATGACTGTGGGTTTCCATCCTAAGTGTGTGACATAGCACTTCTCTTACTTTGTGCGTGTCTCCAAACTTCTCAGATTTCAGTTTGCTCATCTTGAAAAACGGAAATGGTATTATGCATTCTTGATTGTCTTATGAGAATTAGATGAGAGGATACATATGAAATGTTAAGTAGTACGGACATCAATTCATTTCACTCTTTTTATTTCAGTTTAAAATTTAAAATGAAAATGTAAAAAAAACTTTTAAACATCTTATTGTATTTATTTATGTATTTATTTATTTACATCTTTATTAGAGTATAATGGCTACACAATGATGTGTTACTTTCTGCTTTATAACAAACTGAATCACTTAGACATATACATATGTTCCCATATCTCTTCCCTCTTGCACTTCCCTCCCTCCCACCCCTCCAGGCGGTCACAAAGCACCGAGCTGATCTCCCTGTGCTATGCAGCTGCTTCCCACTAGCTATCTACCTTACATTTGGTAGTGTATATATGTCCATGCCTCTCTCTTGCTTTGTCACAGCTTACTCTTCCGCCTCCCCATATCCTCAAGTCCATTCTCTAGTAGGTCTGTGTATTTATTCCCATCTTACCCCTAGGTTCTTCATGACATTTTTTTTCTTATATTCCATATATATGTGTTAGCATATGGTATTTGTCTTTCTCTTTCTGACTTACTTCACTCTCTATGACAGACTATAGTTCTATCCACCTCATTACAAATAGCTCAATTTCGATTCTTTTTATGGCTGAGTAATAGTCCATTGTATATATGTGCCACATCTTCTTTAGCCATTCATCCGATGATGGACACTTAGGTTGTTTCCATCTCCGGGCTATTGTAAATAGAGCTGCAATGAACATTTTGGTACATGACTCTTTTTGGATTATGGTTTTCTCAGGGTATATGCCCAGGAGTGGGATTGCTGGGTCATATGGTAGTTCTATTTGTAGTTTTTTAAGGAACCTCCATACTGTTCTCCATAGTGGCTCTACCAGTTCACATTCCCACCAGCAGTGCAAGAGTGTTCCCTTTTCTCCACACCCTATCCAGTATTTATTGTTTCTAGATTTTTTGATGATGGCCATTCTGACTGGTGTGAGATGATATCTCATTGTAGTTTTGATTTGCATTTCTCTAATGATTAATGATGTTGAGCATTCTTTCATGTGTTTGTTGGCAGTCTGTATATCTTCTTTGGAGAAATGTCTATTTAGGTCTTCTGCCCATTTTTGGATTGGGTTGTTAGTTTTTTCTAATTTAGCTACATGAGCTGCTTGTAAATTTTGGAGATTAATCCTTTGTCAGTTGCTTCATTTGCAAATATTTTCTCCCATTCTGAGGCTTGTCTTTTGGTCTTGTTTATGGTTTCCTTTGCTGTGCAAAAGCTTTGAAGTTTCATTAGGTCCCATTTGTTTACTTTTGTTTTTATTTCCATTTCTCTGGGAGGTGGGTCAAAAAGGATCTTGCTGTGATTTATGTCACAGAGTGTTCTGCCTATGTTTTCCTCTAAGAGTTTGATAGTTTCTGGCCTTACATTTAGGTCTTTAATCCATTTTGTGCTTATTTTTGTGTATTGTGCTAGGGCGTGATCTAATTTCATACTTTTACGTGGACCTGTCCAGTTTTCCCAGCAGCACTTATTGAAGACACTATCCTTTCTCAACTGTACATTCCGTCCTCCTTTATCAAAGATAAGGTGACCATATGTGCATGGGTTTATCTCTGGGCTTTCTATCCTGTTCCATTGATCTATCTTTCTGATTTTGTGCCACTACCATACTGTCTTGATTACTGTAGCTTTGTAGTATAGTCTGAAGTCAGGGAGCATGATTCCTCCAGCTCCGTTTTTTGTTCTCAAGATTGCTTTGGCTATTTGGGGTCTTTTGTTTTTCCATACAAATTGTGAAATTTTTTGTTCTAGTTTTGTGAAAAATGCCAGTGGTAGTTTGATCGGGATTGCATTGAATCTGTAGATTGCTTTGGGTAGTAGAGTCATTTTCACAATGTTGATTCTTCCAATCAAAGAACATGGTATATCTCTCCATCTATTTGTATCATCCTGAATTTCTTTCCTCAGTGTCTTATAATTTTCTGCATACAGGTCTTTTGTCTCCTTAGGTAGGTTTATTCCTAGATATTTTATTCTTTTAGTTGCAATGGCAAATGGGAGTGTTTTCTTGATTTCACTTTCAGATTTTTCATCATTAGTGTATAGGAGTGCAAGCGATTTCTGTGCATTAATTTTGTATCCTGCTACCTTACCAAATTCATTGATTAGCTCTAGTAGTTTTCTGGTAGCATCTTTAGGATTCTGTATGTATAGTATCATGTCATCTGCAAACAGTGACAGCTTTACTTCTTCTTTTCTGATTTGGATTCCTTTTATTTCCTTTTCTTCTCTGATTGCTGTTGCTCAAACTTCCAAAACTATGTTGAATAACAGTTATGAGAGAGTGCAACCTGTCTTGTTCCTGATCTTAGTGGAAATGCTTTCAGTTTTTCACCATTGAGGATGATGTTGGCTGTGGGCTTGTCATATATGGCCTTTATTATGTTGAGGAAAGTTCCCTCTATGCCTACTTTCTGCAGGGTTTTTATCATAAATGGGTGTTGAATTTTGTTGAAAGCTTTCTCTGCATCTATTGAGATGATCATATGGTTTTTCTCCTTCAATTTGTTAATATGGTTTATCACATTGATTGATTTGCGTATATTGAAGAATCCTTGCATTCCTGGAATAAACCCCACTTGCTCATGGTGTATGATCCTTTGAATGTGCTGTTGGATTCTGTTTGCTAGTATTTTGTTGAGGATTTTTGCATCTATGTTCATCAGTGATATTGGCCTGTAGTTTTCTTTCTTTGTGACATCCTTGTCTGGTTTTGGTATCATGGTGATGGTGGCCTCGTAGAATGAGTTTGGGAGTGTTCCTCCCTCTGCTATATTTTGGAAGAGTTTGAGAAGGATAGGTGTTAGCTCTTCTCTAAATGTTTGATAGAATTCACCTGTGACGGCATCTGGTCCTGGGCTTTTGTTTGTTGGAAGATTTTTAATCCCAGTTGCAATTACAGTGCTTGTCATTGGTCTGTTCATATTTTCTATTTCTTCCTGATTCAGTCTTGGCAAGTTGTGCATTTCTAAGAATTTGTCCATTTCTTCCAGGTTGTCCATTTTTTTGGCATAGAGTTGCTTGTAGTAATTTCTCATGACCTTTTGTATTTCTGCAGTGTCAGTTGTTACTTCTCCTTTTTCATTTCTAATTCTGTTGATTTGAGTCTTCTCCCTTTTTTTCTTGATGAGTCTGGCTAATGTTTTATCAATTTTGCTTATCTTCTCAAAGAACCAGCTTTTATTTTTATTTATCTTTGCTATCATTTCCTTCATTTCTTTTTCATTTATTTCTGATCTGATCTTTATGATTTCTTTCCTTCTGGTAACTTTGGGGTTTTTTTGTTCTTCTTTCTCTAGTTGCTTTAGGTGCAAGTTTAGGTTGCTTATTCGAGATGTTTCCTGTCTCTTAAGGTAGGATTGTATTGCTATAAACTTCCCTCTTAGAACTGCTTTTGCTGCATCCCATAGGTTTTGGGTTGTCGTGTCTCCAATGTCATTTGTTTCTAGGTATTTTTTGATTTCCTCTTTGATTTCATCAGTGGTCACTTCGTTATTAAGTAGTGTATTGTTTAGCCTCCATGTGTTTGTATTTTTTACAGATATTTTCCGGTAATTGATATCTAGTCTCATAGCGTTGTGGTCAGAGAAGATACTTGATACAATTTCCATTTTCTTAAATTTACCAAGGCTTGATTTGTGACCCAAGATATGATCTATCCTGAAGAATGTTCCATGAGCACTTGAGAAAAATGTGTATTCTGTTGTTTTTGGATGGAATGTCCTATAAATATCAATTAAGTCCATCTTGTTTAATGTATCATTTAAAGCTTGTGTTTCCTTATTTATTTTAATTTTGTTTGATCTCTCCATTGGTGAAAGTGGGGTGTTAAAATCCCCTACTATGAATGTGTTACTGTCGATTTCCCCTTTTATGGCTGTTAGTATTTGCCTTATGTATTGAGGTGCTCCTATGTTGGGTGCATAAACATTTACAATTGTTATGTCTTCTTCTTGGATCGATCCCTTCATCATTATGTAGTGTCCTTCTTTGTCTCTTCTAATAGTCTTTATTTTAAAGTCTATTTTGTCTGATATGAGAATTGCTACTCCAGCTTTCTTTTGGTTTCCATTTACATGGTATATCTTTTTCCATCCCCTTACTTTCGGTCTGTATTTGTCTCTAGGTCTGAAGTGTGTCTCTTGTAGACAGCATATATATGGGTCTTGTTTGTGTATCCATTCAGCCAATCTGTGTCTTTTGGTGGGAGCATTTAGTCCATTTACATTTAAGGTAATTATCGATATGTATGTTCCTATTCCCATTTTCTCAATTGTTTTCGGTTCATTTTTGTAGGTCTTTTCCTTCTTTTGTGTTTCTTGCCTAGAGAAGTTCCTTTAGTATTTGTTGTAAAGGTGGTTTTGTGGTGCTGAACTCTCTCAGCTTTTGCTTGTCTGTAAAGGTTTAATTTCTCCATCAAATCTGAATGAGATCCTTGCTGGGTAGAGTAATCTTGGTTGCTGGTTTTTTCCCTTCATCACTGTAAATATGTCCTTCCAGTCCCTTCTGGCTTGCAGAGTTTCTGCTGAAAGATCAGCTGTTAAGTTTATGGCGATTCCCTTGTGTGTTATATGTTGCTTTTCCCTTGCTGCTTTTCTTTCTCTTTTTTCTTTTTTTTGCGGTACGTGGGCCTCTCACTGTCGTGGCCTCTCCCGTTGCACAGCACAGGCTCCGGACGCGCAGGCCCAGCAGCCATGGCTCACGGACCCAGCCGCTCCGCGGCATGTGGGATCCTCCCGGACCGGGGCACGAACCCGTGTCCCCTGCATCGGCAGGCGGACTCTCAACCACTGCGCCACCAGGGAAGCCCCCTTGCTGCTTTTAATATGTTTTCTTTGTATTTAATTTTTGACAGTTTGATTAATATGTGGCTTGTCGTATTTCTCCTTGGATTTATCCTGTATGGGAATCTCTGTGCTTCCTGGACTTAATTCACTATTTCCTTTCCCATATTAGGGAAGTTTTCAAGTATAATCTCTTCAAATATTTTCCATTCCCTTTATTTTTCTCTTCTTATTCTGGAACCCCTATAATTCGAATGTTGGTGCGTTTAATGTTGTTCCAGAGGTCTCTGAGACTGTCCTCAGTTCTTTTCATTCTTTTTTCTTTATTCTGCTCTGCAGTAGTTATTTCCACTATTTTATCTTCCAGGTCACTTATCCGTTCTTCTGCCTCAGTTATTCTGCTATTGATCCCATCTAGAGTATTTTTAATTTCATTTATTGTGTTGTTCATTGTTGTTTGTTTCATCTTTAGTTCTTCTAGGTCCTTGTTAAATGTTTCTTGCATTTTGTCTATTCTATTTCCAAGATTTTGGATCATCTTTACTATCATTATTCTGAATTCTTTTTCAGGTAGACTGCTTATTTCCTCTTCATTTGTTAGGTCTGTTGGGTTTTTATCTTTCTCCTTCATCTGCTGTGTGTTTTTCTGTCTTCTCATTTTGCTTATCTTACTGTGTTTGGGGTCTCCTTTTTGCAGGCTGCAGGTTCATACTTCCCGTTGTTTTTGATGTCTGTCCCCAGTGGCTAAAGTTGGTTCAGTGGGTAGTGTAGGCTTCCTGGTGGAGGGGACTAGTGCCTGTGTTCTGGTGGATGAGGTTGGATCTTGTCTTTCTGGTGGGCAGGTCCACGTCTGGTGGTGTGTTTTGGCGTGTCTGTGGACTTATTAAGATTTTAGGCAGCCTCTCTGTTAATGGGTGGGTTTGTGTTCCTGTCTTGCTAGTTGTTTGGCATAGGGTGTCTAGCACTATAGTTAGTTTGCTGGTCGTTGACTGAAGCTGGGTGCTGGTGTTGAGGTGGAGATCTCTGGGAGATTTTCGCCGTTTGATATTATGTGGAGCTGGGAGGTCTCTTGTGGACCAGTGTCCTGAAGTTGACTCTCCCACCTCAGGGGCCCAGCACTGACTCCTGGCTGCAGCACCAAGAGCCTTTCATCTACACGGCTCAGAATAAAAGGGAGAAAACATAGAAAGAAAGAATTAGTAGAAGTAGAAATAAAGAAAGAAAAGGAAAGAAAGAAAGAAAGAAAGGAGGGAGAGAGGGAGGGAGGAAGCAAGGAAGGAAGGAGGGAAGGAAGAAAAGAAAGAAAGAAAGAAGATAAAGTAAAATAAAATAAAGTAAATTATAAAAAAGTTAATAAAATAGAAAATAATTATTAAGAAAAAATTTTTTTTTAAAAAATGGACGGATAGAACCCTAGGACAAATTGTGGAAGCAAAGCTATACAGACAAAATCTCACACAGAAGCATACACAGATACACTCACAAAAAGAGGAAAAGGGGAAAAAATAATAAATCTTGCTCTCAAAGTCCACCTCCTCAATTTGGGATGATTCGTTGTCTATTCATGTATTCCACAGATGCAGGGTACATCAAGTTGATTGTGGAGCTTTAATCCGCTGCTTCTGAGGCTGCTGGGAGAGATATCCCTTTCTCTTCTTTGCTCGCACAGCTCCCGGGGTTCAGCTTTGGATTTGGCCCTGCCTCTGAGTGTAGGTCGCCGGAGGGCATCTGTTCTTCGCTCAGACAGGATGGGGTTAAAGGAGCCGCTGCTTCGGGGACTCTGGCTCACTCAGGCAGGCGCGAGGGAGGGGTACAGATGCGGGACGAGCCTGCAGTGGCAGAGGCCGGCGTGACATTGCACCAGCCTGAGGCGCGCCGTGCGTTCTCCTGGGGAGGTTGTCCCTGGATCCCGGGAACCTGGCAGTGGCAGGCTACACAGGCTCCCCGGAAGGGGGGTGTGGATAGTGACCTGTGCTCGCACACAGACTTCTTGCTGGCGGCAGCAGCAGCCTTAGCATCTCATGCATGTCTCTGGGGTCCGCGCTTTTAGCCACGGCTTGCGCCCGTCTCTGCAGCTCCTTTAAGCAGTGCTCTTAATCCCCTCTCCTTGCGCACCAGGAAACAAAGAGGGAAGAAAAAGTCTCTTGCCTCTTCGGCAGGTCCAGACTTTTCCCCGGACTCCCTCCCGGCTCGTCGTGGTGCACTAATCCCCTGCAGGCTGTGTTCACGCCACCAACCCCCGACCTCTCCCTGCGCTCCAACTGAAGCCAGAGCCTCAGCTCCCAGCCCCTCCCGCCCCAGCGGGTGAGCAGACAAGCCTCTCGGGCTGGTGAGTGCCGGTCAGCACCGATCCTCTGTGCGGGAATCCCTGCTTTGCCCTCCGCGCCCCTGTTGCTGTGCTCTCCTCCGCGGCTCCGAAGCTTTTGCCCTCCGCCACCCGCAGTCTCCACCCGCGAAGGGGCTTTCTAGTGTGTGGAAACCTTTCCTCCTTCACAGCTCCCTCCCACTGGTGCAGGTCCCGTCCCTATCCTTTTGTCTCTGTTTATTCTTTATTCTTTTGCCCTACCCAGGTACGTGAGGAGTTTCTTGCCTTTTGGAAGGTCTGAGGTCTTCTGCCAGCGTTCAGTAGGTGTTCTGTAGGAGTTGTTCCACGTGTAGATGTATTTCTGGTGTATCCGGCCCGCTGTCCCCACGACTGTAGTGGCTTCGGGCGCCGGGGCTCCTCCAGAGCCGGCAGCCTCAGTGAGCCCGCCCTCCCCTCGGGCTCCGGGGCAGTTCCCTGACGGCGGAGGGAAGAGACCCCGAGCCGGGAGTTCCAGCTCTCTTATTGTATTTATTTTTATAGTTATCTATCAATTACCATGATTTTTCATTTCAATCTTAAAAGTCATTCAATTTTCCTGAAAGTATTAGAAAAAATCAGCACAGTGGCATCCAGATATGTCAGATTCTTAAAAGTGGGGAATGAGTGACTGAGTTGTGAGAAATGCTAACCCATCTTATGCCCTGTGGTGTGGACTGCTGGCTACAATGAAGGATGACACTGAAAATGGGTAAGAATTCACCTCTCTATTTTACCTCATAGCGCAATAGAGAACTTTACTTGGCACCTAATACACAGCAGCCAAATTATGGTACCGACTTTACTAATTCCAGATTGGAAGACAGGTTTCAACAAACATTCAATGATGCTTACTATATTTCAGTCTGGATTTCCTGGGTGAGGCCGATGCATGCACAGGACAGCATAAAAACAGGACTGTAGGAGGTGAGTAAGAAGTCTTTACCCAGTACCGCAGGAAGAAAAAGATTAATTCATATAGATTGAAAATGAGCGGCCAAAGGAGTAGGAGGAAAACCAGGAGAGTTATCTCCTTGTGAGTGTGAAAATGTTCACTTATATTGGCAGTTTCACTAATCATTAGGTTGATGAATTTAATTCTGCCAGAATTTAATTCTTTCAAAATTCTATTTATGAATTTAAATTCTAAAATTAAATAATACAGTTGTTAGGCTTGCATGAATTCAACAGTTTATTCACCCGACAAGGATTTATTAAAGACTCATTGTGTATAACACCGTTTGTATTTGGGAAAGTTTCGGTAAGTCATCTAAGATGCTCTCACCCTGAGGCCATATTAGTGGATAGGATGATACCAAATTGTCCAAGATTCATTAATAAGCAAATAAGTCAGGAGTGGAAGATCTGGAGGGTTCTAAACATGACGTAATGATGAAAACTACAAATCTCCCTCTAAGTGAAAGGAAGTTTGAGTACAGTGGTGGGATAACAGCTGTCCTTTGCTGAAGGATGGGTCAAACAATAAATGTTTACTGAGCACCTGTGTGTACCACAACTGGGATTTCTAGACATGGAGAGGAACCAAGACAAGGCTACAAATACTTGTAGTCTAGTGGACAGACAGTTATACAGAAATGTCATCACCAAACATTTGACAAGCGTTTTGACAGGGTTAGGAAGAAAAAGCACTGGAAACAGAGTAAGGCTTCTAAACACCAGGCTGAGGGGTGGGCAAGTGTGATCAGGCTGTAAAAAGGCTTAACTTGGTCAGGGACACAGTGGTGTAGTCAGTTCTCATCACTAGTGGTCCATGCAATTTACATTACCCCAAGCTCCCACCTATAACAGTGTCATCACTTTTAATTCAGGACTCAAATGTACACTGCCCCCTCACTCTGCTGTCACTTCCATGGTGCCTTCTCTTTCCTGACTCACTATAGAGAAAAGTTGTTGGTTTCAGGCCTATTGGTTTCACAGCAGCAATTTTGAGATCTAACTTAGCACTTTACAGGGAAACTCTTCCCTGATGGGTTCCTAGATTTTGCACGTGTGAACCCTATCAGAAAACATAATGCATGTCTCATCAGGAAGGACAGGTATAACTCAGTAAGTATAATGTAAGTGAAATGTCATAGTGAGTGGATGAAGGTCTGGTTTTGGAAACAGACAAACCTGGATGTGGGTCCCAACTCCATCACTTACCACCCAAGTTACCTAACATCTTTCAGCTTGTTTCCTCATCTATAGAAGGCAGGGGGTGGGTATTGAAAAATACCTCTCAGAGTAGTTGGGAAAGAAAAAAATCCACATATTGAGATGATCTGTTTATGTTTCTGTATTGTTAGACTGTAAGTTCTCAGAGTGTAAGGACCTTTTCTGAGTCATCTCTGTGACCTGAAAATTCCCATAAATATGTCCAGCCCAGTATAGCCACTCTGTCTAATTTCTCATGCCATTTTTCTGAACCAGGTTTCAGCTGCTTCTGCTCTGAAGTGACAATGCTTATCTTGAAGATTCCTTCTTGCATATCTTGGAGTTTCTTTCTTGCGTCCTAGAGGTCTATGGAAACTTTTCATGTGCCAGCATTGATGGTCATCTCCACAGACGAAAGTATATTTTGCTCCATTGTGACTTTTGCTGTCATTTGAGTTAATGAGCTACACTTGGATGGAGCTGAGCCAGAAACAATTTGTCACTCTCTCTGCCATGTTAAATTTTATACACAGATGATTCAAGAGGCAGGCTGGAGGCCTTTTAGAGGTGTATGACTTTATTACCAGAAAGGTTGGAGGGATGTGAACAGCAGCAGCTTCTTTTACTCCATCTGCCAGGGGCACTCTTATAATATCCCTGTCAGAGCCCTAATCCCATTGCACTGTAAACAGTGGTAACTTGTCTATCTCACCACTGTGACCTTCCAGAGGCAAGGAAATGTAGTTATTCCTCTTTTTATTCCCAGCACCCATGACAGGTTCCTGGTACATAGAGGACATTTGATAAGTGCTTCTTGAATAAATGAATGAGAGCTTTTGTGAATTTTATACAACTATGCAGAGGGGATAACAGGCTAAGAGTATTCCTAAAACAATCTTAATGTCACACAACTTGCAAGTGAGAGAGGCAGAATTCCATCCCAGTTCTGCCTAAAGCAGGAAGCGTGCACTCTTTGTTGTATTGGTTTTACTAGACTCTGGGACTTCCTACAGCTTAACTTGGCCACTTTCCATGCTACTCAGAATTCAGAATTCATCGTTGTTTAGGATGGACCTTGTGTCCAAAGCTGGTTCATCGATCAGATTATTCCTTTAACAAGTATTTATTATTCATTTAAAATGACTAGCCACCCCTGCAAAGACAAGGGTTAAAACCATAGAGAACAGAGCACCAAGCATAGTAGAGTCTCTGCATTGGTCCAATACACCCAAAGATGATGGTGACTGCCTGGAGTAAGGGGGTAAGACCAGTGGTGTGCTGTAGGCAGCTCATACCAACTCAGAGCAGATGATTAAAAATAAATTATTTGAACTTACAATAAATTAATTATATAAATAGGTAAAAATACTCAAAACTTATTGCTTCCTAATTATTTTATTACATTTTACTATTATCTATGTTCTTGAAGTTATTTATATCTTTTGTATCTGTATTGTGGAAATGTTATATAATGGTATGCAACTGCATATCTCTACTTAGATATGTATCCAGTGCCTTTACATTGGTAGCTGGAAACAGGCCATAATGAGGGTATTTACAGCACACCATAGACATCAGGAAATCAGGGTTTGATCGATTGTTATGTTGATTGTCTAGAATTAAGAAAGTGATGTAAAATATGTTTTTGTTTTTGTGGGGGGTCTTTGTTTGTTTTCTTTGTCTGTGAGACTTGGGGGATGTTAGTTCCCCAACTAGGCGTTGAACCCAGGCCTACAGCAGTGCAAGTACCAAGTCCTAACCACTGGACCACCAGGGAATTCCTTAAAATATGTTAATGCAGATTAAATTTAAATGTGTTTTGTTTCTGTAGCCATTACATTGTGAATAGAATAGCACACAGAATTGAGGAACTAGTCTTTTAGTATTTGAAAAACTATTGTGGAATTCAGTAAGGAAGTCGTGGAAGTCATTAATGAATTAGTGAAGTTCTGATATAGGTCTTCACCTCTGTTTGAGTTTTGTCTTACTAGTTAACATAAACAACTTAAAAACCAAAATTCATGTCAGAACTACACTTGGAGAGACACGTGTTAAGTATTTACCAGTATTTATTGGGTCAATACCCTTAACTCCCCCCCTCCCACCACACACACACACACACACAAAATAACCTGGCCTCCCAGCACTGACTAGTGGTTCCAGAGCAGTGTAGGTGACATCGGAAGAGACGATTAGAGAAAATGAGCCATAAGGTCTTGAAGCAAGGGGTGGGGGTTGGGTACAAATGGAGGAGGAAGGAGAAAATAATGAAGAGGGGGAGGAGTTAGGCCATTTCTATGAGTAAACCTGTGTGAGAATATATATCTAATGTTTACTTTAGATTCATTTGTTTACAAACTTCAAAACATATTCTATACAGATCCAAATATATACATGTACACAAATGTACACACACAGATAGATTTCAAGAATATAAATATGATAGATGTAATGAATTTTATTTAATTTTTAAATAAGTTAAAGCATAGACATGGCAGCTTTTACAGTAAATGTTCAAGAATTTTCAAAAACACTGGTTGGTTCTTTCCCCACATTTTGTACTCAAATGGTAAATACATTTTTCAGAATTTCTTACCATTGGCAAGAAATAGCTATATTTTAATTTTCATACTTTCTGAATAAGTTTGAATTTTATGAAAAGCCAGTAGTAGTTCTACTTCAATGTCTGGCACGTTGTGGGTGCCCTTAGTTTATATATACATAGATATTTATTGAATACTGATGTATCAGATGCTGTACTGAGCACTTGGGCTTTAGAGAGAATTGGTTCGGATCCTTACCCTCAACATGCTTGCAGAGAACAACAAACAAATACAATTTATGATCAGATATTGAGGCCAGAAGTCTGTTCCTCATGTGCATCACACTCTCTACAACTTCTAAGACATCATATATATTATTCCTTTCCCTGGAAAATTCTAGTTCCATTTTACACCTGACCAACTCCTGTTTACTTCTTATGTCTCATATGACAAGTCTCTTTCTTTGAAAGTCTATAGCTTGCCCCCATCTTGATCTGTGTTATCAGGACATGTTGAATTCCCCCATCACTGTGAGCACCTACCAGAGTTTGTTGTAGTTTCTGTCTCCTCCAACAAGCTGCAAGCTTGGCAAGGACTGAGACCAGGTATAATCCCAGAGCCTATTTCAGGATGTCAATGAAAAAATGTCGCTTGCCATATCAGGAAACAAAAGATATTGCAGCCATCAAGCCACTATATTACAACCACCCCGACGGTGAACCCTGAGGGAACTCAGGATATAAACAGGATGCCCACCGTCAAGCCATCAACCACTGCATCCACCCTGCAACAGTGCACCCTCAGGAGACTCAAGATGAGAAAGCACAGGATACTGGCCCCAGATAGCTGAGGTGCATATCAGAGGAATGATTTCATTGAGCCCAGAATTTTGAATCTTCCCATACATAGAAAAGCACTAAATTCATTAACTTGAGATGTCTGGTTTTCTTTAATCAACAGTAATCTTTTGAAGTTCCAAACTACCTGGCCTTGTTGCAAAAGCTCCTGTATGTCCTGGCTCCTCCCTTAACTCTTCAGAGCTGTCCCTCAGAGCTATCTGAGAGGCTGTGTCCCGGGGTTAAGTCCTCAGTTTTGTCTGCCAAATAAAACTTAATTCTCAACTTTTACGTTGTGCATTTTTTTCAGTCGACAAGTACATACCACACTAGTATTAATAAAAGGCACTATGACAGCTGGAAGTCTGAGTTTATAGGGTAAGGATAAAAAGCAGATAGAAATAATGCATCCACGTCAATTTCTTATTCACAAGTCACAGGCAAAGGTGGATGAATAGACATGGCTAAGGACTGGAAATTTATTGATAGAGGTTCTTTTCTTAAGATACTAAATAGTGCAAGATCTTATTCAGAAAAAGAAAACTGAAAATAGAATCTGGGAGCAATTATTTTATTAAAGATTTCCTATTTCATGAGAAGAGACACACAGAAAGAGAGGTCTTCTTTTTCTGCTTGACACTGTTTTTCCTGGTTGTAATTCCTGGAACAGTTATTGTAGAGGAAAGCATGCCACCCACTGGGGTTCTTTCCCAGAGACTCTGAGAAAGAAAGCTTCACCCATTCCCTTTGAATTTCTCAAGTGTTGCAACAAAATCATCCAGTAATGTGACATTACTTACAATGTCCACCGGAGGGCGATATGCTCCTACTGATACCACCTGTTGCATAATCTGCAAGGACTAACTTTAGTTACTTATAGTATTAAGAATACATAATAAATTAAGTAAAATAAAAGACGCCCCTTCGATATATGTAAAGACATAGAGGAAAAGATGTAAATGGCACCAATCCTGCCCCCACTCCCATTTCCTTACCCATGGTCCCAGGGTAGACTAGATTCCCAGGGGTCCTGGAATGCTTCTGTTCCACACTGATGTGTGACACAGGGCACAGAGTTAATGGTTTCGCCTGGAGTATAGCTGGTCTTCTTAGGTTCCTTTGTATCTCATCCTGGAGAGAGGACAAGATTAGGAGATGAATATTATTATTGTAACCATTTTAGAGATGAGGACCCTGAAACTGAAGCCCAGAGAAGTTTATTATCTGGTCCAAGAATAGGGGCCTCATCTCTGTGCTCCCACAGTACCCTGTTCTTTCCCTAGCCACAATCTGTTGTAAGCTGACTGTTATTTGTTTTTCTCATCCACTAGATAGAAGTGATAGATGCCTAGGGACTGCATTTTTTTTAAATGCAAATGGTTTTCTTTATATATATAAATTTATTTATTTATTTTTGGCTGCACTGGGTCTTCGTTGCTGTGCGTGGGCTTTCTCTAGTTGTGGTGAGCGGGGGCTACTCTTCGTTGCAGCGAGCGGGCTTCTCATTGAGGTGGCTTCTCTTGTTGCAGAGCGTGGACTCTAGGCACACAGGCTTCAGTAGTTGTGGCACGCGGGCTCAGTAGTTGTGGCTCGCAGGCTCTAGAGCACAGACTCAGTAGTTGTGGCACATGGACTTAGCTCTGCGGCATGTGGGATCTTCCCGGACCAGGGCTCGAACCCGTGTCCCCTGCATTGGCAGGCGGATTCTTAACCACTGCACCATCAGGAAGTCCCTGCATTTTAAAAAAATTAGTAAAAATTTAAAAAGTTTATTTTATTGAAGTATGATTTGATTTACAATGTTGTGTTAATTTCTACTATACAGCAGAGTGATTCAGTTATACATATACACATACATTCTTTTTCATATTCTTTTCCATTATGGTTTATCACAGGATATTGAATGTAGTTCCCTGTGCTATACAGTAGGACCTTGTAGTTTATCCATCCTATATATAATAATTTGCATCTGTTAATCCCAAACTCCCAATCCATCCCTCCCCCACTCCCCTCCTCCTTGGCAACCACAAGTCTTTTCTCTATATTCATGAGTCTGTTTCTGCTTTGTTTCATTTGTGTCATATTTTAGATTCCACATATAAGTGATATCATATGGTGTTTGTCTTTCTCTGACTTACTTCACTTAGTACGATAATCTCTAGGTCCATCCATGTTGCTGCAAATGGCATTATTTCATTTTTTTGATGGTTGAGTAGTGTTCCATTGTATATATATACCACATCTTCTTTATCCATTCATCTGTTGATGGACATTTAGGTTGCTTCCATGTCTTGGCTATTGTAAGTAGGGCTGCTATAAACATAGGACTGCATGTATCTTTTCGAATTATGCTTCTGTAGGGACTGCATTTTGTTCACTGCTCTGTCCTAGCATGGAGAGCAGTGCTAGGCAGCTAGTAGGCATAAAATGGAGTAAAGCTGGAGAGATAATAAGGTATGAGGTGGGGTAGGATGAGGTTCTATCTGACATGATTCCTCTGTTAGTGGCTTGTAGCCTATTACTTCTTCTATCCCATCACTGGACTGCTCTGACTCTCACTTTAAGTGGCCAAAAATGGCACCTGAGAGAATGTATATTAAATTATCTGGATCCTAGAGCCAACTACAATCATGATCATTGATCCTTCTTTTCAATGCCCTGATATAATAACAGCAACAACACTAGCAAATTCTTATTGCGTGCTTGCTAGGTGTCACTCACTGTGCCAGGAGATTATATGCATGACCTCATTTAAACCTCACAGTGAAGTTGAGTGTGGGTTTTTCCAGATTTTACAAAGCCAGACATCAGTAGGTAGAAGACTTGGGATTTCAGCCCAGGCCCAAATGCCAAGTCCTTGCTCTTTCCTTTAAGTAAGAGATGCCTAAAGCATGGCACATAGACCACTGTAAGTGTCCACAATGACTTTAATGGTACATGGATGAACAACTCATATACAATTTTAAAGTATATTATATTTTTTGTGCAATAGAAGAGAAGACAGCTAACACATGAAGAAATATTGCGGCCTTCTTCGGAGGCAGGGGGAAAAACATTGACATCACACAGCCTGTGCAAGACCCTTTAAATACTCCCTTGAACACCTCTGTCCTTTCCCCACTGGATCTAAGCTGCTTATCGCTTCTCTTTCCCTCCAATTCCCCATCCCCAAACACCTGGGAGGTCATCCCCTTGTCCCAACAGCTTGTCCAGTGTCAGGTTCTAGCACTTTCTCTCATCACTTTTCACCAGCACAACAGCTCTCGACTTTCATTCTCACACCAGCCCAGGACACATACGTTGTATGCCAGCTTAACAATGCTGTCTGCAACTCCTGAACATGGGTTTTTAACCAAATAAACTCATGAATGATTTGCACACGGCATAGAGAAGGAGAAAATAGTCAACATTCACTTTGAAAGAAAAGTCACTCTGAGGAAAAGAGAAAAATCATATATACACATTTCTTTGTACAAAAACACTAACATGATAGAAGCATGAAGTCTTGAACCATTTTTTTTTCTTTCTCTCTCTGGATCCCATCCATGCAATGGAATGTCATATAGGTGTAACTCTAAGTGCAATTTAGTATTTTCTGACCACCAAGATGATGGAATCTCCTGGGGCATATATGTAAGTTAATGTTCTCCCTCCCTTTCTACCTTTTCTAGCTCAACTCAACCTCTAGATGGTGAAGAGACAAGCTATTCCAAATAACAAAGGAAGAAGCTTGTGGAGTAGGGGGACATGTTAGAGAAACCAGGTCATAAATTCCCTCCTTCCAGTTTGGGGCGGGGGATGACGAAAAAATGAGGCGTAGGGATTGAAGGATGATAGCTTCTCTGTGTGATGGCACAGTCATGTTACTCACAATTATACATGGAAACATATCTACTTAGTTGGGTTTTATTTATTTATTTATTAAAAATTAAATTTAAATGCTTTTATTATTATTATTATATTTTTTGGCTGCACCATGTGCAGCTTGTAGGATCTTAGCTGCCTGACCAGGGATCGAACCCGGGCCCTCGGCAGTGAAAGCAAGGAGTCCTAACCACTGGACTGCTAGGGAATTCCCCTGAGTTGGGTTTTAATTTGTTGATAAGTCAAGTTAAGCAATTCAATGCATATTGTATGCCCATCTAATGAAACATATGTACAGAAGAGAAACAGCAAGAAAATGACAAATTGAAAGAACTCCAGACACTTTTACCCAAGTGCTAGAACACTGAAGATATTTATTGGAACTTTACTCCTATGAAATATTATTACCTCAGTGAAAAGCTGGAAAAAAAACTAAACATCCATCAGAAGTTGGTTAAATAAGTTATGGAAGAGCCATATTTTAAAATTCTGTGAAGCCATTAAGTGATGATGTTTCTACATATCATTTGGCATGAAAAGACACTGACCACCTATTGTTTGATAAAAATCTCCAGTATCAAGAAATTACGTATAAATTAATGCTGATTTTGTCGTATACAACATAGTAATACATATTTTCTACTTATTATTTATTTCTGAATACTTAACACATGTACAAGATAGGAATTTCAGAAAATCAAACAGGGCATACAGTGCACAGATATCTCTCACTCTTCTGTCTCCCTGTTCCCCTACCCAGAGACAGATTCCAAAAGAAAACCAAGCAAAATGACAGCATCATTTGAAAAATAAGCACAATGAGGTATGTAATACTAATAAATCTTAAACATAGTATATAAAAATACATTAAATAAACAATGTAGCTGAAAATAACACCTATGTCTAAGTAGCGAAAATGTGAGTGCTGACCTAAAACACACACAGGGATAAGCAATAGAAAACGTCCTAAAAATGTTTAGGAAACCGTTTGGATATAGTGGTCCTACATACCAGTTGCAACTGCTAAAAACAATCCTGTTCACAATAGCGCCATAACCGTACAGTACATATGAACAATCTGCAAATGATTTGTGAGAACTGGGTGATGTAAAAGACGATTTGAAAAAGTAGAGCCACTACTTGCTGATTGGACTGGAAAATTATCATTATCGTTGTACCCAGACAAATGTGTGCTTAGGTTTTTTGTTTTTATTGTCATTATGAGCAAGTCCATTGGAAAACACTGGTGGGGCAGGGGTAGAAACTTGGCGCGACATCACGGGTTCACCAGTCCAGAAACAGACCTCTTTCACACACTGTCTTTGACAAGCACTGAGGTGGTTCCCTCGTGTTTCAGGTGTGTTGCGGGCCCAGTGCCTGCCCCTCTTCGGGAAGAGAGGCAGGGGCTCACTTGTAGACCCACTCTGGACGGCTCTGTGCTCCTTCATGACCCCCTCCCCCCCAATCGCCGCTGTTGAACTCCTCGACGACCACACTGCACACGGTGCTCGCGTCCAGGCAGTGCGTGCCCGCGTCCAGGAAGTGTGAGGCGACGCTGTAAACTCTGGGGTGAGAGACTAACGCGTGGAAACTCTGCACCCTGCACCTGCTGCAGAAGCTGTGCAGAGCTGGGTGGGTGTGGGATTGGTACATCATGATGCTCCTGGCGCCCAGGAAGAGCATGAAGCGCGAGACTGGGACAAGGAAGTGTGGGTGCTGCTTCTTCCTGCACAGCCTGCAGCTGCAAACCAGAACTCACAGGTTTGCAGGGGCCCAGGCTCAAATTTAACCGTGCGGCAGTGGTTCACCCACAGTGTAGTTCACCAGGCCTGGGGACTCGAAGGTGTCCAACAAACTTGGCCGTATGCATGCAGCTGAGGCCTCACAGCTTCCCCAATGTCTCCAGCACTCTGGCTGCGTGCCCAGGTGTATCTCGTTGAGGGGGACAGGGAGGGTGCCGGAGCTTCGGGGCTTGTGGCACACCTTTGGAGCCCGCCTCCCGGGCCCGCTGCCACCAGCGCTTCTGCTGAATCCTTACCAGATCCCACCTGGCCGCCGCTGGCCTCCTCCCCGCGCGTGGCTCCCCACCCGGATTTGGATAGGTGGGCACCACGTGTCCCTGACCGGATGGCTGCACAGGCGGCGGCAGGATCCCCGGTTTCCTTTTGGACCCGCGGCTGAACGTTCGCGCTGCTCCTCACTCTGCCCAAAGTGCCTGCAGCCTTCAAGTGTGTGCCCACGGCCCCTGGTTTCCCAGTAAGTTACTGAGCAGCCTCATTGCATCAGCCTGATTGACCACTTGTGCTGTGAAGAGACCCTTCCCTTGCCCCTATGAAACAGCCTTTACTGGCCTGAAATTCTGGCTGAGCCCATCAGCTGCTGCTTCTCCTAACTACTGTTTTCTATTGTCGATGCAAATCAGCAGCCTAACCTTAAAATATTGAAACACTGAAAATACTGCAGACCTTTTAGCTAGCATGCAGCAGCAGGCAGAACATTTCAAAATAAGCATTGTTCACCTAGTAGAGTCAAACTGAGGCATACAAAAAGACTTTCTGTGTAGTGTGTGAGTAGTTGTGCTAAAGTTGGGAGTAGTAAAGATGATGACCCACAATACTGTGTTACAACACACCAGTGGATCCATAGAGAAACTGGATGTTAACCTCAATATAGGACAAAAAGTCACTTATTTAAGTTCATTCTCTAAGAACAGGAAGTAAAAGAAGAAACAATACATTAATTTGTCCATCTGTACCAAGAACAAATTAACAGCTCTGGGAAGCATAGATAGGAAGCTGAACCGTTCTCTGGAGATTGATGTGATCATTGGGCATGGCCAGAGGAGAGACCCCACAAAATGAACATAGATCCTCTTCCCTGAGGTGTAACAGTTAAACAGTGAGGAGTCTTCAAAAAATTACTTCCTGAATTAAGTAGTGACACCTACACATATTGGCTGCAAGCAGAGATGCACAAATCCACCGGCAATCTAAATTCAGTCATTCTTAACATTTTGTCATATACACATATCTATATGCATGCATATATGTATGTAGTTTTTCAAAAACATTTTTAAGTAAGATACACATATCAGTGCCATTTCGTCTCTCAGTACTTCAGCACTCCTGGCCTAAGAATAAAGACATAATTTATAGCCACAATATCATTATCACACCTATAAGTCAATGATAATTTTCTAATTTCATCTAACTTCCAGTGTAATAGGGAAGACCTTTTGTATTCTATTACAAGTTAATCACTAAAGGGATGTTGTCTATAAAGCTTAAATTATACCTAATGGCCCATCTCTGGGAACCCTGCCTCCCAGGTAATGAGTGTTAAGCTAAAATACCTTCGTTTAGCTCATAGGAAATGTCCTGACCAGGCCCACCTGTGAATGGCTGTGCAAAGGAACAAATTAACACATCCCCTCCGGAGTCTGGCTGGAACCAGGGCTTTACCCCCTCCCCTTTTAGTATAAAAGAAGCCTGAATTTTAACTCAGGGAAGGTGTTTCTTTGGGACACTAGTCCACTATCTTCTTGGTCTGCTGGCTTTCCGAATAAAGCTGCTATTCTTTGCCCCACCCAACAACTCATCTCTCAACTTATTGGCCTGTCGTGTGGTGAGCAGCACAAGCTTGGTCTCAGTAACACCAGTATATATTTTCAATTTCCAAATTGTTTCCTAAATGTGTTTTTAAAATTTCCCCCCTCAACACGGGATCTATTAAAAACCACACATTAAATTTGGTTATGTCTTATTAGTCTGTTTAATCTAGAACAATCTCACCACCCTTTTTTTTCTCCATGATACTGATTTTTTTTTTTTAACAGACCAGGTCAGTTACCTGCTGATTTTACCTGACTGCTTCCTTGTGGTGTCATTTAGATTGTTCTTCTACCCAGTATATTTCCTATACAGCTAAAACTCAGGGCTAAAGGTTTGATTAGATTCAAGTTACACATTTTGGCAAGTATGTTGTTTTGGCAGATGTTGTTGCATACATCATACTGCATCATATCAGAGGTTCATGATGTCAAGTTATCCCAGTAGTAATGATACTAAATGTTATTCTTCATTAAAATGATGATTTCCAGGTTTCTCCATTGTGAAGGTACAGTTTTTACTTTGCAATAAACAAGTAATCTGAGAGGTGTTATTTTGACACTGTGTAACTATCTTGTTCCTTTCCAACCCTTTGCCTAATGGTTTAAGAATCCATTGATAACCTTTGATTGAACCAATTATTTTATTGTTAAATTACAAAATAGTGATTTTCTGATTCTAGATTTCCTTCTACTTTTATTAGCTTTCATTCATCCATAAAGATGATCTTTCTCTCATCAGCTGCAGATGGACTATCTCTCCTTTAAAGGCAGGGTATGTACTTTATTCTTTACTCTGCAAACTGATAATTATAGGTAAAGAGTAGGAGTAATATTCTAATTCAGAAGGATACATGCACCCCAATGTCATAGGAGCACTATTAACAGTAGCCAAGACATGGAAGCAACCTGAATGTCCATCAACAGATGAATGGGTAAAGAAGATGTGGTGTATATATATATACAATAGAATTTTATTTGGCCATAAAAAAGAATGAAATAATACCATTTGCAGCAACATGGATGGACCTAGAGATTATCATACTAAGTGAAGTAAGTCAGACAAAGACAAATATCACATAATATCACTCATATGTGGAATCTAATTTCTAAAAATGATACAAATGAACTTATTTACAAAACAGAAACAGAGTCACAGACACAGAAAACAATCTTATGGTTACCAAAAGGGAAGGGGGAGGAGGGATAAATTAAGAGTTCGGGATTAACAGATACACACCACTATACATAAAATAGATAAACAACAAGGATTTAGTGTATAGCACAGGGAACTATATTCAATATCTTGTAATAATCTATAATGGAAAAGAACCAGAAAATATGTATAAATGAATCACTTTGTTGTACGCTGAAGCTAACACAATATTGTAAATCAACTATTCTTCAATAAAATAAAAATAAATAAAAATTTAAAAAGAGTAGCAGTAATAGTTATCTCCAATTACTGAAAATTATTCCCTCTCTCTGTCTCTTTCTCTCTTTTCCTCTGGGTATTATTTTGGACTCATGGATTTTTATTTACTCAGTAATTTACAGTCAATTTTTTAAAGTTTAAATTGTCCCAACTTTGGCCCATGGGAACCCTTTCAAACCAGCTCCTTCCTGTATCCTTTTGCATTTACCCATTAATCTTTGAGCACTTCCTTGTTTTCCAAATCAACTAGATGCCCCAGGCTCTCCTTGGACTTTTACTATCCTGGCCCTGGAATTACACATTTCTACAAAGAGCTCTGGTTTCTTTTAGTGGAGCATTATATTCAGAACAATGCCTGGATACATCATGGCACACTTTTTACTACTGAACTTTTTATTGTGGTAATTGTAGATATGCATACAGTTGTAATATATAACATGGAAAGATTCCTTGTACCCCTTACCCAATTTCCCCCAATGATAGCATTTTGCAAAACTATAGTATGACAACTAGGATATTTTTATTGATAAAATCCATCAGATTTCCCCAGTTTTATGTATATTCTCTCGTGTGTGTGTGTGTGTGTGTGTATTTATTGATAGTCCTATAGTATAAGCCTGACAGTTGGCTTTTCTTTTTGTAACGCAAGTACCTGACTTAAGCTTTGATTGTCTAGGCATCCACTTCAAAGAAGCATTCACTTCAAAGGTGGCTATCTCAATAAACACAATTGCCACCTATGTGACTACATAAAGAACCTGGCTGAACCCCATAGTCACCCCAAACTCCTTTTAGAGATCTTGGATGATTTTTATAACGGACTGTTTGGGCCGCTTGTCTTTTCTCTTCCCGACCTTTAAATTCCCATTCCTATGTTTTAAATTCACCAATATAAAGTGCGGACAAAAAAATGTTTCTTGCCATTTCAGTAAACAACAAATGTTGCCCACGACCAAGCCATCAGCCACTGCAGCCAACCCCCCCTCCTCTGCAATGGTGCACGCTGAGGGGAATTCAGGATGGAGAAAAACAGGATACTGGCCCTAGATAGTTAAGATGCATATATATCTAAGGAAAAATTTCAGTGACCCCAGTTTCTTGCATCTTCCCCTACATAGAAAAACACTAAAATCAACTTGAGATGTCTGTTTTTGTGATTAGCAGTAATCTTCTGATGATCGACTATATATTTTTTTTTCAGCAAAAACTCCTATATATCCCGGCTCCTCCTTTACCTCTTCAGAACACTCCCTCAGAGTTGAGAGGCTGTCTCCCAGGCAATAGTCCTCAGTAATTTCCCTGAGTAAAACATAACTCATAACTTTTAGGTTGTGTGTTTTTCTTCCAAAGACAAGAGGGAGCCCATAAAACACAAGGCCCCCCACTCTAGACCTCTAAAAGCAGAACCCCAGATCTTGCCCGCTCTCTCTATCTGTGACCTTGCTGTGTGGCCCCAGGTGTGCTATGTCATTTCCAGGACCTGTAAGTAATAAACCTTTTTTTCAAAGTTTCTTGATGGTTATTGCTGAGTGTGTCTTGTGATTATAATAAGAACCACAAGGGCCAGTCCAGCCACAACATTGATTATTGATAGGTTGAGACCAGCACAAAACAAGTTCTATGCAGTTATATCACATATATAGGTAAGTATCCCATCATCACAATTATTAACCACTGGTATGATAAATCTGTTTAATATTTCTAAATTTTGTCATTTCCAAAATTTGATATAAATGAAATCAAACAATATGTAGCTATTTGAGATTGGCTTTTATTCACTCAGCATAATACTCTGGGTAACGTCCAAGTTGTTGGGAGTATCAATAGTTCATTCTTTTTATTGCTGAGCAGTATTTCATGGTGTCTGTTTTATACAGTTTGTTTAAAAATTTACCTGTTGAAAGACATCTGTGATGTTTCCATTTTTTAGTTATCACAAATAAATCTTCTATGGACACTATGTACAGGTTTCTGTATGAACATAAGTTTTCTTTAAGATAAAGAGTTCATTTGCTGGGGTGTATGGTAGTTGTATATTTAGTTTTATAAGAAATGGCCAAACTACTTTCCAGAGTGGCTGTACAATTTTACAATTTTACCAGCAATGCATGTGATCCAATGATGTCTCCATATTCTCCCCGGTGTTTAGTGTTGTCATTAATTTTTATTTTAGCCATTCTGATAGGTGTGTAGTGATATCTCATTGTGGTTTTCACTTGCATCTTCCTCATGGTTAATGATATAGGACATCTTTTCATGTGCTTATATGCCATCTGTGTATCCTCATGTCTTTGTCCATTTTCTAATTGGGTTTGGTTGGGATATTTTTGTTTTGCATTTTTACTGTTGAGTTTTAAGAGTTATTTATATATTCTGGATAGTTTTTTGTTGGATATGTGGTTTACAAATATTTTCTTCTAGTCTGTTCTAATTTTTTCATCCTGTTTACAATGTGCTTTGCAGAGCAAAAGTTTTGGATTTTCATGACATCCAATTTATCAATTTCTCTTTTATTGATCATGACTTGCTGTCAGGCCTCAGAACTCTTTGACCCTAAACCCCAAAGATTTTCTTAAGTTTTGTCCTCAAAGTTTTAAAGTTTTATATTTAAGTCTGTGATTCGCTTTAATTTTTATATAAAGTGTTAGGTTTAGATTAAGGTTTCTTTTTTTTTTGTCTATGGATGTCCAATGACTTCAGCACCATTTCTTTTTTTAGAACTATTTTATTTTATTTTATTAAAAATTTTTTTATTTTTTAGCACCATTTCTTGAAAAGGTTATGAAAAAACTGTTCTTCCTCTATTGAATTGTTCTTGCACCACTGTCAAAAACCAGATGAACATATTTGTGTGGGTCTATTTCTGGGATCTCTATCCTGTTCTATTGATCTGTGTATCTATACTCACACTAATACCACACAGTATTAAGTATTGTAGCTATATAGTGTGGCTTCATATCAGATAGACTAATTCCTTGCACTTTATTCTTCTTTTTCAAGATGATTTATGCTATTCTAAGGCCTGTGCCTTTCCATACAATTTTTTTTTTTGCCACACCGCACAGCATGCAGGATCTTAGTTCCTCAACCAGGGGTTGAACCTGTGCCCCCTGCAGTAGGAGCACAGAGTCTTAACCGCTGGACCACCAGGCAACTCTTCCATACAAATTATTTTCTTCTCCAAAAAAAAGCCTGAGAATTAGATGATTTATTTTCTTATTGTTATTTTTTTAGAACCTGGAGGGAGATGGCTTTTATCTTTTTTATACATCTTTATTAGAGTATAATTGCTTCACAATGCTGTGCTAGTTTCTGTTGTACAACAAAGTGAATCAGCCATATGCATACATATATCCCCACATCCCCTTCTGAATGCTGGAAGTCCAAGATCAGGATGTCAGCATGGTCAGGTTCTGGTTAGAGTTCTCTTCAAGTGCTTACATTGCATCTCCTCAGTGCATGCATGTGAAGGGGCAGGGGGAGATCTCTTCCTCTTCTTTTAAGGCCATGAATCTTACTGGATTAGGACTCTGAATTTTTGAACTCATTTAACTTTAATTACTTCCTAAAAGCCTTATCACCAAATACAGTCACATTGGGGCTTAGGGCTTCAACATATGAATTTGGGTGGGGACACAATTCAGGCCATAGAACTAAGTAATTCATTTTCTTTGGCATAATTGTAAATGGTATTGTATTTTTAATTTGGTTTCCACAGATTCATTGTCAGTATAAAGAAATGGGATAGATTTTAATGCATTGATCTTTTATACTGTGACATGGCTGACCTCACTTATACTAAATAGTAGGACGTTTTTGGTAGATTCCTTGGAATGTTACATGTAGACCATCATGTCATCTGCAAATAGAGACAGTTTTATTTTTCCTTCAAATTTTTATAATTTTTTCTTTATCTTGCCTTATTGCACTACGTAGAATTCCAGTATTATGTTGAATAAAAGTGGTGAGGGCATAAATCTTTGCCTCCTTTTCAATCTTAGAGGGAAAGCATTCAGTCTTTCTTCATTAACTATTTTGTTGGAAGTAGTTTTTTTGTAGATGCTCTTTACCAAGTTCAGGTAATCATCCCCTCTATTCTTAACTTGCTTAGAGGTTTGGTTCTCCCTCAATTTTTTTAAAAATTGAAATTTATTTGACATATAACTGTACATTTCAAGTATACAACATGGTGATTTGATACATTTATATAGTATAATATGACTGCCATTGTAGCAATAGTTAACACCTCTACACCATCACCTAATTATCATTTCTTTTTTGTGGTGGGAATAAATAAGATCTAGTCTCTTAGCAATTTAGATGATTATAACACAATATTGTTGTCTATATTCACTACACTGTAGATTAAATCTCCAAGACTTATTTATCTACTAGTTGCAAGTTTGTACCCTTAAACAACATCTCTCTCATTCTCCCCAATACCCAACCCCTGATAACCAACATTTTGCCCTATGTTTTTATGAGTTTGGCCTTTTTAGATTTCACATGTAAGTGACAGCATACAGCATTTGTCATTGTCTGATTTATCTCACTTAGCATAATGTCCTCAAAGTCCATCCATGTTGTCACAAATGGCAGAATTTTCTTCTTTCTCATTGCTGAATAATATTCCATATTATTATCTGTCCATAGCAGACACACATCTTACATCTTCTTTATCCATTCATCCATTGATGGATACCTAGGTTGTTTCCATATATTGGCTATTGTGAATAATGCTACAATAAAGATGGGAGTACATATATCTCTTTGATATTCTGTTTTCATTTCCTTTGGGTATACAGCCAGAAATGGAATTGCTGGATCATATGGTAGTTCTATGTTTTAAGTTTTTTGAGGATCCTCCAGTAGACAGAACTTAGAGCAGTGCATCTCGTTGTTCATTTGACTTGAAGGAGAGATGGTCAGATATGTGATTATATCCCAATTCAAGGGCTATGGCCAGAGGTTTGGCTGGATGGTCAGGGATTTAGAAAGAACATAGAAAATTGTTGACAAGGAAATTTGGGGAAGAGGTATGTGAATAGACCTCTCTGAATGGGCAAAAAATACAAAATTATTTGTGTCCCTTGTAGATGTCCTCTTAAGGGTGACCTCAGCAAAGGATGATTTTAATAATCCACTGACACATTCTCTAAATACCAGTCAGCATCCTTCACCAGCCACACCACAATCCCTGTCATTGTTTATTGGGCTCATGAACAAAGTGACCATGTTGTGAGGGAAGGACGTTATGCATGGTCCCAGCCACATGCACTTCCACTCACCAAGGCTGACCAGGCTGCAGCCACTGCTGAGTGCTCAATCTGCCAGAAGCAGAGACCAATGGTCCCCAATATGGCACCATTCCCTAGGGTGACCAGTCAGCTACCTGGTGGCAAGTTGATTAAATGGGATCCCTTCTATCATGGGAGGAGCTGTGTTTTGTTCTTACCAGAAGAGGCACTTACTCTGGATATGGATTTACATTCCCTGCATGCGGTGCTTCTCCCAAAACTATCATATGTGGGCTTACAGAATTACTTATCCACTGTCATGGTGTTCTACATAACAGTGCTTGTGCTTCTGATTAAGTTACTAACTTTATAGCAAATGAAGTGCAGCAATGGGCCCATGCTCATGGAATTCACTGGTCTTACCATGTTTCAAACCGTGCTGTTCTATTTTGATAGAACAGTGGAATGACTCAGTTACAACTCCAGCTAAGTGGCAATACATTGCAGAGCTAAGGCAAGTTTCTCAAGAAGGCTGTATATGCTCTGAATAAGAGTCCAATATGTGGTGCTGTTTCTTCCATAGCCAGGATTCATGGGTTCAGGAATCAGGGGGTGGAAATGGGAGTGGCAACACACACTGTTACTCCTAGTGACCCACTAGTAAAATTTTTGCTTCCTGTTCCTGTGACCTTATGCTCAGCTGGCCTAAAGGCCTTAGTTCCAAAGGGAAGAATGCTTCCACCAGGAGACACAACAATGACTCCTCTGACCTGTAAGTTAAGACTGCTGCCACACCACTTTGATCTTTTTGTGCCTCTGAATCAATGTAAAGAAGGGAGTCACTGTGCTGGCTGGGTGGCTGATCCTGACTACCAAGGGGACATTGGACCACTACTCTATAATGGAGGTAAGAAAGAGCATGTCTATTTTACATTTGGTAGTATATATATGTCCATGCCATTCTCTCACTTCATCTCAGCTTCCCCTTCCCCTTCCCCGTGTCCTCAAGTTCATTCTCTACATCTGCATCTTTAGCTAATGGGAAGCAGCTGCATAGCACAGGGAGATCAGCTCGGTGCTTTGCGACCACCTAGAGGGGTGGGATAGGGAGGGTGGGAGGGAGGGAGATGCAAGAGGGAAGAGACATGGGAACATATGTATATGTATAACTGATTCACTTTGTTATACAGCAGAAACTAACACACCATTGTAAAGCAATTTTACTCCAATAAAGATGTTAAAAAAATAGCCAAAAAAAGAAAAAGAAAGAGCATGTCTGCAACACAGGAGATCCCTTAGTATTTCCACACCCTGTGATTAAGGGCAATGAAGAATTACAAAAACCCAATTCAGACAGGATTGCTAATGGCCCAGACCCTTCAGGAACAAAAGTTTGGGTCACCCCACCATATAAATAACCATGACCAGCTGAGGTGTCTGCTGAAGGCATAGGGAATATGGAATGGGTAGTAGAAGAAGGAAGTTGCAAATACCAACTACAACCATGTGACCAGTTACAGAAATGGGGACTGTAATTGTCATGAGTATTTTCTCCTTATTTTGTTATGAATTTCTTTTTGTGTATATATACATAAAATAAGCATGTATCTTTTTTCTTTCCTTTCTTACCTCCTTATCATATGATGTAAGATGTATTAACTTCATATGATAATATTTAAATGTTTTTAATTTTACATCATGGTAATTTTTTTTTTTTTTGAGCAGAAACCAGTCTCGTTTTATTTGGAAGACCAAGATCGTCATGGCTACCTAAACTCCATGGGTTTTGAGCAACAAATCAGGACAGTTACTAAGTTTGAATTTGCCTACAGGGGAGAGTTTTTATATAACTGTATTCCAAACCGTCCTTCCCTCTACATGGGACATCTGCTGGCTCTAGGGAATCTGGCTGGAATACCAAAAGCTGCTATAAAATGTATATTTTGTTGCCCCTTCTGATTATGTCTGGTTACTGCCATATGTTCTTTATGAATTCACAGTTATTCTTAGAAAATATCCTTAGGGGTGTGGTAAAAATTCACAGGACAGAGAAATATAGGAAAATGAGAGTTTGGTTTTCAACCACAGATTCAACAACCTGGCCCTAAACAAGACTTCTGGCCTTACAACTAAGTGCCTAGGAGTAGAGACAAGAAAACAACAGAAAAATGTAACCAGATCTGTCATTATTACTCCCGGTAGCAAGCGTAAGATGCCTATATTAGTTTCCTAGGGCTGCTATAACAAATTGTCACAAACTGGATGACTTGGAACAATAGAATTCCATTGTCCCACCATTCTGGAGACTAGAAGTCTAAAATGAAGGTGTTAGCAGGACCATGCTCCCTCTAAAACCTATAGGGGAGGCTTCGATTCTTCTTAGCTTTTGGTGATTTGCCAGAAGTCTTTGGCATCCCTTGGCTTGTAGATACATCACTAAAATTATCTGTCTTCACATGGCCTTCTCTCTGGGTGTCTTCTCATTGTCTTCCCTCTGTGTCTGTCTATGTGTCCAAATTTCTCCTTATGACGATATCAGTCATATTGGATTAAGGCCCATCCTGACCTTATTTTAACTTGATTACATCTGCAAAGACCTTATTTCCAAATAAGGTCACATTCTGAGATACTGGGGGTTAGGACTTTGACAGATCTTTTTGTGGGGGGTGGGCATAATTCAACCCATAACCTCCTAATGCAGTCGCATTATTCTTTTGTTTTTTTCATGGTTGAATAATATTTTATTTATTTATTTATTGTGTGTGTGTGTGTGTCTGTGTGTGTGTGTGTGTGTGTGTGAATCTTTTTTTTAAAAACATCTTTATTGGAGTATAATTGCTTTACAAGACAACCCTCAGAATGGGAGAAAATATTTGCAAATGAAGCAACTGACAAAGGATTAATCTCCAAAATTTACAAGCAGCTCATGCAGCTCAATATCAAAAAAACAAACAACCCAATCTAAAAATGGGCAGAAGACCTAAATAGACATTTCTCCAAAGAAGATATACAGATTGCCAACAAACACATGAAAGAATGCTCAACATCATTAATCATTAGAGAAATGCAAATCAAAACTACAATGAGATATCATCTCACACCGGTCAGAATGGCCATCATCAAAAAATCTACAAACAATAAATGCTGGAGAGGGTGTGGAGAAAAGGGAACACTCTTGCACTGTTGGTGGGAATGTAAATTGATACAGCCACTATGGAGAACAGTATGGAGGTTCCTTAAAAAACTAAAAATAGAACTACCATACGACCCAACAATCTCACTACTGGGCATATACCCTGAGAAAACCATAATTCAAAAAGAGTCATGTACCAAAATGTTCATTGCATCTCTATTTACAATAGCCAGGACATGGATGCAACCTAAGTGTCCATCAACAGATGACTGTATAAAGAAGATGTGGCACATATATACAATGGAATATTACTCAGCCATAAAAAGAAATGAAATTGAGTTATTTGTAGTGAGGTAGATGTACCTAGAATCTGTCATACAGAGTGAAGGAAGTCAGAAAGAGAAAAACAAATACCATATGCTAACACATATATATGGAATCTAAGGAAGAAAAAAAGATCATGAAGAACCTAGGGGCAAGACGGCAATAAAGACACAGACCTACTAGAGAATGGACTTGAGGATATGACGAGGGGGAAGGGTAAGCCGTGACAAAGTGAGAGAGTGGCATGGACATATATACACTACCAAACGTAAGGTAGATAGCTAGTGGGAAGCAGCCGCATAGCACAGGGAGATCAGCTCGGTGCTTTGTGACCACCTAGAGGGGTGGGATAGGGAGGGTGGGAGGGAGGGAGATGCAAGAGGGAAGAGATATGGGAACGTAAGTATATGTATAACTGATTCACTTTGTTATAAAGCAGAAACTAATACATCATGGTATTTAAGTATGGTTGATCAAGGAGACGAGTAACCATCACCCAAGAAGTTTGTATCTTTTTTGAGGAAAATGTTAGTGCATTTTCAGTTGTAGGCAGGATAGCTATATCATGTTAGGTAGAAGGATGACCTTGTTATTTTCTTTATTTGAAGATTAAGTATGGTTTAAGGAGATGCATACAGGTGCCAAGTTGACATGGGGTGAACTTGTAATGCTTAATTTTATGTGTCAACCTGGAGGGTGTTTTTGGATGAGATTAACATTTAAATCAATGAACTCTGAGTAAGCAAATTGTCATCCATAATGTGGGTAAGACTCACCTAATCAGTTGAAAGCCTGAATAAACAAAAAACTGGCCTTCCAGAGCAAGAGGGAATTCTGCAGCAGATTGTCTTTGGACCTCTTAAGCACCATTGGCTTTCCTAGGTCTCCACCTGCTGGCTTTCAGACAGGAACTGCGCCATCAGCTCTCCTGTGTTTCCAGCCTGCCAGCCAACATGGCATTTTTTGAATTTGTCAGCCTCCATAATCGTGTGAGGCAATTATTTATAATAAGGCCACACACACACACACACACACACACACACACACACACACACACACACCCTATTGGTTCTGTTTCTCTGGAGAACCCTGACTAATAGAAATACTTTTTCAGCCCCACATTCTTTCTCATCTCCTTCTGGGGCATCAATGATATGAATATTAGATTTTTTGCTAGACTTCAACAATTCCTTGATACTCTGCTCATTTCATTTTTTCAGGCATATACTTTCTGTTCATTAGATTCAGTAAAATTTATTGATCTCTCCACAAGCTCACTGATTCTATTTTCTGTCATCTCTACACTACTATTGAGCCCATCCAGTGAACTTTTTGTTCTGTTATTATGTTTTTTGGTTCTATAATTTCTATTTCCTTCTTTTATATACTTGTACTTCTTTTCTTAGTTTTTTTTCCTTTTTTCAAGCAAATTTTTGATTACTTTTTAAAAATTGATTAACTTTTTATTGAGGTATAATTGACATGCAACTTTCTATTAGTTTCAGGTGTACAACAAAATGATATATTTGTATATATTGAGAAATTATCACCACAATAATTCTAGTTAACATCCATCACCTCATATAGTTACATAATTTCTTTTCTTGTATTGAGAACTTTTAAGATTTACTCTCCAGAGTGAAGTAAGTCAGAAAGAGAAAAACAAATACCATATGCTAACACATATATATGGAATCTTAAAAAAAAGAAAAAAAGGTCATGAAGAGCCTAGGGGCAAGACGGGAATAAAGACACAGACCTACTAGAGAATGGACTTGAGGATATGACGAGGGGGAAGGGTAAGCTGTGACAAAGTGAGAGAGTGGCATGGACATATATACACTACCAAACGTAAAATAGATAGCTAGTGGGAAGCAGCCGCATAGCACAGGGAGATCGGCTCGGTGCTTTGTGACCACCTAGAGGGGTGGGATAGGGAGGGTGGGAGGGAGGGAGATGCAAGAGGGAAGAGATATGGGGACATATGTATATGTATAACTGATTCACTTTGTTATAGAGCAGAAACTAACACACCATTGTAAAGCAATTATACTCCAATAAAGATCTTTAAAGAAAAAGATTACTCTCTTAGTAACTTTCAAATATACAGAACATTATTATTAACTAATTTTATAACTGGAAATGTGTACCTTTTGATTCCCTTCACTCAATTCTCTCACCTCCCCCCACCTCTGGCGACCACCAATCTGTTTTCCTGTTCTCTACATTTATGAGCTTATTGTTTTGTTTTGTTTTTTTTAGATTCCACATATAAATGATATCATATGGTATTCGTCTTTCTCTGTCTGACTTACTTCACTTAATATGATAATCTCTAGGTCCATCCATGTTGCTGCAAATGGAGTTATTTCATTCTTTTTTATAGCTGAGTAGTATTCCATTGTATATGTGTACCACATCTTCTTTATCCATTCATCTGTTAATGTACATTTAGGTTGTTTTAACATTTTGGCTATTTTAAATAATGCTGCAATGAACATGGGAGTGCAGGTATCTTTTTAAGTTCGTGGGTTTTTGTTTTTCTTTTATGACTAAATACTCAGAAGTGAAATTGCTGGATCATATGGTAGCTCTATTTTTAACTTCTAAAGTATTTCCATAGTGTTTTCCACAGTAGTGGCACATATTTACATTCCTACCAACAGTGCACTAATGTTCTCTTTTCACCACATCCTCACCAACACTTGTTATTTCTTGTCTTTTTGATAATAGCCATTCTACCAGGAGTGAGATGGTATTTCATTGTGGTTTTGATTTGCATTTCCCTTATGATTAGTGATGTTGAGCATGTTTTCATGTACCTGTTGGCCACCTGTATGTCTTCTTTGGAAAATTGTCTATTCAGATCTTCTGCTTGCTTTTTAATAAGATTGCTTGTTTCTTTGCTATTGAGTTGGGTAAGTTCTTTATATATTTTAGATATTAACCTCTTATTAGATATATGATTTGCAAATATTTTCTCCCATTCTGTAGGTTACCTGTAATTACTTTTTGAAGCAGTTTTATAGTGACTGCTTTAAAATCTTTATGAGATAGTTCCAACATCTAATTCATCTCAGTATTTGGTGTCATTTGATTGTCTTTTCTTGTTCAAGTTTTTATCTTCCTGATTCTTGGTATAATAAGTGATTTTCAATTGTTTTCTGAATACTTTAAACATTAGGTTAAGAGACTCTTTGCCCTTTCTATATCTTCTATTTTATCAGGCAACCACGCTGTTAGGTTTAGTGTATAGGTTCTGGCCTGTAATTCCAATGACAGTTTAGTCTCCTGAGATTTTTCAATGCCATTTGATCTGCTTTATTCTTCTGACTCTGCTTGAGCTTCCATTGTTACCACATGCAGGGAAAGAAGGTGCTTCCTCATCTCCCAGTGTAGTTAAAGTGAGTTGTGGGGAAATCCAGACCCATAGGACAGAAAACATTTCTCCTGACCTGTTTTCCAGCCACTCATTGCCAGGAGCTTCCCACTCTATCTCTGATAGTGCAGCCAGGGATGGGCTGCCTTTTGCCATTGTGTGGAAGGCCAGAGCCATGGGTCTGGGTGGTGGGTCAGGAGACCCTGGCCCTGTTCATTTTCTGCCACTGAGTATAGACCCAGGAGGCACCAGGCCTAGGATGCCTTCAGCTGTTGGATGGAAGGCCGGGACCCCTGGACCTAGGCGGCTGGCTGCCAGTGAGTATAAGTTCAGGAAACATTGCCTTGGGCTGCCTTCTGCATTTCAGTAGAGGACTGGGAGACACTAGGGCAACTGGCATTACCACTGCAGGTGGAAGGACTCATCTGTTGCCTCATGATGTGGAGCTGGGAGTGTGTCAGCTCTCCCTAGTTCTGCTGTTACTGCTTAGAGTAGATCAGATTCTGCTGCTGCTGCTGGCTAGTGTGAAGCATGGGAGATAGATTGTCCTCTCTCTCTCAACTCAGCTGGTGAAGCTACCACAGACAGATAAGCCAGCTGCTGCCACTGGGTATGGATCTCCCTGCTAAGCTTTCCCTTTCCCAGATCTTTGTTCAGAGAGAAAAAGCTTTTTTTCCTTTTCCATTTTTCTTTTTTGGAGATTTTTTGGTCTGTACCTGTTAGCAGTTTGGGGGTTGCAGACCCAGTCTGGGTTATGGGAATGATATAAAGAAAACCCAGGGAACTCTCTGTGCTGTCATTCTTCAAGTTCTGAGTTCACTATTCAGTCCATCTTCTTCTATCTTTTAGAGTCTATTGAATTATTTTCAGGATCTTTAGTTGTATTTAGAGAGGAGGATCAGAGAAAAGTGAGCCCATGCCATTGTCCCATAAACAGACTATAATGACTAATTTTGACATACTATGATCTAAATATCATTGTTTTCTACTCTCTTGGCTCCAGCCAAGAAAGGTTTTGCATTTTAGACAAAATAAAACTCTCAGTCCCAGAGGGAAATTATTCCTGGAATGCAAGTGGAAATCAGTGGTAAGTCATACAACAAGTATCTAAAAACATTTTGGTTTAATTCTCCAGGGTCTGCTCTACTCCAGCAATAAAGGAAAACCGAGATCCAACTAGTTCTCTAGGTATTATACTGGAGCTAGTTCATTTTTATTATAAACACTTGCAGCTCCAGGACACAGTAAGGCAGGAAACATGGAATGTAATAAAGATGGCTGTATCCCAGTTGCCATGAGAACATCTAGCACCCAGATCATTGTTTCTGAATGCTATTTCCTAATGAAAGGAATCACAGCTCCTTGGACAAATCATTGATTCCTGTGAAGGCATATGGAAAGTCTAAGATTAGTGTAGGACAGAAAATAAAGGAGTGCTTAAAAAACTTATGTGGGGTTGTCAAAAGAACACAGGAGGCAGCTTGAATGGGGCTCACACTGCCTAAATATGCACAATATGAGGATTAGAATAGATAATGATTTAGAACATTCCCTAGGATAAATCATATGTTGCACCACAAAGCAAGCCTTAACAAACTTAAGACTGAAATCATGTCTACTATCCAAAATGGTATGAAACTAGAAACAGGAAGAAAACTGAAAAATCCACATATACATGGCAACTAAACAATATGCTGCTGAACAGCCAATGTGTCAAAGAAGAAATCAAAAGGGAAATTAGAAAGTATCTTGAGACAAATGAAAATACAACATACCAAAACATAATGGATACAGCAAAAGCAGTTCTAAGAGGGACATTTATAACAATAAGTGCCTACATAAGAAAAAATATAGAGATATCAAATAAACAGCCTAACTTTATACCTCAAGGAATTAGGAAAAGAACACAGTAAGCCCAATGTTAGCAGAAGGAAGGAAATAAAGAACAGAGCAAAATAAATGAAATAGAGACTAGAAAAACAATAGAAAAAAATCAATGAAACTGAGTTGTTATTTTTTTTGGAAAGAAACAAAATTAAGAAGCCTTTATCTACACTAATGAAGAAAAAAGAGAGAGAGGATTCAAATAAATAAAATTATAAATGAAAGAGGAGACATTACAACTGGCACTACAGAATTACAAAGGATAAGAGGCTACTATGAACAGTTATATACCAAAAATTTGGATAACCTACAAGACATAATTCCTAGAAACACACAAATTACCAAGACTGAATCATGAAGATATAGAAAACTTGAACCAATAATGACTAAGGATACTGAAGCAAAAATCAAAACCCTCCCCAAAAATAAAAGCCCTCAACCAGATGGTTTCACTGGTGAATTCTACCAAAATGTAAAGAAGAATTAATGCCAATCCTACTAAATTCTTCCAAAAAATTGAAGAGGGGAGAACATTCCCAAACTTATTTTGTGAGGCCAGCATTACCTTGATACCAAAGCCAGATAAGGACATTACAAGAAAAGAAAACAATGGGCCAATATCCCTGATGAATACAGATGCAAAATACAAGGATATATTGTACAACACAGGGATATTTTATAATAACTATAAATGGAGTATAACCATTAAAAACTGTGAATCACTATGTTGTACACCTATAACATATAATATTGTACATCGGCTATATGTCAATAAAAAATAAAGTCTTTTAAATGAAAAAGATTCTCAACAAATTCTAGCAAACCAAATTCAACAGCACATTAAAAGGATCATACACCATGACCAAGTGGCATTTATCCCTGGGATGGAAGGATGGTTCAACATATGCAAATGAATAAATGTGATACACCACATTAATAGAATGAAGGACAAAAATCATATGATCCTCTCAACAGATGCAGAAATAGCATTTGACAAAATTCAACATCTTTTAATGATAAAAGCTCTCAACAAATTTGGTATAGAAGGAACATGCCTCTACATAATAAAGGCCATATATGACAAGCCCACAGCTAACATCATACTCAATGGTGAAAAGCTGAAAGCTTATCCTCTAAAATTAAGAACAAGACAAGGGTGCCCACTCTCGCCATTTCTATTCAAAGTAGTACTGGAAGTCCTAGCTAGAGAAATTGGGCAAGAAAAAAAAAAGGTATTCAAATCAGAAGAGAAGAAAAATTGTCTTTTTTTTACAGATGGCATGATTTGTAACATCACCAACAACTGTTAGAATGAACAAATGAATTCAGTAACGTTGCAGGATACAAAATCAACCTTACAAAAGTCAGTTACATTTCCATACACTGACAATAATATATCTGAAAGAGAAATAAAGAAAACAATCCCATCTACAATAGCATCAAAACCAATAAAATACTTAGGAATAAATTTAACCAAAGAGGTAAAAGATCTCTACACTGAAAACTGTAAGGCATTAATGAAAGAAATTGAAGAGGGCACAAATAAATAGAAATATATCCCACATTAGTGAATCAGAAGAATTAATATTTTTAAAATGTACATATTACCCAAAGCCTTCTATAGATTTTCTATTAAAATTCCAGTGACATCTTTCAGAGAAATACAAAAAACAATCCTAAATTTGCATAGAACCATAAATGATCCTGAGTAACCAAGCAATCTTGAGAAAGAAGAGCAAAATTGGTAGCATCACACTTCCTAATTTCAAAATATACTAAAAAGCTCTAATAATCAAAACAGTATAGTATTGGCATAAAAAACATACATATAGAAAAATGGAATAGAATTTAGACCCCAGAAATAAACACATGCATATATGTTCAACTAATATTTTACATGGAATATAGAAATATACAATGGGGAAAAGGCAATCAATAAATGGTGTAGGGAAAATGGATATTCACATACAAAAGAATGAAATTGCAACCCTATCTTACACCACTCACAAAAATTAACTCAGAATGGATTAAAGACTTAAATGTAAAATGCAAAACCATAAATTTCCTGGAAGAAATCATAGGGAAAAAAGCTCTTTGACATTGGTCTTGTCAATAAGATTTTGGAAACGACACCAAAAGCACAAGCAACAAAAGCAAAAATTAAAATTTGGGACTACATCAAACTAAAAAGCATTTGCACAGCAAAAGGAACAATCAACAAAATGAAAAGTCAAACAAAATGGGAGGAAATTTTTGGAAACCATATATCAGATAAGAGGTTTATATCCAAAATATATAAGGAATTCATATAACTCAAAAGCAAAACAAACAAACAAAACAACAACAAAAAAGCCGGATTTGGTTCAAGACGGCAGAGTAGAAGGACATGCTCTCATTCCCTCTTTCGAGAACATGGGAATCACAACTAACTGCTGAACAGTCATGGACAGGAAGACACTGGAACTCACCAGAAAAGATATCCCACATGCAAAGACAAAGGAGAAGCCACAATGAGATGGTAGGAGGGGCACTATCACAATAAAATCAAATCCCATAACTGCTGGGTGTGTGACTCACAAACTGAACACATACCACAGGAGTCCACCCACTGGAGTGAAGGTTATGAGCCCCACGTCAGGCTCCCCAAACTGGGGGTCTGGCAACCAGAGGAGGAATTCCTAGAGAATCAGACTTTGAAGGCTAGTGGGATTTGATTGCAGGACTTCGGCAGGGCTGGGGGAAAAAGAGACTCCACTCTTGGAGGGAACACACAAAGTAGTGTGCACATTGGGACCTAGGAGAAGGATCAGTGACCCCATAGGAGACTGAACCAGACCTACCTGCTAGTGTTGGAGGGTCCCCTGCAGAGGCAGGGGCAGCTGTGGCTCACCAAGGGACAAGGACACTGGCAGCAGAAGTTCTGGGAAGTACTCCTTGGCGTGAGCCCTCCCAGAGTCCATCATTAGCCCCAACAAAGACACCGGGTAGGTTCCAGTGTTGGGTTGCCTCAGGCCAAAACAAACAACAGGGAGGGAACCCAGCCCCACCCAGCCCCACCCAGCCCCACCCAACAGCAGACAAGCAGATTAAAGTTTTACTGAGCTCTACCCACCAGAGCAACAGCCAGCTCACCTACCAGGAGTCCCTGCCATCAAGAAACTTCCACAAGCCTCTTAGATACCCTCATCCACCAGAGGGCAGACAGCAGAAGCAAGAAGAACTACAATCCTGCAGCCTGCAAAACAAAAACCACATTCACAGAAAGATAGACAAGATGAAAAGGCAGAGGGCTATGCACCAGATGAAGGAACAAGATAAAACCCCAGAAAAACAACTAAATGAAATGGAGATAGGCAACCTTCCAGAAAAAGAATTCAGAATAATGATAGTGAAGATCATCCAGGACCTCGGAGAAAGAATGGAGGCAAAGATCGAGAAGATGCAAGAAATGTTTAACAAAGATCTAGAATAATTAAAGGACAAACAAACAGAGATGAACAATACAATAAATGAAATGAAAATACACTAGAAGGAATCAATAGCAGAATAACTGAGGCAGAAGAACGGTTAAGTGACCTGGAAGACAGAATGGTGGAATTCACTGCTGCGGAATAGAATAAAGAAAAAAGAATGAAAAGAAATGAAGAGAGCCTAAGAGACCTCTGGGACAACATTGAACACAACAACATTTGCATTATAGGGGTCCCAGAAGGAGAAGAGAGAGAGAAAGGACCCAAGAAAATATTTGAAGAGATTATAGTCAAAAACATCCCTAACATCAGAAAGGAAATAACCACCCAAGTCCAGGAAGTGCAGAGTCCCATACAGGATAATCCCAAGGAGAAACACACTGACACACATAGTAATCAAATTGGCAAAAATTAAAGACAAAGAAAAATTACTGAAAGCAGCAAGGGAAAAATGACAAATAAAATAACATACAAGGGAACTCCCATAAGGTTAACAGCTGATTTCTCAGTAGAAACTCTACAAGCCAGAAGGGAGTGGCATGACTTACTTAAAATGATAAAAGGGAAGAACATACAACCAAGATTACTATACCCAACAAGGATCTCATTCAGACTCGATGGAGAAATCAAAAGCTTTACAGAAAAGCAAAAGCTAAGACAATTCAGCACCACCAAACCAGCTCTACAGCAAACGCTAAAAAGAACTTCTTTAAGTGGGAAACACAAGAGAAGAAAAGGACCTACAAAAACAAACCCAAAACAATTAAGAGAATGGTCATAGGAACATACATATTGATAATTACCTTAAATGTGAATGCATTAAATGCTCCAACCAAAAGACACAGGCTTGCTGAATGGATACAAAAAGAACACCCACATATATGCTGTCTACAAGAGACCTGCTTCAGACCTGGGACACATACAGACTGAAAGTGAGGGAACGGTAAAAGATATTCCATGCAAATGGAAATCAAACGAAAGCTGGAGTAACAACACTCATATCAGACAAAATAGACTTTAAAATAAAGAATGTTACAAGAGACAAGGAAGGACACTACATAATGATCAAAGGAACAACCCAAGGGCTTCCCTGGTGGTGCAGTGGTTGAGAATCTGCCTGCTAATGCAGGGGACATGGGTTCGAGCCCTGGTCTGGAAGGATCCCACATACTGTGGAGCAACTAGGCCCGTGAGCCACAACTACTGAGCCTGCACTTATGGAGCCTGTGCTCCGCAGCGAGAGGCCGCTATAGTGAGAGGCCCACACACCGTGATGAAGAGTGGCCCCCACTTGCCACAACTAGAGAAAGCCCTCGCACAGAAACAAAGACCCAACACAGCAAAAAATTTAATTAATTAATAAACTCCTACCCCCAACATCTTTAAAAAAAAAATAAAAAAGGACCAACCCAAGAAGAAGATATAACAATTATAAATATATACGCACCCAACATAGGAGCACCTCAATACATAAGGCAACTGCTAACATCTCTAAAAGAGAAAATTGACAGAAACACAAAAATAGTGTGAGACTTTAACACCTCACTTACACCAATGAGCAGATCATCCAAACAGAAAATTAATAAGGAAACACAAGCTTTAAATGACACAATAGACCAGATAGATTTCACTGATATTTATAGGACATTCCATCCAAAAACAGCAGATTACACTTTCTTCTCAAGTGCACACAGAACATTCTCCAAGATAGATCACATCTTGGGTCACAAATCAAGCCTCAATAAATTTAAGAAGATTGAAATCATATCAAGCCTCTTTTCTGACCACAACGCTATGAAATTAGAAATCAATTACAGGGAAAAAAATGTAAAAAACACAAACATATGGAGGCTAAACAATATGTTACTAAATAACCAAGAGATCACTGAAGAAATCAAAGAGGACATCAAAAAATACCTAGAGACAAATGACAATGAAAACATGATGATCCAAAACCTATGGGATGTAGCAAAAGCAGTTCTAGAAGGGAAGTTTATAGCTATACAAGTCTACCTCAGGAAACAAGAAAGATCTCAAATAAAGAATCTAACATTACACCTAAAGGAACTAGAGAAAGAAGAACAAACAAAACCCAAAGTTAGCAGAAGGAAAGAAATCATAAAGAACAGAGCAGAAATAAATGAAATAGAAACAAAACAATAGATCAGTAATACTAAAAGCTGGTTCCTTGAGAAGTTAAACAAAAAGATAAACAATTAGCCAGACTCATCAAGGAAAAGAGGGAGAGGACTCAAATCAATAAAATTAGAAACGAAAAGGGAGAAGTTACAACAGACATGGCAGAAATACAAAGCATTCTAAGAGAATATTACAAGCAACTCTATGCCAATAAAGAGGACAACCTGAAAGAAATGGACAAATTCTTAGAAAGGTATAACCTTCCAAGACTGAACCAGGAAGAAATAGAAAATATGAACAGACCAATCACAAGCAATGAAATTGAAACTGTGATGAAAAATCTTCCAACAAACAAAAAATCTTCCAATCACAAGCAATGAAATTGAAACTGTGATGAAAAATCTTCCAACAAACAGAAGTCCAGGACCAGAAGGCTTCACAGGTGAATTCTATCAAACATTTAGAGAAGAGCTAACACCCATCCTTCTCAAACTCTTGCAAAATATAGCAGAGGGAGGAACACTCTCAAACTCATTCTATGAGGTCACCTCACCCTGATACCAAAACCAGACAAAGATATCACAAAGAAAGAAAATAACAGACCAATATCACTGATGAATATTGATGCAAAAATCCTCAACAAAATACTAGCAAACAGAATCCAGCATACACCATGATCGAGTGTGATTTATCCCAGAGATACAAGGATTCTTCAATATATGCAAATCAATCCATGTGATACACCATATTAACAAATTGAAGAAGAAAATTCATATGATCATCTCAATAGATGCAGAAAAAGCTTTTGACAAAATCCAACACCCATTTATACTAAAAACTCTCCAGAAAGTGGGCACAGAGGGAACCTACTTCAGCATAATAAAGGCCATATATGACAAACCCACAGCAAACATCATTCTCAATGGTGAAAAACTGGAAGCATTTCCTTTAAGATCAGGAACAAGACAAGGAGGTCCACAATCACCACTATTATTCAACATAGTTTTGGAAGTCCTAGCCACAGCAATCATAGAAGAAAAAGAAATAGAAGGAATCCAAATTGGGAAGAAGTAAAACTCACTGTTTGCAGATGACATGCTACTATACATAGAGAATCCTAACGATGCCACCAGAAAACTACTAGAACTAATCCATGAATTGGTAAAGTTGCAGGATACAAAATTAATGTCCACAAATCTCTTGCATTCCTACTAATGATGAAAAATGTGAAAGAGAAATTAAGGAAACACTTCCATTTACCATTGCAACAAAAAGAATAAAATACCTAGGAATAAACCTACCTAAAGAGACAAAATACCTGTATGCAGAAAACTATAAGACACTGATGAAAGAAATTAAAGATTAATCAAACAGATGGAGAGATATACCATGTTCTTGGATTGGAAGGATCAATATTATGAAAAAATCAATATTGTGAAAAGCTATACTACCCAAAGCAATCTACAGATTCAATGCAATCCCTATCAAATTACCAATGGCATTTTTTACAGAACTAGAACAAAAAATCTTAAAATTTGTATGGAGACACAAAAGACCCCGAATAGCCAAAGCAGTCTTGAGGGAAAAAAACGGAGCTGGAGGAATCAGACTCCCTGACTTCAGCCTATACTACAAAGCCACAGTAATCAAGACAATATGGTACTGGCACAAAAACAGAAATATAGATCAATGGAACAGGATAGAAAGCCCAGAGATAAACCCACGCACCTATGGTCAACTAATCTATGACAAAGGAGGCAAGGATATACAGTGGAGAAAAGACAGTCTCTTCAATAAGTGGTGCTGGGAAAACTGGACAGCTACATGTAAAAGAATGAAATTAGAACACTCCATAACACCTACAAAAAAATAAACTCAAAATGGATTAGAGACCTAAATGTAAGTCCAGGCACTATAAAACTCTTAGAGGAAAACATAGGAAGAACACACTTTGACATAAATCACAGCGAGATATTTTTTAATCCATGTCCTCGAGAAATGGAAATAAAAACAAAAATAAACAAATGGGACCTAAAGAAACTTAAGAGCTTTTGCACAGCAAAGGAAACCATAAACAAGACAAAAAGACAACCCTCAAAATGGGAGAAAATATTTGCAAATGCATCATCAGACAAAGGATTAATCTCCAAAATATATAAACAGCTCATGCAGCTCAATATTAAAAAAACAAACAACCCAATCCAAAAAAAGGGCAGAAAGCCTAAATAGACATTTCTCCAAAGAAGACATACAGATGTCCAAGGAGCACATGAAAAGCTGCTCAACATCACTAATTATTAGAGAAATGCAAATCAAAACTACAGTGAGGTATCACCTCACACCAGTTAGAATGGGCCTCATCAGAAAATCTGCAAACAACAAATGCTGGAGAGGGTGTGGAGAAAAGGGAACCCTCTTGCACTGTTGGTGGGAATGTAAATGGATACAGTCACTATGGAGAACAGTATGGAAGTTCCTTAAAGAACTAAAAATAGAATTACCATATGACCCAGCAATCCCACTCCTGGGCATATACCCAGAGAAAACCACATTTCAAAAAGACACATGCACTCCAATGTTCATTGCAGCACTATTTACAATAGCCAGGTTATAGAAGCAACCTAAATGCCCATTGACAGATGAATGGATAAAGAACATGTGGTACATATATACAATGGAATATTTCTCAGCCATAAAAAGGAACGAAATTGGGTCATTTGTAGAGACGTGGATGCATCTAGAGACTGTCATACAGAGTGAAGTAAGTCAAAGAGAAAAACAAATATCGTATATTAATGCATATATGTGGAACCTAGAAAATGGTACAGATGAACTGGTTTGCAGAGGAGAAATTGAGACACAGAAGTAAAGAAAAAAACGTATGGACACCAAGGGGGGAAAGCGGCAGTGGGTGGGGTCGTGGTGTGATGAATTGGGAGATTGGAACTTACAAGTATACACTGATGTGTATAAAATGGGTGACTAATAATAAATAAATAAACATTAAAAAAACAACAAAAAACCCAACAAAGAATCAAATTTATAATGGGTAGAGGAACTGAGTAGGCAATTTTTCAAAGGCAAACAAATGGCAAACAGGTACATAAAAAGAGGCTTGATATCACTAATCATAAAGGAAATGCAAATCAAAACCACAATGAGATATCACTTCACATCTGTTAGAATGGCTATTATAAAAAAAGGCAAAAGATAAGAAGCATTGTCAAGGGTGTGGGGAAAAGGGAACACAAGTGCACTGTTGCTGGGGATGTAAATTTGTACAACCACTATGCAAAACAGGATGGAGGTTCCTCAAGAAATTAAAAAGAGAACTACCACATGATCCAGCAATCTCACTTCTGGGTATATATTAAAAGAAAAGAAATCAGGGTCTCAAAGAGATCTGCCCCCACCTGTTCATTTCAGCATTAGGCACAATAGCCAAGATTTGGAAACAATCTAAGTGTCCATCCTCAGATGAATGGATAAAAAAAATGTGTCACATGCCCACACACACAATGGAATATTACCCAACCATACAAAATAAGGAATTCCTGTCATCTGCATTAACATAGAAAGACTATGAGGACATTATGCTAAGTGAAATAAGCCATACAGAGAAAGACAAATACATATGATCTCATTCATATGTGGAATCTTACAAAAAAGCCAAACTCACAGAAATGAAGTATATAATGGAGGTTGCCAGGGGTTAGGGGATGGGGGAAATGGGTAGATGTTAGTCAAAGGTTACAAACTTCCAATTATAAGATGAATAAGTCTGTGGATCTAATATTCATGATGATGACTATAGTTAACAATACTGTACTAAATATTTGAAAGTTGCTAAGAGACTAGATCTGAAATGTTCTCACCACACACACAAAATGTAATTGTGTGAGGTGATAGATGTGTTAATTAACCGTATCTTGTAATCATTTTAAAATATACATATGTGGAAGAGACCTTCAAGATGGTGGAGGAGTAAGACGTGGAGATCACCTTCCTCCCCACCAATACATCAGAAATACATCTACATGTGGAACAACTCCTACAGAACACCTACTGAACACTAGCAGAAGACCTCAGACTTCCCAAAAGGCAAGAAACTCCCCACATACCTGGGTAGGGCAAAAGAAGAAAGAAAAAAAAAAGACAAAATATTAGGGACGGGAACTGCACCACTGCGAGGGAGCTGTGAAGTAGGAAAAGTTCCCACACACTAAGAAGACACTTCACTGGCGGAGACGGGGGATGGCAGGGGTGAAACTTCGGATCCAAGGAGGAGATCACAGCAATAGGGGTGCAGAGAGCAAAGCAGAGAGATTCCTGCACAGAGGACCACTGCCAACCAGCACTCACCAGCCTGAGAGGCATTTCTACTCACCCGCCAGAGCGGGTGGTGGCTGGGAGCTGAGGCTCTGGCTTCGGAGGTCAGATCCCAGGGAGAGAACTGGGGTTGGCTGTGTGAACACAGCCTGAAGGGGACTAGTGTGCCACAGCTAGCCAGGAGGGAGTCCGGGAAAAAGCCTGTACCTGTCCAAGAGGCAAGAGACCACTGTTTCAGGGTGGGTGAGGAGGGGGGATTCAGAGCACTGCCTAAACAAGCTCAAGAGAAGGGTGCGAGCCGCGGCTATCAGCCCGGACACAAGAGACGGGCATGAAACGCTGAGGCTGCTGCTGCAGCCATCAAGAAGCCTGTGTGCAAGCACAGGTCACTATCCACACCTCCCCTCCAGGGAGCCTGTGCAGCCCACCACTGCCAGGGTTCCGTGATCCAGGGACAACTTCCCTGGGAGAACACATGGCTCACCTCAGGCTGGTGCAATGTCACGCCAGCCTCTGCCGCTGCAGACTTGCCCTGCAATCCCTACCCCTCCCTCTGCCTGACCTGAGTGAGCCAGAGTCCCCTAATCAGCTGCTACTTTAACCCCGACTTGTCTGAGTGAAGAACAGACGCCCTCAGGCGACCTACATGCAGAGGTGGGGCCAAATCTGAAGCTGAACCCCAGGAGCTTTTGGAACAAAGAAGAGAAAGGGAAATCACTCCCAGCAGCCTGAGGAGCAGCAGATTAAATCTCCACAATCAACTTGATGTACCCTGCATCTCTGGAATACCTGAATAGACAATGAATCATCCCAAAATTGAGGCGGTGGACTTTGGGAGCAACTGCATACTTGGGGTTTGCTTTCTGCATATAATTTGTTTCTGGTTTTATGTTTATCTTAGTTTAGTATTTAGAGTTTATTATCATTGGTAGATTTGTTTATTGATTTGGTTACTCTCTCCCTTTTATATATATATATCCTTTTTCTCTTTTTGTGAGTGTGTACGTGTATGCTTCTGTGTGTGATTTTGTCTGTATAGCTTTGCTTTTACCATTTCTCCTAGGGTTCTGTCTGTCTTTTTTTGTATAGTTTTTAGTGCTTGTTATCATTGGTAGATTTGTTTTTTGGTTTGGTTGCTCTCTTCTTTCTTTTGTTTTTTTATTAATTTTTAAAATTTCTAATAATTTTTTATTTTGTATTTTAATAACTTTATTTTAATTTATTTTTCTTTCTTTCTTTCTTTTTTTCTCCCTTTTCTTCTGAGCCATGTGGCTGACAGGGTCTTGTTGCTGGGGTCTGGTGTAAGACCTGTGCCACTAAGGTGGGAGAGCTGAGTTCAGGACAATGGTCCACCACAGAACTCCCGGCTCTATGTAATACGAATCAGCAAAACTTCTCCCAGAAATCTCCATCTCAATGCTAAAACCCAGCTCCACTCAACGACCAGCAGGTTACAATGCTGGGCACCCTTTGCCAAACAACTAGGAAAACAGGAACACAACCCCACCCATTAGCAGAGAGGCTGCCTAAAATCATAATAAGGTCACAGACACCCCAAAACACACCACCAAATGCAATCCTGCCCACAAGAAAGGCAACATCCAGCCTCATCCACCAGAACACAGGCACTAGTCCCCTCCAGCAGGAAGCCTACACAACCCACTGAAACAACCTTACACACTGGGGAGCTACGAACATGGAACCTGTGAAAAGGAGACACCAAACACAAAAACTTAAGCAAAATGGAAACACAGAGAAATATGCAGCAGATGAAGGAGCAAAGCAAAAGCCCACCAGACTAAACATATGAAGAGGAAATAGGCAGTCTACCTGAAAAAGAATTCAGAGTAATGATAGTAAAGATGATCCAAAATCTTGGAAATAGAATAGAGAAAATACAAGAAACCTTTAACAAGGACCTAGAAGAACTAAACAGCAAACAAACAATGATGAACAACACAATAAATGAAATTAAAAATTCACAAGAAGGAATCAATAGCAGAATAACTGAGGCAGAAGAATGGATAAGTGACCTGGATGATAAAATAGTGGATATAGCTACTGCAGAGCAGAATAAAGAAAACAGAAAGAAAAGAAGACAGTCTCAGAGACCTCTGGGACAACATTAAAGGCACAAATATTCGAATTATAGGGGTCCCAGAAGAAGAAAAGAAAGGGACTGAGAAAATATTTGAAGAGATTATAGTTGAAAACTTCCCTAATATGGGAAAGGAAATAGTCAATCAAGTCCAGGAAGCACAGAGAGTACCATATGTGATAAATCCAAGGAGAAACATGCCAAGACACATATTAATCAAATTATCAAAAATTAAATACAAAGAAAAAATATTAAAAGCAGAAAGGGAAAAACAACAAATAACATATGAGGGAATCCCCATAAGGTTAACAGCTGATCTTTCAGCAGAAACTCTGCAAGCCAGAAGGGAGTAGCAGGACGTACTTAAAGTGATGAAAGAGGAAAACCTACAACCAAGATGACGCTACCCAGCAAGGATCTCATTCAAATTAGACAGAGAGGGCTTCCTTGGTGGTGCAGTGGTTGAGAGTCCGCCTGCTGATGCAGGGGACACGGGTTCGTGCCCCAGTCCAGGAAGATCCCACATGCCGTGGAACGGCTAGGTCCGTGAGCCATGGCTGCTGAGACTGCACGTCCGGAGCCTGTGCTCCACAACGGGAGAGGCCACAACTGTGAGAGGCCTGCGTACAGGAATAAAAAAAAAAAATTAGAGAAATTAAAACCTTGACAGACAAGCAAAAGCTAAGAGAATTCAGCACCACCAAACCAGCTTTACAACAAATGCTAAAGGAACTTCTCTAGACAGGAAACACAAGAGAATGAAAAGACCTACAATAACAAACCCAAAACAATTAAGAAAATGGTAACAGGAACACACATATTGATAACTACCTTAAATGTAAATGGATTAAATGATGCAACCAAAAAATATAGATTGGCTGAATGGATACAAAAACAAGACCCATATATATGCTGTCTACAAGAGACCCACTTCAGACCTAGGGACACATACAGAATGAAAGTGAGGGGATGGAAAAAGATATTTCATGCAAATGGAAATCAAAAGAAAGCTGGAGTAGCAAGTCTCATATCAGACAAAATAGGCTTTAAAATAAAGACTATTACAAGAAACAAAGAAGGGCACTACATAATGATCAAGGGGCCAATCCAAGAAGAAGATATAACAAATGTAAATATTTATGCACCCAACATACAAGCACCTCAATACATAAGACAAATGCTAACAGCAAGAAAAGGGGAAATCGACAGTAACACAATCATAGTAGGGGACTTTAACATCCCACTTTCACCAATGGACAGATCATAAAAAATGAAAATAAATAAGGAAACACAAGCTTTAAATGATACATTAGACAAGATGGACTTATTTGATATTTATAGGACATTCCATTCAAAAAAAACCAGAATACACTTTCTTCTCAAGCACTCATGGAACATTCTCCAGGATAGATCATATCTTGGGTCACAAATCAAGCTTTGGTAAATTTAAGAAAATTGAAATCATATCAAGTGTCTTTTCCGACCACAATCCTATCAATTACAGGAAAAAATCTGTAAAAAATACAAACACATGGAGTTTAAACAATACACTACTAAATAACCAAGAGATCACTGAAGAAATCAAAGAGGAAATCAAAAAATACCTAAAAACAAATGACAATGAAAACACGATGACCCCTAACCTATGGGATGCAACAAAAGCAGTTCTAAGAGGGAAGTTTATAGCAATACAATCCAACCACAAAAAACAAGAAACATGTCAAATACATAACCTAACCTTACACCTAAAGCAATTAGAGAGAGAAGAAGCAATACCCCCAAAGTTAGCAGAAGGAAAGAAATCATATGTTCAGATCAGAAAAAAAAATTTTTTTAAATGATGGAAACAATAGCAAAAATCAATAAAACTACAAGTTGGGTCTTTGAGAAGATAAACAAAATTGGTAAACTATTGGCCAGACTAATCAAGAAAAAAAGGGAGAAGACTCAAATCAATAGAATTAGAAATGAAAAAGGGGAAGTAAAACAGACACTGGAGAAATACAAAGGATCATGAGAGATTACTACAAGCAACTATATGCCAATAAAATGGACAACCTGGAAGAAATGGACAAATTCCTAGAACAGCACAACCTTCCGAGACTGAACCAGGAAGAAATAAAAAATATAGACAGACCATTCAGACGCACTGAAATTGAGACTGTGATTAAAAATCTTCTAGCAGGGCTTCCCTGGTGGCGCAGTGGTTGAGAGTCCTCCTGCCGATGCAAGGGACATGGGTTCGTGCCCTGGTCCGGGAGGATCCCACATGCCATGGAGTGGCTGGGCCCGTGAGCCATCGCTGCTGAGCCTGCGCGTCATGAGCCTGTGCTCCGCAACAGGAGAGGCCACAACAGTGAAAGGCCCGTGTACCGCAAAAAAAAAAAAAAAAAATCTTCCAGCAAACAAAAGCCCAGGCTCAGATGGCTTCACAGGCGAATTCTATCAAACATTTAGAGAGGAGCTAAAACCTATCCTTCACAAACTCTTCCAAAATATAGCAGAGGGGGAAACACTCCTAAATTCATTCTACAAGGCCACCATCACCCTGATACAAAAGCCAGAAACACGGGTCACAAAGAAAGAAAACTGCAGGCCAATATCAATGACGAATATAGATGCAAAAATCCTCAATAAAATACTACCAAACAAAATCCAACAGCGCATTAAAAGGATCATACACCATGACCAAGTGGGGTTTATCCCAGGAATGCAGAATTCTTCAATATTGGCAAATCAAGCAATGTGATACACCATATTAACAAATTGAAGGAGAAAAACCATATGATCATCTCAATAGATGCAGAAAAAGCTTTTGACAATATTCAAGACCCATTTATTATAAAAACTCTCCAGAAAGTAGGCATAGAGGGAACTTACCTCAACATAATAAAGGCCATGTATGACAAACCCACAGCCAACATAGTCCTCAATGGTGAAAAACTGAAACTATTTCCACTAAGATCAGTAACAAGGCAAGGTTGCCCACTGTCACCACTATTATTTAACATAGTTTTGGAAGTTTTAGCCACAGCCACCATCAGAGTAGAAAAGGCAATAAAAGGAAAACAAATCAGAAAAGAAGAAGTAAAGCTGTCACTGTTTGCAGATGACATGATACTACACATAGAGAATCCTAAAGACTCTACCAGAAAACTACTAGAGCTAATGAATCAATGTGGTAAAGTAGCAGGATACAAAATTAATGTGCAGAAATCTCTTGCATTCCTATACACTAATGATGAAAAATCTGAAAGAGAAATTAAGGAAAGACTCCCATTTACCATTGCAATAAAATGAATAAAATACCTAGGAATAAACCTACCTAAGGAGACAAAAGACCTGTATGCAGAAAACTGTAAGACACTGATGAAAGAAATTACAGGTGATACAAACAAATGGAGAGATATACCATGTTCTTGGCTTGGAAGAATCAACATTGTGAAAATGACTATACTACCGAAAGGAATCTACAAATTCAATGCAATTCCTATCAAACTACTAATGTCATTTTTCACAGAACTAGAACAAAAAATTTCACAATTTGTATGGAAACACAGTAGACCCTGAATAGCCAAACAAATCTTGAGAAAGAAAAATAGAACTGGAGGAATCAGGATCCTGGACTTCAGACTATACTACAAAGCAATCTTGAGAGAGAAAAACGGAGCTGTGGGAATCAGGCTCCCAGACTTCAGACTATACTACAAAGCTACAGTAATCAAGACAGTATTGTACTGGCACAAAAACAGAAATATAGATCAATGGAACAGGGTAGAAAGCCCAGAGATAAAGCCACACACATATGGTCACCTTAGTTTGATAAAGGAGGCAAGAATATACAATGGAGAAAAGGCAGCCTCTTCAGCAAGAGGGAAAACTGGACAGCTACCTGTAAAAGAATGAAATTACAACACTCCCTAACACCATACACAAAAATAAACTCAAAAATTTTTAAAGTCCTAAATGTAAGGCCAGACATGATAAAACTCTTAGAGGAATACATAGGCGGAACACTCTATGACATAATCACAGCAAGATCTTTTTTGACCCACCTCCTAGAGAAATAGAAATGAAAACAAATAAACAAATGGGACCTAATGAAACTTAAAAGCTTTTGCATAGCAAAGGAAACCATAAACAAGATGAATAGACAACCCTCAGAATGGGAGAAAATATTTTCAAATCAAGAAACTGACAGAGGATTAATCTCCAAAATTTACAAGCAGCACATGAAGCTCAATATCAGAAAACCAAAAAACCCAATCCAAAAATGGGCAGAAGACATAAATAGACATTTCTCCAAAGAAGATATACAGATTGCCAACAAATACATGAAAGGATGCTCAACATCACTAATCATTAGAGAAATGCAAATCAAAAGTACATTGAGGTATCACCTCATACAAGTCAGAATGGCCATCGTCAAGAAATCTAGAAACAATAAATGCTGGAGAGGGTGTGGAGAAAAGGGAGCACTCTTACACGGTTTGTTGGAATGTAAATTGATACAGTCACTCTCGAGAACAGTATGCAGGTTCCTTAAAAAATTAAAAATAGAACTACCATACGACCCAGCAATCACATTACTGGGCATATACCCTGAGAAAACCATAATGAAAATGGAGTCATGTACCCCAATGTTCATTGCAGCTTTATTTACAATAGCCAGGACATGGATGCAACCTAAGTGTCCACCGACAGATGAATGCATAAAGAAGATGTGGCACATATATACCGTGGAATATTACTCAGCCATAAAAAGAAACAAAACTGAGTTATTTGTAGTGAGGTGGATGGACCTAGAGTCTGTCATACAGAGTGAAGTAAGTCAGAAAGAGAAAAACAAATACCGTATGCTAACACATATATATGGAATCTTAAAAAAAAAAGTATTCTGAAGAACCTAGGGTAGGACAGGAATAAAGCTGCAGACATAGAGAATGGACTTGAGGACACGCAGAGGGGGAAGGGTAAGCTGGGACGAAGTGAGAGAGTGGCATGGACATATATACACTACCATATGTAAAATAGATAGCTAGTGGGAATCAGCCACATAGCACAGGGAGATCAGCTCGGAGCTTTGTGACCACCTAGACAAAGGTGGGATAGGGAGCGTGGGAGCGAAACGCTAGAGGGAGGAGATATGGGGATATATGTTTATGTATAGTTGATTCACTTTGTTATAAAGCAGAAACTAACACACCATTGTAAAACAATTATACTCCAATAAAGATGTTAAATAAATATATACATATGTGGCAAATTATCACATTGTATACCTTAAACTTATACAATGTTGTATGTCGATTATATCTGAATAAAACTGGAAAAAATAAAATAAAATAAGGAGGAAATCAAAAACCAAAATGGGAATAAATAATAATAATGATGTTTTATATCTAATTGAATAAAATAAGAATCTATGAATCTGTACTATATATAAATAAATACATAAATAAAAGAAAAGCTCTTCCTTACAGACGAGTGCCATCTAATAAATATAGAAGAAATGTTGGAGTTAGAAAAACACCATTTTGTATCTATTATATAATAATTGTCAAAGACAAGAATCATCATTGAACACTAAAATTGCTACATGGAAGTTTTATGATCAAAGGAATATGTACATATTCTAAAATTAGCTCCCCAAATAAAACTTAACAGTTACAAGGGAAAGTAGTACATTTACATTTGAGTAACCTATTGGACACCACTTTAACAAAGTGATCAGTATTTATATTGGGACACACCTGCCTTTATGATATAATGAGAAAGACATGCTATCATTTTTGTGATGTTCCTGTCAAATTTGCCTAACCTTATTTGAATCATGAGAAAACAATTAGATAATCCCCAAATGATGGACACTGTGAAAAATAATTAGCCCAAAGTTTTGAAAATTGTCAAGGTGTGGAAGATGAACTGTTCCAGAGTGAAGTAGTCTAAAGTAACATGTCAATTAAATACAATGCATGTCCGTGAAATGAATCATTGATCAGGAAAAAATTCTATAAAAGGTGTTATTGGGAAAATTGGTGAAGTTTGTATAAAATCTGTAGACTAAGTACAATAATGAAATATTTTATTTCGTTATTTATTTCATTATTTATTAATAATATTATTTTCATTTATGCACATTTCCTTATTTTGATAATTATACTTGTCCTTAGGAACCATGATAAATATATAGGCATAAAAGGGCATGAAGTCTGAAACTTATTCTCAAATGATTCAGGAATAAATATAGTTACGTATGTGTGTAACTATTGACAGAGAGAGAGAGAGGGAGAAAGAGAGAATGATAAACCAAAGGTGGTAAAATATTAACAACTGGAGAATTCCTTGTACTATTCTTGCAACATTTGTATAAGTTTGAAATTAACTAACATAAAAACGTTCCAAAAATCAGATGTACTCCTAATCCTACATCACAGGCTGCCTAAATGGGAGCATATGTTTACAGCCACCCCCATACACACACACTCTAGAAAAAGAGTTTTACATACTGTTAATGTTGGAACTATCTGTTCCACCTTGGATGTGTATGTCAAATAAACAATGATGTCTGAAGCTTTTGAATACAGCTTTCAAATCAATTAGCTCCCAACCTAGTTACACATAAATATTAATAATAACACCACTATTTTGAGTCCTTACAGTGTACTAGGCACAGTTTTAAGCACTTAAATTGACTAATTTAATTCTCATAGGAGCATTATGAATTATTCTCTGACATGAGATAGGTGATACAGTTTTCCTAATTCCACAGTAGCGGAAGAAGAAGCACATGCTGAGACATCTCAGGTTATATGCTGAAGGTTACACTGCTAGTAAGGGGTGGGGAGGGGATTTGAACCCAGGTGGTCTGGCCCTGTGCTCACGCTCTTTAACTTATTCACATTAATTCGACGGGAACTTCATAGTTTTTAAGAGCCGGGTAAACCAGTATTTTCTACGATCTGCTACTGGGGTCAGGGATGAAATCTGTCCCTTGAATACGCCATGCTATTTCTGGCCCCTGGGACCACATGCATGCTGTTCCTTTGCTTTGGCAACTCTACCCACTTCTCCTTGGACTAACTCCTACTCATCCTTTATATCTGAATTTATTGTTCACTCAGGGAGATGACACACCCTAAACAAGGTTTATAGTCCCCTGCCATATGCTGCCAGTGCCATTCTCCTTCCAGAGTGAAGGAGAATTCTGCCCATTACACAGTACACTCATCACAGTTGAAGATTATTTATTTATTTATTTATTTATTTATTGCCTGCCTTCCCAGCTGACTGTGAATTCCTTAAAAGTAGGGTCCATGTCTGCCTTTCTCAACCATGAAGTCCCAAATATCCACTGCACAGAAGTGTGAGGTCCAGAGATCCAAGAGGTGAGATCAGGTAGTTATGATGGGAGTACTAGGGCAATATAGGAGAAATTCGCCAACATCCTTTTTCTATTCACCTAGGTCTAGTGCAAACATAGATGTAAAGGTATAGTGAAAGGATTTCCTGGAATGGAAAATGATAGAGGATAAGATTTATTATCCTGAATGAATCAAGATCACAATCAGAATTAGGGAAAGGTAAGCAGAATCTGAATTTGGGGGCAAATGATATAGAACACATTTTCTCATTCTTCAAAAACTATACCCAAGGGGAAAAAGCTCCTCTTTTTTCTGTTGGACTCTGATTTGCCTGGATGTGATGCCTGAAACTGTAACTATAGATGAAACTAACATAACTGAAGTATTAACCAGATGCCAAGGACCTTCTTCCTGTCTTCCTTGAAAACAAGAATCAGCTGCCTGCTGACTTCTGATGATGCTCCCAGAATTCTCTTCTGTGCGTTTTGATGTCTACCAAAGATCCGTAACTGCACAGAGCTGTGTCTGTTCCTACAAAATCCACCAGAGGGTGCAAAGTCACCGCTGTTACTAGGTACTACAAAAAGAATTGTTAGGGCTAATTTGAATAATTTATAGCTTATTTTTATAAGCTTTCCTAGCAGAGACCACCTAAGAACGAAAGCATATTTGTGCCTTGGATGAGAGGACAAAAAGAAAACGATAAAAATGGCAAGCTTGCTTCCTCTCCCAAGGGGTTTTGGCTTGCTACTTCTCCATATTGGTGATGGCTTATACAAAGGACAGCATTAAACGTTCTGCTGAACTGCAGCAGGTCTGTTTGGATCTCCACGTATTCTTTCCTAGGGAAAGCATAAAGAGTAGGCTTGGTTATAGAGCCTCATTCTTACAGAGCACCAGTCTGATTATCATACTGAGTGAAGTAAGCCAGACAAAGACAAATATCATATGATATCACTTATATGTGGAATCTAAAAAAATGATACAGATGAACTTAGCTACAAACCAGAAATAAACTCACAGATATAGAAAACAAACTTATGGTTACCAAAGAGGAAAGGGGCAGTGAGGGATAAATTAGGAGTTAGGGATTAACAGATACACAATACTATATATATAAAATAGGTAAACAACAAAGACCTACTGTATGGCACAGGGAACTATAGTCAATATTTGGTAATAACATATAATGGAAAAGAATATGAAAAAGAAAAAAAAAATATATATATGAATCACGTTGCTGTAAACCTGAAACACAACATTGTAAATCAACTATACTTCAATTTAAAAATTACCAAAAAATGAATCCAGAGGGCAAAGTCCCCTCCTGGGGCACAGAGCAGGGTGCAAATGCATGGGGAATAAAGACATAACAGCAGAGCATGTTTAGGTAGTTTGCAGAAATTTACCTAGTTTTGTCCAGGTAGGGATTGGACTATATGACCCTGTGATTCTAGCTTTTTTTACCACCTTCAAAAGTGATCAATAATCTGCTTCTGTGAAACTTTGACAACAGTTAAAACAAGAGTCTCAGAGCAAGGCTTAAATACAAACAGTTAAGTTAAGGAGAAAGGAAGTCGGAAGGGGAAAATAGCATTCCATTTATTATAGTGAAACAATATAAAATATTCAGACATCAATTTAACAAGAAAATCAGAATGAGAGGAAGAAAACTATAAAGTCTGATTGAAAGACAGAAAACAAAATCTGAGGTATTAAAAAGATAAGCCATGTTCTTTGATGAGAAGATTTAATTAATATCACAAAGAATCAAATCCTCCAAAATTAAAATATAACATTCGATAGTAACTATAATACACGGGATATACTATGTTGGAATTTTATAAAATAATCAAAAGTTCATTTGTAAAAATAAGTTAACAAGAATAGGCAGGGACATTATGAAAAAGAATAGTGAGAGGACTTGCCTTAGTGGATATCATTATATTATAATGCTAATATCATTATATATATATATGTAATAACATAAACTAAAGGTGGTACTTGAATTCATGGTATAACTGACTATTAATAAAATTGAATTGTCATCTTACAGCATGTACAATACCATACATCACAGGATTGAGATGAACTAAAGTTTAAATATAGAAAAGTTTTAAATAAAAAAAAGTTTTAAATAAACAAAATGAATATTGCAAGAAGATCTAGGAAGCTTTGTATGAATAATATAGGAGCCAGAGAAATCTACACTGGAAACTCTGAAAGTTAAAAAAAATAAATAAAAACGGACACATTTGACTCTATGCAATTTTAAACCTTTGAATGACAAATAATATCATTAATATATAAACAAAAAAAAATTAGGGAGACTTCCCTGGTGGCACAGTGGATAAGAATCCATGCTCCCAATGCAGAGGGCCCAGGTTCAATCCCTGGCTGGGAACTGGATCCCACATGCATGCCACAACTAAGAGTTCATGTGCCACAACTAAGGAGCCCACGTGCTGCAACTAAGGAGCCGGGGAACCAGTAAGCCACAACTAAGGAGCCCTGGAGCCACAAATAAGGAGCCACCTGCCGCAAAAAAGACCTGCCGCAACCAAATAAATAAATAAGTATTTAAAAAAATATATCAGGAAATATAATTTAATACAGATGACAAAGGGTTAATATCTAAACTTTATAGAAAGTACTCTTACAAATTGACTAGAAAAAGGGCAAGCAACCTAATTTTTTTTAAATAGGAGGAGGATAAGAATCAGGAATTCACAAAGTCGCAGATCTAAATGACCAATAAATCAATAAATATCGGGAGGGGGGAAGCTAAAATTCTATAGTAGTCAGATAAATGCAAATTAAAAAAATAATGAGACTACTACTTTACATTCATGAAATTTGCAAACAATAAGAGTTATAATTTCAATTATGGGCAAGGATATGAGGAAAACTTTATTCATATATATTAGTGGTAATATTACAAAGTGTTAAGAGTTTTGGACTTAAGAAGGCAAAACTGGTGAAATCATGTATTAAAACTACACACAGGTTTAGAATAAAGATGGCGGTGTGGGAAGATGTGGAGTTAGTGTCTCCCCACAACTAGGGTGCATGCCGGCCACTGTGGGGAACTCTGACCCCCAAGGAGACGAGAGGAACCCCAGAGTGAACCACCCGGGGTCTGGCAGAATCTCCTGCAGTGGAAGCTCTGAGTCTGAAACACTGGACTAACAGAGAACCTCAGAGCCCAGGGAATATTCACTGGAGTGAGGTCTCACAGAGTCACTCATCTCAGCACCAAGACCCAGCTCTACCCAATAGCCTACAAACTCCAGTGTTGGAAGCCTCAGGCCAAACAACCAGCAAAACAGGAATAGAATCCAGCTAAAAAGAAAAAAAAAGAGAGATGGCAAAAAAATATGTCACAGAGGAAGAGCAAGGTAAAAACCTATAAGACAAAATAAAGGAAGAGGAAATAGGCAATCTACCTGAAAAGAATTCTGAGTAATGATAGTAAAGATGATCCAGAATCTCGGAAATAGAATGGAAGCACGGATTGAGAAAATACAAGAAATGTTTAACAAAGATCTAGAAGAACTAAAGAACAAACAAACAGAGATGAACAACACAATAACTAAAACGAAAAATACACTAGACAGAATCAATAACAGAATAACGGAGGCAGAAGAACGAATAAGTGAGCTGTAAGACAAAATGTTGGAAATAACTTCCGAGGAGCAGAATAAAGAATGAAAAGAATTGAAGACAATCTCGGAGACCTCTGGGACAACACTAAATGCACCAACATTAAAATTACAGGGATCCCAGAAGAAGAAGAGAAAAAGAAAGGGTCTGAGAAAATATTTGAAGAGATTATAGTGGAAAACGTCCCTAACATGGGAAAGGAAATAGTCACCCAAGTCCTGGAAGAACAGAGAGTCCCATACAGGATAAACCCTAGGAAGAACATACCAAGACACATATTAATCAACTAACAAAAATTAAATTCAAAGAAAAAATATTAAAAGCAGCAAGGGAAAAACAAAAAATAACATACAAAGGAATCCCCATAAGGTTATCAGCTTATTTTTCAGTGGAAACACTGCAGGCCAGAAGGGAGTGGCAGGATATACTTAAAGTGATGAAAGAGAAAAACGCACAACCAAGATTACTCTACCCAGCAAGGATCTCATTCAGATTTGATGGAGAAATCAAAAGCTCTTCAGACAAAAGTTAAGAGAATTCAGCACCAAAAAACGACTTTACAACAAATGCTAAAGAAATTTCTCTAAGCAGGAAAAACAAGAGAAGAAAAAGACCCACAAAAACAAACCCAAAGCAATTAAGAAAATGGTAGTAGGAACATACATATTTATAATAACCTTGAATGTAAATGGATTAAATGCCCCAACCAAAAGACACAGACTGGCTGAATGGATACAAAAACAAGACCTGTACATGCTGTCTACAAGAGACCCACCTCAGACCTAGGGACACATACAGACTGAAAGTGAAGGGATGGAAAAATATAGTCCATGCAAATGGAAATCACAAGAAAGCTGGAGTAGCAATACTCTTATCAGATAAAACAGACTTTAAAATAAAGACTGTTACAAGAGACACTACATAATGAGGAAAGGATCAATCCAAGAAGAAGATATAACAATTATAAATATTTATGCACTCAAGATAGGAGCATCTCAATACATAAGACAAATGCTAACAGCTATAGAAGAAGAAATCGACAGTAACACAATAATAGCAGGGGATTTAACACCCCAATTACACCAATGGACATATTATCCAAACAGAAAATAAATAAGGAAACACAAGCTTTAAATGACACAACAGACCAGTTAGATCAAATTGATATTTATAGAACATTCCACCCAAAAGTGGCAGAACACACTTTCATCGCAAGTGCACATGGAACATTCTCCAGGATAGATCACATCTTTGGTCACAAATCAAGCCTTGGAAAATTTAAGAAAATTGCAATTGTATCAAGAAACTTTTCTGACCCAAACACTATGAGATTAGAAAACAATTACAGGAAAAAAACAGTAAAAAACACAAATGCATGGAGGCTAAGCAGTGCACAACTAAATAAGCAAGAAATCACTGAAGAAATCAAAGATGAAATAAAAACATACATAGAAACGAGGAGAGAGAGGGAAGATGGCAGAAGAGTAAGATGCGGAGATCAACCTTCCTCCCCACAGATACACCAGAAATACATCTACACGTGGAACAACTCCAAAAGAAAACCTACTGAACGCTGGCAGGAGACCTCAGACCTCCCAAAAGGCAAGAAGCTCCCCACGTACCTGCGTAGGGCAAACGAAAAAAGAATAAACAGAGACAAAAGAATAGGGACAGGACCTGCACCAGCAGGAGGGAGCTGTGAAGGAGGAAAAGTGTCCACACACTAGGAAGCCCCTTCGCGGGCGGAGACTGTGGGTGGCGAAGGGGGGAAGCTTTGGAGCCACGGAATAGAGCGCAGCAACAGGGGTGCGGAGGGCAAAGCGGAGAGATTCCTGCACAGAGGATTGGTGCAGAAGGGCACTCACCACCACGAGAGGCTTGTCTGCTCACCCGCCGGGGAGGGCGGGGACTAGGAGCTGAGGCTTGGGGGGTTAGGGCACCACGACTAGCTGGGAGGGAGTCCCGGGAAAAGTCTGGACCTGCCTAAGAGGCAAGAGACTTTTTCTTCCCTCTTTGTTTCCAGGTGCATGAGGAGAGGTGATTAAGAGCACTGCTTAAAGGAATTCCCCAGAGGGAGCCGCAGCTAACAGCGTGGACCCCAGAGACGGGAATGAGACACTAAGGCTGCTGCTGTCGCCACCAAGAAGCCTGTGTGCGAGCACAGGTCACTATCCACACCACCTTTCCGGGGAGACTGCGCAGCCTGCCACTGCCAGGGTCCCTGGATCCAAGGACAACTTCCCCGGGAGAACGCACGGCGCGCCTCAGGCTGGTGCAACGTCACGCTGGCCTCTGCTGCCGCAGGCTCGCCCCGCACTCCGTGCCGCTCCCTCCCCCTTGCCTGAGTGAGCCACAGCCCCCGAATCAGCGGCCCCTTTAACCCTGTCCTGTCTGCGCAAAGATAAGATGCCCTCCGGCGACATACACGCAGAGGCGGGGCCAAATCCAAAGCTGAGCCTCTGGGAGCTGTGAGAACAAAGAAGAGAAAGGGAAAATTCTCCCAGCAGCCTCAGAAACAGCGGATTAAATCTCCACAATCAATTTGATGTACACTGCATCTCTGGAATACCTGAATAGACTACCAATTATCCCAAATTGAGAAAGTGGACTTTGAGACCAAGATTTATGATTTTTTCCCCCTTTCCTCTTTTTGTGAGTGTGTATGTGTATGCTTCTGTGTGAGATTTTGTCTGTATAGCTTTGCTTTCACCATTTGTCCTAGGGTTCCATCCGTCTTTTCTTTTTTTTTTCCTTAAAAAATTTTTTCCTTAATAATTAATTTTTATTTAAATAATTTTATTTTATCTTACTTTATTTTATCCTCTTTCTTTCTTTCTTTCTTTCTTTCTTTCTTTCTTTCTTTCTTTCTACTTTTTCTCCCTTTTATTCTGAGCCATGTGGATGAAAGGCTCTTGGTGCTGCAGCCAGGAGTCAGTGCTGTGCCTCTGAGGTGGGAGAGCCAACTTCAGAACACTGGTCCACAAGAGACCTCCCAGCTCCACTTAATATCAAACGGCAAAAACTTCCCAGAGATCTCCATCTCAACACCAGCACCTAGCTTCACTCAACGTCCAGCAAGGTACAGTGCTGGAAACCATATGCCAAACAACTAGCAAGACAGGAACACAACCCCACCCATTAGCAGAGAGGCTGCCTAAAATCTTAATAAGTCCACAGACACCCCAAAACACACCACCAGACGTCGAACTTCCCACCAGAAAGACAAGATCCAGCCTCAACCACAACAACACAGGCACTAGTCCCCTCAACCAGGAAGCCTACACAACCCACTGAACCAACTTTAGCCACTGGGGACATACACCAAAAACAATGGGAACTATGAACCAGCAGCCTGCAAAAAGGAGACCCCCCAAAACAGTAAGATAAGCAAAATGAGAAGACAGAAAAACACACAGCAGATGAAGGAGCAAGATAAAAACCCACCAGACCTAACAAATGAAGAGGAAATAGGCAGTCTACCTGAAAAAGAATTCAGAATAATGATAGTAAAGTTGATCCAAAATCTTGGAAATAGAATAGAGAAAATGCATGAAATATTTAACAAGGACCTAGAAGAACTAAAGATGAAAGAAACAATGATGAACAACACAATAAATAAAATGAAAAATACTCTAGATGGGATCAATAGCACAATAACAGAGGCAGAAGAATGGATAAGTGACCTGGAAGATAAAATATTGGAAATAACTACTGCAGAGCAGAATAAAGAAAAAAGAATGAAAAGAACTGAGGACAGTCTCAGAGACCTCTGGGACAACATTAAACGCACCAACATTCGAAGTATAGGGGTTCCAGAAGAAGAAGAGAAAAAGAAAGGGACTGAGAAAATATTTGAAGAGATTATAGTTGAAAACTTCCCTAATATGGGAAAGGAAATCGTTAATCAAGTCCAGGAAGCACAGAGAGTCCCATACAGGTTAAATCCAAGGAGAAACACGCCAAGACACATAATAATCAAACTGTCAAAAATTAAATACAAAGAAAACATATTAAAAGCAGCAAGGGAAAAACAACAAAAAACACACAAGAGAATCCCCATAAGGTTAAGAGCTGATCTTTCAGCAGAAATTCTGCAAGCCAGAAGGGACTGGCAGGACATATTAAAGTGATGAAGGAGAGAAACTTACAACCAAGATTACTCTACCCAGCAAGGAACTAATTCAGGTTTGATAGAGAAATTAAAAAACCTTACAGACAAGCCAAAGCTGAAAGAGTTCAGCACCACCAAACCAGCTTTACAACAAATGCTAAATGAACGTCTCTAGGAAGGAAACACAAGAGAAGGAAAAGACCTACAATAACAAACACCAAACATTTAAGAAAATGGTAATAGGAACATACATATCAATAACTGCCTTAAATGTAAATGGATTAAATGCTCCAACCGAAAGACACAGACCGCCTGAATGGATACAAAAAGAAGACCCATATATATGCTGTCTACAAGAGACCCACTTCAGACCTAGAGACAAATACAGACTGAAAGTAAGGGGATGGGAAAATATATTCCATGCAAATGGAAACCAAAAGAAAGCGGGAGTAGCAATTCTCTTATCAGACAAAATAGACTTTAAAATAAAGACTATTAGAAGAGACAAGAAAGGACACTACATAACGATCAAGAGATCGATCCAAGAAGAAGATAGAACAATTGTAAATATTTATGCAGCCAAGATAGGAGCACTTCAACACATACAGCAAATACTAACAGGCATAAAAGGGGAAATCGACAGTAACACATTCATAGTAGGGGACTTTAACACCCCACTTTCACCCATGGACAGATCATACAAAATGAAAATAAATAAGGAAATACAAGCTTTAAATGATACATTAAACAAGATGGACTTAATTGATATTTATAGGACACTCCATCCAAAAACAACAGAATACACATTTTTCTCAAGTGCTCATGGAACATTATCCAGGATAGAGCATATCTTGGGTCACAAATCAAGCCTTGGTAAGTTTAAGAAAATTGAAATTGTATCAAATATGTTTTCTGACCAGAACGCTATAAGATTAGATATCAATTACAGGAAAAATTCTGTAAAGAATACAAAAACAAGGAGGCTAAACAATACACTACTTAATAACGAAGTGATCACTGAAGAAATCAAAGAGGAAATCAAAAAATACCTAGAAACAAATGACAATGGAGACATGACAACCCAAAACCTATGGGATGCAGCAAAAGCAGTTCTAAGAGGGAAGTTTATAGCAATACAAGCCCACCTTAAGAAGCAGGAAACATCTCGAATAAACAACCTAACCTTGCACCTAAAGCAATTAGAGAAAGAAGAACAAAAAAACCCCAAAGCTAGAAGAAGGAAAGAAATCATAAACATCAGATCAGTAATAAATGAAAAAGAAATGAAGGAAATGATAGCAAAGATCAATAAAACTAAGAGCTCGTTCCCTGAGAAGATAAAAAAAATTGATAAAACATTAGCCCGACTGATGAAGAAAAAAAGGGAGAAGATTCAAATCAATAGAATTGAAAAACGAGAAGTAACAACTGACACTGCAGAAATACAAAAGATCATGAGAGATTACTACAACCAACGCTATGCCAATAAAATGGACAACCTGGAAGAAATGGACAAATTCTTAGAAATGCACAATGTGCCAAGACTGAATCAGGAAGATATAGAAAATATGAACAGACCAATCACAAGCACTGAAATTGAAACTGTGATTAAAAATCTTCCAGCAAACAAAAGCTCAGGAACAGATGGCTTCACAGGTGAATTCTATCAAACATTTAGAGAAGAGCTAACACCTATCCTTCTCAAACTCTTCCAAAATATAGCAGAGGGAGGAATACTCCCAAACTCATTCTATGAGGCTACGATCACCCTGATACCAAAACCAGACAAGGATGTCACAAAGAAAGAAAACTACAGGCCAATATCACTGGTGAACATAGATGCAAAAATCCTCAAGAAAACATTAGCAAACAGAATCCAACAGCACATAAACTGGATCATACACCATGATCAAGTGGGGTTTATTCCAGGAATGCAAGGATTCTTCAATATACACAAATCAAACAACGTGATACACCATATTAACAAATTGAAGGAGAAACACCATATGATCATCTCAATAGATGCAGAGAAAGCTTTTGACAAAATTCAACACCCATTTATGATAAAAACCCTACAGAAAGTAGGCATAGAGGGAACTTTCCTCAACATAATAGAGGCCATATATGACAAACCCACAGCCAACATCATCCTCAATGGTGAAAAACTGAAAGCATTTCCACTAAGATCAAGAACAAGACAAGTTGGCCCACTCTCACCACTGTATTGCAACACAGTTTGGAAGTTTTCACCACAGCAATCAGAGAAGAAAAGGAAATAAAAGGAATCCAAATCAGAAAAGAAGAAGTAAAGCTGTCACTCTTTGCAGATGACATGATACTATACATAGAGAATCCTAAAGATGCTACCATAAAACTACTAGAGCTAATCAATGAATTTGGTAAAGTAGCAGGATAAAAAAATAATGCACAGAAATCTCTGGCATTCCTATACACTAATGATGAAAAATCTGAAACTGAAATTAAGAAAACACTCCCATTTACCACTGCAAGAAAAAGAATAAAATATCTAGGAATAAACCTACCTAAGGAGACAAAAAAACTGAATGCAGAAAATTATAAGACACAGATGAAACAAATTGCAGATGATACAAATAGATGGAGAGAAATACCATGTTCTTGGATTGCAAGAATCAACATTGTGAAAATGACTCTACTACCCAAAGCAATGTACAGATTCAATGCAATCCCTATCAAACTACCACTGGCATTTTTCACAGAACTAGAACAAAAAATTTCACAATTTGTATGGAAACACAAAAGACCCTGAATAGCCAAAGCAATCTTGAAAACAAAAAACGGAGCTGGAGGAATCAGGGTCCCTGACTTCAGACTATACTACAAAGCTACAGTAATCAAGACATTATGGTACTGGCACAAAATCAGAAAGATAAATCAATGGAACAGATAGAAAGCCTAGAGATAAACCCACGCACATATGGTCAACTTATCTTTGATAAAGGAGGCAGGAATGTACAGTGGAGAACAGACAGCCTCTTCAATAAGTGGCTCTGGGAAAACTGGAGAGGTACATGTAAAACTATGAGATTAGATCACTCCCTAACACCGTACACAAAAATAAGCTCAAAATGGATTGAAGACCTAAATGTAAGGCCAGAAACTATCAAACTCTTCGAGGAAAACATAGGCAGATCACTCTATGACGTAAATCACAGCAACATTCGTTTTGACCCCCTTCCTAGAGAAATGGAAGTAGAAACAAAAATAAACAAATGGGACCTAATGAAACCTCAAAGCTTTTGCACAACAAAGGAAACCATAAACAAGATCAAAAGACAAAATGGGAGAAAATATTTACAAATGAAGTAACTGACAAAGGATTAATCTCCAAAATTTATAAGCAGCTCATCCAGCTCAATAACAAAAAATCAAACAACCCATTCCAAAAATGGCCAGAGGACCTAAATAGACATTTCTCCAAAGAAGATATACAGACTGCCAGCAAACACATGAAAGAATGCTCAACATCATTAATCTTTAGAAAAATGCAAATCTAAAGTACAATGATATATCATCTCACACCAGTCAGAATGGCCATCATCAAAAAATCTAGAAACAATAAATGCTGGAGAGGGTGTGGAGAAAAGCGAATCCTCTTGCACTGTTGGTGGGAATGCAAACTGATACAGCCACTGTGGAGAACAGTATGGAGGTTCCTTGAAACACTAAAAATAGAACTACCATATGACCCACCAATACTACTACTGGGTATATACACTGAGAAAACCATAATTCAAAAAGAGTCATGTCCCAAAATGTTCATTGCAGCTTTATTTACAATAACACAGAGATGGAAACAAACTAAGTGTCCATCTTTGGATGAATGGATAAAGAAGACGTGGCACATATATACAATGGAATATTACTCAGCCATAAAAAGAAATGAAATTGTGCTATTTGTAGTGAGGTGGATAGAACTAGAGACTGTCATACAGAGTGAAGTAAGTCAAAAAGACAATGACAAATACCGTATGCTAACACATATATATGGAATTTAAGGAAAAAAATGCCATGAAGAACGTAGGGGTAAGATAGGAATAAAAACACAGACCTACTAGAGAATTGACCTGAGGATATGGGGGGGGAATGTTAACCTGTGACAAAGCGAGGGAGGGACATGGACATGTGTGCACTACCGGGCGTGGGGTAGATAGCTAGTGGGAAGCAGCCGCAAAGCTCCAGGAGATCAGCTCAGTTCTTTGTGACCCCCTGGAAGGGTGAGATGGGGAGGGAGGGGGGGACGCAGGAGGCAGGAGATATGGGACCGTGTGTATATGTGTGGCTGATTCACTTTGTTGTGGGGCGGAGAATAACACACCATTGTAGGGCAATTGTACTCTAATAGAGATGTAAAAAAAAATGTAAGCATCTGTTATATTCCTGCTTAGCATTTAATGAAAACCACATTTTCCAAAATGTTTTGTCAAAATGGGCATGTTAAATCCGTAGTTATCTGAATTAGAATTTTTCCCCTATTAAATGCAATTTTTTCTTTAGATTAAAAAAAATACATAAGGCAAATACTAACAGCCATAAAAGAGGAAATCGACAGTAACACATTCATTGTAGGGGACTTTAACACCCAACTATCACCAATGGACAGATCATCCAAAATGAAAATAAATAAGGAATCACAAGCTTTAAATGATACATTTAACAAGATGGACTTAATTGATACTTATAGGACATTCCATCCAAAAACAACAGAATACACATTTTTCTCAAGTGCTTATGGAACATTCTCCAGGATATATCATATCTTGGGTCACAAATCAAGCCTTAGTAAATTTAAGAAAATTGAAATCGTATCAAGTATCTTTTCTGACCATAACGCCATGAGACTAGATATCAATTACAGGAAAAGATCTGTAAAAAATACAAACACATTGAGGCTAAACAATACACTACTTAGTAACGAAGTGATCACTGAGAAAATCAGAGGAAATAAAAAAATACCTAGAAACAAATGACAATGGAGACACGACGACCCAAGACCTATGGGATGCAGCAAAAGCAGTTATAAGAGGGAAGTTTATAGCAATACAATCTTAACTTAAGAAAGAGGAAACATCTCGAATAAACCACGTAACCTTGCTCCTAAAGCAACTAGAGAAAGAAGAACAAAAGAACCCAAAGTTAGCAGAAGGAATGCAATCATAAAGATCAGATCAGAAATAAATGAAGGAAACGTTAGCAAAGATAAAGAAAACTAAAAGCTAGGTCTTTGAGAAGATAAACAAAATTGAGAAACCATTACCCAGACTCATGAAGAAAAATAGGGAGAAGACTCAAATCAATAGAATTAGAATTGAAAAAGGAGAAGTAACAAATGACACTGCAGAAACACAAAGGATCATGAGAGATTACTACAAGCAACTCTATGCCAATAAAATGGACAACCTAGAAGAAATGGACAAATTCTTAGAAATACACAACCTGCCAAGACTGAATAAGGAAGAAATAGAAAATATGAACAGACCAATCACAAGCACTGAAATCGAAACTGTTATTAAAAATCTTCCAACAAACAAAAGCCCAGGACCAGATGGCATCACAGGCGAATTCTATCAAACATTTAGAGAAGAGCTAAAAGCTATCCTTCTCAAAATCTTCCAAAATATAGCAGAGGGTGGAGCACTCCCAAACTCATTCTACGAGGCCATCATCACCCCGATACCAAAACCAGACAAGGACGTCACAAAGAAAGAAAACTCCAGGTCAATATCTCTGATGAACATAGATGCAAAAATCCTCAACAAAATACTAGCAAACAGAATCCAACAGCACATTAAAAGGATCATACACCATGATCAAGTGGGGTTTATTCCAGAAATGCAAGGATTCTTCAATATACGCAAATCAATCAACGTGATACACCATATCAACAAATTGAAGGACAAAAACCATATGATCATCTCAAAAGATGCAGAGAAAGCTTTAGAGAAAATTCAACACCCATTTATGACAAAAACCCTGCAGAAAGTAGGCACAGAGGGAACTTTCCTCAACATAATAAAGGCCATAAATGACAAACCCACAGCCAACATCGTCCTCAATGGTGAAAAACTGAAAGCATTTCCACTAAGATCAGGAACAACAAAAGGTTGCCCACTCTCATCACTCTTATTCAACATAGTTTTGGAAGTTTTAGCCACAGCGATCAGAGAAGAAAAGGAAATAAAAGGAATCCAAATCAGAAGAGAAGAAGTAATAATGTCACTCTTTGCAGATGACATGATACTATACATAGAGAATCCTAAAGATGCTACCATAAAACTACGAGAGCTAATCAATGAATTTGGTAAAGTAACAGGATACAAAATTAATGCACAGAAATCTCTGGCATTCCTATACACTAATGATGAAAAATCTGAAAGTGAAATCAAGAAAACACTCCCATTTACCATTGCAACAAAATGAATAAAATATCTAGGAATAAACCTACCTAAGGAGACAAAAGACATATATGCAGAAAATTATAAGACACTGATGAAAGAAATTAGAGATGATACAAATAGATGGAGAGATATACCATGTTCTTGGATTGGAAGAATCAACATTGTGAAAATGACTCTACTACCCAAAGCAATGTACAGATTCAGTGCAATCCCTATCAAACTACCACTGGCATTTTTCACAGACCTAGAACAAAAAATTTCACAATTTGTATGGAAACACAAAAGACCCCGAATAGCCAGAGCAATCTTGAGACCTAAAAATGGAGCTGGAGAAATCAGGCTCCCTGACTTCAGAGTATACTACAATGCTACAGTAATCAAGACAGTATTGTACCGGCACAAAAACAGAAATATAGATAAATGGAACAGGATAGAAAACCCAGAGATAAACCCACGCACATATGGTCACCTTATCTTTGATAAAGGAGGCAGGAATGTACAGTTGAGAATGGACAGCCTCTTCAAAAAGTGGTGCTGGGAAAACTGGAGAGGTATATGTAAAAGTATGAGATTAGAACACTCCCTAACACTATACACAAAAATAAGCTCAAGATGGATTAAAGACCTAAAAGTAAGGCCCGAAACTATCAAACTCTTAAAGGAAAACGTAGGCAGAATGCTCTATGACAGAAATCACAGAAGGATCCTTTTTGACCCACCTCCTAGAGAAACGGAAATAACAACAAAAATAAACAAATGGGACCTAATGAAACTTCAAAGCTTTTGCACAAAAAAGGAAACCATAAACAAGACCAAAAGACAACCCTCCGGATGGGAGAAATATTTTCAAATGAAGCAACTGACAAACGATTAATCTCCAAAATTTATAAGCAGCTCATGCAACTCAATAACAAAAAAAAACCCAATCCAAAAATGGGCAGAAGATCTAAATAGATATTACTCCAAGGAAGATATACAGATTGCCAACAAACACATGAAAGAATGCTCAACATCAATAATCATTAGAGAAATGCAAATAAAAACTACAATGAAATATCATCTCACACTGGTAAGAATGGCCATCATCAAAAAATCTAGAAACAAAAAATGCTGTAGAGGATGTGGCGAAAAGGGAACACTCTTGCACTGCTGGTGGGAATGTGAATTGGTACAGCCACTATGGAGAACAGTATGGAGGTTCCCTAAAAAAAAAAAAAAAACTACCATATGACCCAGCAATCCCACTACTGGACATATACCCTGAGAAAACCATAATTCAAAAATAGTTATGTACCAAAATATTCATTGCAGCTCTATTTACAATAGCCAGGAGATGGAAACAACCTAAGTGTCCATCATCGGATGAAAGGATAACGAAGATGTGGCACATATATACAATGGAATATTGCTCAGCCATTAAAAGAAACGATACTGAGTTCTTTGTAGTGAGATGGATGTACCTAGAGACTGTCATAAGAGTGAATTAAGTCCCAAAGAGAAAGACAAATACCATATGCTAACACATGTATATGGAGTATAAGAAAAAAAATGTCATGAAGAACCTATGGGTAAGACTGTAATAAAACACAGACCTACTAGAGAATGGAATTGAGGATATGGGGAGGGGGAAGGGTAAGCTTTGACAAAGTGAGAGAGTGCCATGGACATATATACACTACCAAACGTAAAATAGATAGCTAGTGGGAAGCAGCTGCATAGCACATGGAGATCAGCTCGATGCTTTGTGACCACCTGGATGGGTGGGATAGCAAGTGTGGGAGGGAGGGAGATGAAAGAAGGAGGAGATATGGGAACATATGTATAAATGATTCAATTTGTTATAAAGCAGAGACTAACTCACCATTGTAAAACAATTATACTCCGATAAAGGTGTAAAAAAAAAAAACATAGAAACAAATGACAATGAAAAAACGTGACCCAAAACCTATGGAATGCAGAAAACCGTTCTAAGAGGGAAGTTTATAGCAATCCAATCTCACCTCAAGAAACAAGAAAAATGTCAAATAAACAATCTAACCCTACACTTAAAACAACTAGAGAAAGAAGAACAAATAAAACCCAAAGTCAGTAGAAGGAAAGAAATAATAAATATCAGATCAGAAATAAATGAAATAGAAACGAAGAAAACAATAGGTAGCAAAGATCAATAAAACTAAAAGCTGGTTCTCTGAGAAGATAAACAAAATTGATAAACCCTTAGCCAGACTCATCAAGAAAAAAAGGGAGAGGAAACAAATCAATAAAATTAGAAATGAAAAAGGAGAAATCACAACTGATACTGCAGAAATACAAAGGATTATAAGTGACTACAAAAAACAACTATATTCCAATAAAATGGACATGCACGAAGAAATAGACAAATTCGTGGAAAGGTACAATTTTCCAAGGTTGATCCAGGAAGAATTAGAAAATATAAACAGCCCTATCACAAGTAATGAAATTGAAACAATAATTAAAAATTGTCCAACAAACAAAAGTCCAGGACCAGATGGCTGCACAGGTGAATTGTATCAAATATCTAGAGAAGCGCTAACACTGATCCTTCTCAAACTCTTTCAAATAATTGCAGAGGGAGACACACTCTCAAATTCATTCTATGACGCCACCATCACCCTGATACCAAAACCAGAAAAATATATCACACACAAAAAAGAAAATTATAGACTAATAACACTGACGAGCATAGATGCAAAATCCTGAACAAAATACTAGCAAACAGGATCCAAGAGCACATTAAAAGTATCATACACCATGATCAAGTTGGATTTCTCCTAGGGACACAAGGATTCTTCAATATATGCAAATCAATCAATGTGATACACGATATTAACAAATTAATGAATAAAACCATATGATCATCTCAATAGATGCTGGAAAAGATTTTGACAAAATTCGCCACTGATTTATGATAAAAACTCTCCAGAATATGGGCATAGAGGGAATCTATCTCCACATAATAAAGGCCATAAATGACAAATCCACAGCAAGCATCATACTCAATGGTGAAAAACTGAAAGCATTTCCACTAGGATCAGGAGAAGACAAGGATGTCCAATCACACCACTATTATTCAACATAATTTTGGAAGTCCTAGCTATGGCAATCAGAGAAGAAAAAGAAATAAAAGGATTACAAATTGTAAAAGAAGAAGTAAAACTCTCACTATCTGCCAATGACATGATACCATACATGGAAAATCCTAAAGATTTCACCAGAAAACTACTAGAACTAATCAATGAATTTGGTAAGGTTGCAGAATACAAAATTAATGCACAGAAATCTCTGGCATTCCTATATACCAACAATGAAAAATCAGAAAGAGAAATTTAGGAAACACTCCCATTTACCATTGCAACAAAAAGAATAAAATAGCTAGGAATAACCCTGCTTAAGGAGGCGAAAAACTTGTGCTCAGAAAACTATAAAACACTGATGAAAGAAATCAAAGATGACATAGACAGGTGCAGAAATATACCATGTTCTTGGATTAGAAGAATCAATATGTGAAAATGACTATACTTCCCAAAGCAATATACAGATTCAATGCACCCCTATCAAACTACTAATGGCATTCTTCACAGAATTAGAACAAAAATTCTTACAATTCATATGGAAACACAAATGACCCCGAATAGCCAAAACAATCTTGAGAAAGAAAAACTGAGTTGGAGGAATCAGGCTCCCTGACTTCAAACTATATCACAAAGCTACAGTAAACAAGACAGTATGGTACTGGCACAAAAACAGAAATACAGGTCAATGGAACAGGATAGAATGCCCAGAGATATACCCACACACATATGGGCACCTAATTTATGACAAAGGAGTCAAGAACATACAACGGAGAAAAGACAGCCTCTTCAATAAGTGATGCTGGGAAAACTGGACAGCTACATGTAAAAGAATGAGCTTAGAACACTACCTAACACCATACACAAAAATAAACTCAAAATGAATTAAAGACATAAATGTAAGAACAGACACTATAAAACTTTTAGAGGTAAACAGGAGAAACACTCTGACATAAACCACAGGAAGATCTTTTTTGACCCATCTCCTAGAGTAACATAAATAAAAACAAAAATAAACAAATGGGACTAATTAAACTTACAAGCATTTGCACAGCAAAGGAAGCCATAAACAAGACAAAAAGACAACCCTCAGAATGGGAGAAAATATTTTCAAATGAAACACAGACAAAGGATTAATCTCCAAAATATACAAACAGCTCAAGGAGCTCAATATCAAAAAACCAAACAATCCAGTTAAAAAATGGTTGGAAGACCTAATAGACATTTCATCAAGGAAGACATACATATGGACAAGAGGCACATGAAAAGATGCTCAGCATCACTAATTATTAGAGAAATGCAAATCAAAATTGCAATGTGGTATCACCTCACACCGGTCAGAATGGCCATTATCAAAAAAGCTAGAAACAGTAAATACTGGAAAGAGTGTGATCAAAAGGGAACCCTCCTACACTGTTGGTGGGAATGTAAATTGATACTACCACTATGGAAAACAGTATGAAGCTTCCTTACAAAACTAAAAATAAAACTACCGTATTACACAGCAATCCCACTACTGGGCATATACCCTGAGAAAACCATAATTCAAAAAGAGACATGAACCACAATGTTCATTGCAGCTCTATTTACGATAGTCAGGACATGGATGCAACCTAAGTGTCCATCGACAGATGAATGGATAAAGAAGATGTGGCACATATATACAATGGAATATTACTCAGCCATAAAAACAAATGAAACTGAGTTATTTGTAGTGAGACGGATGGACCTAGAGTCTGTCATACAGAGTGAAGTAAGTCAGAAAGAGAAGAACAAATACCATATGTTAACACATATATATGGAATCTAAAAAAAAAAGGTGCTGATGAACCTAGTTGCAGGGCAGGAATAAAGAGGTAGACATACAGAATGGACTTGAGGACATGAGGTGAGTGAGCGAAGCTGGGGAGAAGTGAGAGTAGCATTGACGTATATACACTGCCTAATGTAAAATAGCTGGCTGGTGGGAAGCAGCAGCATAGCACAGGGAGATTGGCTCGGTGCTTTGCGATGACCTAGAGGGGTGGGATAGGGAGGATTGAAAGGAGGCTCAAAAGGGAGGGGATATGGGGACATTTGTATGCATATGGCTGATTCACTTTGCTGTGCAACAGAAACTAACACGGTATTGTGAAGCAATTATACTCCATTAAAGATGTACTAAAAAAAAACTATACATGGGGACTTCCCTGGTAGTGCTGCAGTTAAGACCCCATGCCCCCAATGCAGGGGGTCCAGTTTTGATCCCTGTTCAGGGAACTAGATCCCACATGCTGCAACTAAGACCCAGAGCAGCCAATAAATAAATAAAAACAAAAAATAAAACCCCCAAACACACACACACCCCTTGACTCAGTAATCTAACACATGGATATGTGTTCTATAGAAATAGAAGCATAAGTATAAAAGTCATATATGATACCAAAACCAGCCAAAGATCTCACATCAAAAGAAAGCTACAGGCCAATATCACTGATGAACATAGATGCAAAAATTCTCAACAAAATGCTAGCAAACCAACTCCAAAAATACATTAAAAGGATCATACACCATGATCAAATGGGATTTATTGCAGGGATGCAAGCGTTCTTCAGTATCCACAAGTCAACCTGTGTGATACACCACATCAACAAACTGAAGAATAAAAACCATATGATCATCTCAATTGATGCAAAAAAGCTTTTGACAAAATTCAACATCCATTTATGATAAAAATTCTCCCGAAGGTGGGCATAGAGGAAACATACTTCAATGTAATACATGCCATATATGACAAACTCACAGTTAACATCATATTCAAAGGTGAAAAATAAGATCAAATTTGGAAGCCTCACACTTCCTGGTTTCAAAACTTACTACAAACCCTCCTTAGGCAGTTTATTCCTAGGTATTTTATTCTTTTTGATGTAATGGTAAATGGGATTGTTTCTTTAATTTCTGTTTCTGATCTTTCATTGGTAATGTATAGAAATGCAACTGATTTCTGTATATTAATTTTGTGTCCCGCAACTTTACCGAATTCATTGATGAGCTCTACAAGTTTTCTGGTAGCATGTTTAGGATTCTCTATGTATAGTATCATCTTATCTGCAAACGGTGACAGTTTTGCTTTTTCTTTTCCGATTTCTATTCCTTTTATTTTTTTTTTTCTCTGATTGCATGGCTAGGACTTCCAAAACTATGTTGAAAAATAGTGGTGAGAGTGTAAGTCCTTGTCGTGTTCCTCAGCTTAGAGGAAATGATTTCAGCTTTTCCCTGTTGAGTATGATGTTACCTGTGGGTTTGTCATATAAGGCCTTTATTATGCTGACGTGTGTTCCCTCTGTGCCTACTTTCTGGAGTCTTTTTTCTTTTTTCTTTTTTTTGCGGTATGCGGGACTCTCACCGTTGTAGCCTCTCCCACCGCGGAGCACAGGCTCCGGACGTGCATGCCCAGCGGTCATGGCCCTCGGGCCCAGCCGCTCCACGGCATGCGGGATCCTCCCAGACCAGGGCACAAACCCGCCCCCCTGCATCGGCAGGCAGACTCCCAACCACTGCGCCACCAGGGAAGCCCTTCTGGAGAGTTTTTATCATAAATGGATGTTGAATTTTGTCAAAAACTTTTTCTGCATGTATCGAGATGATCATATGGTTTTTATTCTTCAGTTTGTGGATGTGGTGTATCACACAGATTGATTTGTGGATATTGAAGAATCCTTGCATCCCTGGGATAAATCCCACTAGATCATGGTTTATGATCCTTTTAATGTGCTGTTGGATTCGGATTGCTAGTATTTTGTTGAGGATTTCTGCATCTGTGTTCATCAGTGATATTGGCCTGTAATTTTCTTTGTTGTGTTGTATCTTTGTCTGTGTTGATATCAGGGTGATGGCCTCATAGAATGTGGTTGGGAGTGTTCCTTCCTCTGCAATTTTTTTGGAACAGTTTCAGAAGGATAGATGTTATCTCTTCTCTAAATGTTTGTTTGAATTTGCCTGTGAAGCCGTCTGGTCCTAGATTTTGCTTGTTGGGAGTTTTTAAATCACAGTTTCAATTTCAGGACTTGTGATTGGGCTGTTTATACTCTCTGTTTCTTCCTTGTTCAGGTTTCGGAGGTTGTACCTTTCTAAGAATTTGTCCGTTTCCACTAGGTTGTCCATTTTATTGGCATATAGTTGCTTGTAGTAGTCTCTTACGATGCTTTGTACTTCTGCGGTGTCCATTTTAACTTCTTTTCATAACTAGTTTTACTGATTTGAGCCCTTTCCCATTTTTTAAAGTTAAAATAACTAATTTTCTTTTTCCCCTGCATTGGCAGGCTGACTCTTTACAACTGCGTCACCAGGGAAGTCCGATATAGTACTTTTTATTTTCTTTTTTCTTTTTTTTAAACAATTTATTGGAGTATAATTGCTTTACAATGGTGTGTTAGTTTCTGTTTTATAACAAAGTGAATCAGTTATACATATACATATGTCTCCATATCTCTTCCCTCTTGCATCTCCCTCCCTCCCACCTTCCCTATCCCACCATCTAGGTGGTCACAAAGCACCACGCTGATCTCCCTGTGCTATGCGGCTGTTCTCCACTAGCTATTTCTTTTACATGTGGTAGTGTATATATGTCCATGCCACTCTCTCACTTTATCCCAGCTTACCCTTCCCACTCCCTGTATCCTCAAGTCCATTCTCTAGTAGGTCTGCATCTTTATTCCCGTCTTGCCCCTACATTCTTCATGACCATTTTTTTTTTAGAGTCCATATATGTGTGTTAGCATACGGTATTTGTTTTTCTCTTTCTGACTTACTTCACTCTGTATGACAGTCTCCAGGTCCATCCACCTCACTACAAAACTCAGTTTCGTTCCTTTTTATGGCTGAGTAATATTCTATTGTATATATGTGCCACACCTTCTTTATCAATACATCTGCAGATGGACACATATGTTATTCCATGTCCTGGCTATTGTAAATAGAGTGGCAATGAACATTTTGGTACATGACTCTTTTTGAATTATGGTTTTCTCAGGGTACATGCCCAGTAGTGGGATTGCTGGGTCGTATGGTAGTTCTATTTTTATTTTTTTAAGGAACATCCATACTGTTCTCGAGAGTGGCTGTATCAATTTACATTCCCAACAACAGTGCAAAAGGGTTCCCTTTTCTCCACACCCTCTCCAGCATTTACCGTTTGTATATTTTTTGATGATGGCCATTCTGACTGGTGTGAGATGTTATCTCATTGTAGTTTTGATTTGCATTTCTCTAATGATTCATGATGTTGAGCATTCTTTCATGTGTCTGTTGACATCTATGTATCTTCTTTGGAGAAATGTCTATTTAGGTCTTCTGCCCATTCTTGGATGTGGTTATTTGTTTTTAACATCTTTATGGGAGTATAATTGCTTTACAATGGTGTGTTAGTTTCTGCTTTATAACAAAGTGAATCAGTTATACCGATACATATGTTCCTATATCTCTTCCCTCTTGTGTCTTCCTCCCTCCCACTCTCCCTATGCCACCCCTCTAGGTGGTCACAAAGCACTGAGCCGATCTCCCTGTGCTATGCGGCTGCTTCCCTCTAGCTATCTATTTTACGTTTGGTAGTGTATATATGTCCATGCCACTCTCTCACTTTGTCACAGCTTACCCTTCCCCCTCCCCATATCTTCAAGTCCATTCTCTAGTAGGTCTGTGTCTTTATTCCCATATTACCCCTAGGTTCCTCATGACCTTCTTTTTTTCTTAGATTCCATATATATATGTGTTAGCATACAGTATTTATTTTTCTCTTTCTGCCTTACTTCACTCTGTATGACAGACTCTAGGTCCATCCACCTCACTACAAATAACCCAATTTCGTTTATTTTTATGGCTGAGTAATATTCCATTGTATATACGTGCCACATCTTCTTTATCTATTCATCTGTTGATTGACACTTAGATTGATTCCATCTCCTGGCTATCGTAAATAGAGCTGCAATGAACGTTTTGGTACATGACTCTTTTTGAATTATGGTTTTCTCCGTTTATATGCCCAATAGTGGGATTGCTCTGTTGTATGGTAGTTCTATTTGTAATTTTCTAAGGAACTTCCATAGTGTTCTCTATAGTGCATGAGCTGCTTGTAAATTATGGAGATTAACCCTTTGTCTGTTGCTTCATTTGCAAATATTTTCTCCCATTCTGAGGGTTGTCTTTTTTATGGCTTCCTGTGCTGTGCAAATGCTTTTAAGGCCCCATTTGTTTATTTATGCTTTTATTTCCATTTCTCTAGGTGGTGGGTCAAAAAGGATCTTGCCGTGATTTATGTCATAGAGTATTCTGCCTATGTTTTCCTTTAAGAGTTTGATGGTGTCTGGCCTTATATTAAGTCTTTAATCCATTTTGAGTTTATTTTTTTGTATGGTGTTAGGGAGTGTTCTAATTTCATTCTTTTACATGTAGCTGTCCATTTTTCCCAGCACCACTTATTGAAGAGGCTGTCTTTTCTGCACTGTGTATTCTTGCCTCCTTTATCAAAGATAAGGTAACCATATGTGTGTGGGTTTATCTCTGGGCTTTCTATCCTGTTCCATTGATCTATATTTCTGTTTCTGTGTCAGTACCATACTGTCTTGATTACTGTAGCTTTGTAGTATAGTATGAAGTCAGGGAGCCGGATTCTTCCTGTTCCGTTCTCAAGATTCCTTTGGCTATTCGGGGTCTTTTGTGTTTCCATACAAATTGTGAAATTTTTTTGTTCTAGTTCTGTGCAAAATGCCAGTGGTAGTTTGATAGGGATTGCATTGAATCTTTAGATTGCTTTGGCTAGTAGAGTCATTTTCACCATGTAGATTCTTCTTATGCAAGAACATGGAATATCTCTCCATCTGTTTGTACCATCTGTAAGTTGTTTCATCAGTGTCTTATAATTTTCTGCATACAGGTTTTTTGTCTCCGTAGGTAGGTTTATTGATAGATAGTTTATTCTTTGTTTGCAATGGTAAATGGGAGTGTTTTCTTAATTTCGTTTTCAGATTTTTCATCATTAGTGTATAAGAATGCAAGAGATTTCTGTGCATTAATTTTGTATCCTGCTACTTTACCAAATTCACTGATTAGTTCTAGAAGTTTTTTGGTAGCATCGTTAGGATTCTCTATATATAGTATCATGTCATCTGCAAACGGTGACAGTTTTGCTTCTTTTCCAATTTCTATTCCTTTTATTTCTTTTTCTTCTCTGACCGACATGGCTAGGACTTCCAAAACTATGTTGAATAATAGTGGTGAGAGTGGACATCCTTGTCTTGTTCCTCATCTTAGAGGAAATGCTTTCAGCTTTTCCCTGTTGAGTGTGATGTTACCTGTGGATTTGTGATATATGGTCCGTATTATGTTGACGTATGTTCCCTCTATGCCCACTTTCTGGAGAGTTTTTTTTTTATCATAAATGGATGTTGAATTTTGTCAAAAGCTTTTTCTGCATGTATCGAGGTGATCATATGGTTGTTATTCTTCAGTTTGTTGATGTGTTGTATCACACAGATTGATTTGTGAATATTGAAGAATCCTTGCATCCCTGGGATATATCCCACTTGATAATGTTTTATGATCCTTTTTATGTGCTGTTGGATTCGGATTGCTAGTAGTTTGTTGAAGATTTCTGCATCTGTGTTCTTCAGTGATATTGGTCTTTAATTTTCTTTTTTGTATGGTATCTTTTTCTGGTTTTGGTATCAGGGTGATGGCCTCATAGAATGAGCTTGGAAGTGTCCTTTCCTCTGCAATTTTTTGGAACAGTTTCAGAAGCATAGATGTTACCTCGTCTCTTATTGTTTGATTGAATTCACCTGTGAAGGCGTCTGGTCCTGGACTTTTGTTTGTTGGGAGTTTTTAAATCACAGTTTCAATTTCAGTACTCGTGATTGGTCTGTTCATACTCTCTATTTCTTCGTTGTTCAGTCTTGGGAGCTTGTACTTCTGTAAGAATTTGTCCATTTCCTCTAGATTGTCCATTTTATTGGCATATAGTTGCTTGTAGTAATCTCTTATGATCCTTTGTAGTTCTGCGGTGTCCATTTTAACTTCTCCTTTTCATTTCTAATTTTACTGATTTAAGCTCTCTCCCTTTTTTAAGTTAATAGAACTAATTTTAATGTAATTCTAATATGTATAAAACATGTGAAATCCATCTACTTCTGCAGCATTTTCTGTAATGCATCTGGTAGTAATTTAAAATATAATGTATTTTTGTGTAAACATGTCACCAGTATAAATCTTTCCTTTCCAACAAATGGAAATTGCATTTGTTTTTATTTTTTTTTAACATCTTTACTGGAGTATAGTTGCTTTACAATGTTGTGTTAATTTCTGCTGTATAACAAAGTAAATCAGCTATATGTATACGTATATACTCATATCCCCTCCCTCTTGCATCTTCCTCCCACCTTCCCGATCCCACTCTTCTAAGTGGTCACAAAGCACCGAGCTGACCACCCTGTTCTGTGTAGCTGCTTCCCACTAGCTATGTATTTTACATTTGGTAGTATATATATGTCAGTGCTACTCTCTCACTTCATCCCAGCTTACCTTTACTCCTCCCTATGTCCTCAAGTCCACTCTCTACATCTGCATCTTTACTCCTGTCCTACCCCTAGGTTCATCAGAACCTTTTTTATTTTTTTAGATTCCACATATATGTGTTAGCATACGGTATTTGTTTTTCTCTTTCTGACTTACTTCACTCTGTATGACAGACTCTACGTCCATTCACCTCACTACATATAACTCAATTTCGTTTCTTTTTATGGCTGAGTAATATTCCATTATATATATGTGCCACATCTTCTTTATCCATTCATCTGTCAATGAACACTTAGGTTGCTTCGATGTCCTGGCTATTGTAAATAGAGCTGCAATGAACATTGGAGTACATGACTCTTTTTGAATTATGGTTTTCTCAGGGTATATGCCCAGTAGTTAGATTGCTGGGTCATATGGTAGTTCTATTTTTAGTTTTTTAAGTAATGTCCATACTGTTCTCCATTGTGGCTGTATCAATTTACATTCCCACCAGCAGTGCAAAAATGTTCCCTTTTCTTCACACCCTCTCCAGCATTTATTTTTTGTAGATATTTTGATGATGGCCATTCTGACTGGTTTGAGGTGATACCTCATTGTGGTTTTGATTTGCCTTTCTATAATGATTAGTGATGTTGAGAATCGTTTCATGTGTTTGTTGGCAATCTGTTTATCTTCTTTGAAGAATTGTATATTTAGGTCGTCTGTCCATTTTTGGATTCGGTTGTTTGTTTTTTTGATATTGAGCTGCATGAACTGCTTGTATATTTTGGGGATGAATCCTTTGTCTGTTCCTGGAAATTGCATTTGATTCACAGAGAATTTTCAGCTTCTTAACCATTACGTTTAATTATTATTCACCTGAATTTGTAAGTTTTCTTTTTAAAGATAATATCTATTTGTGATCAAGTAAACAAAATACAGACCCCCCCATGAACAATGTAAGTTAACAAGTAAGTTTCTGATATACAATTTATACCATAGCAATTCAAATTCATCTTGCCTGACAAATGGAATCGTAAAGGATGCTCAGTTAATAAAATATCGTGTAATGAAATGTGTCATTTATTTTTAAGAATGATCTAACTTTATGGAACATAATCTTGTATTTATAAATACTTCGAAAATGAAGTTATTTGCTCAGCACTTCATATAGAAAATGTATTAGAGTGAATATGAATATTATTTATTATATGAACAAAACATGAAATGTTAATCTAAAATGCCAATAACATTATGCTTCATAATTCTCCTATTTTTGTTTTTCTCATGTCCTTGAGTGATGTGCCACAGCCTCCAAGTTACAAATATCTAGAACTGGAAGGAATACAATGTGCTTCTGAAAGTTAATCCAGATTTTTATCAACTATAAATCCCTTCTCATTTGCTTGTATATGTTTCTATTTTATTTTTAATATTTTTTGCCAGGTTGCATTTTGTACTTTCCCTTCCCCAATGTTACACAATATCACAGTTAGTAATAAGTTAAAAGAATTCACACACTAGATACAGTAACAGATCTGAGTTAATTACCCTGTAATGCTCTTGTCCTGGCTGCCGTGATCTGAGGAAATGTTTTCACTTGCTGCATTCTTTTGCTCCAGTGGCTCAGGCAGTAAGTAGCACCACTGAGCTTGTAAGATGAGAGACTTCACTTTCTCTTCAAATGGCAAAGAACTTGTTAGTGGATAGAAAGGGCATCTTGCCCTTCCCCTCTTATGATGACAGATAAAGTTAATCATCAGATGCATCTCAAAAGGTACTCTTCTCCAAGAAAACAATCCAAACGATGTTTATATGTGTATATTTAGAACCGAAAAAAGAGAGGAAATAAACACTAAATGACCCTGTGAAGTCTATTACATCTTTCAATCTTATCTCACTAGCCAGACCCCAAGAACCTCAACAAACAGGCAATGAACATGCTCCTCTAATGACCCAATTCAACACTGTCAGCAAAGGTGACATTGAAATCCAGTCAGCAGCCCTACATCCTAGCACCAACCGTTAAAAGAAAAAAAAAATACCCCTTGTCTCCTGCAGTGATCTATTTGAATCTGTAAAACGACTTCTTTAATATCAGGCTGTAAACATTTTCACTCTCCTAACATGTATATTGCTCATGGGGCTTACCTAGTTTCTCTCATCTCTATGATTACTCAATCCTCTTAATATTCTTTTTTAAAAATTTTTTATTGGAGTATAGTTGATTTACAATGTTGTGTTAGTCACAGATGTAGAGCAAAGTGAATCAGTTGTACATATGCATATATCCACTCTTTTTTAGATTCTTTTCCCAATAGGCAATTACAGAGCATTGAGTAGAGTTCCTTGTGCTATACAGTAGGTCCTTATTGGTTATCTATTTTATATATAGTAGTGTGTATATGTCAATCCCAGTCTTTCAACTTATTCCTCCCCCTGCTATTACCCTCTCATAACCATAAGTTTGTTTTCTACATCCATAACTCTTTGTAGATAAGTTCATTTGTACCCTTTTTTAAGATGCCACATGTAGGTGATATGATATGATATTTGTCTTTCTTTCTATGACTTACTTCACTCAGTATGACAATCTCTCGGTCTAGCTATATTGTTGCAAAAGGCATTATTTTGTTACTTTTTATGGCTGAGTAATATTCCATTTTATATATGTACCACATTTTCTTCAACTATTTGTCTGTCGATGGACATTTAGGTTGCTTCCATGACCTGGCTATTGTAAATAGTGCTGCAATGAACATTGGGGTGCATGTGTCTTTTTGAATTATGGTTTTGTCTGGGCCTATGCCCAGGAGTGGGATTGCTGGGTCATATGGTAATTCTATGTTTACTTTTTTGAGGAACCTCGATATGATTCTCCATAGTGGCTGTATCAATTTACATTCCCACCAACAGTGCAAGAGGGTTCCCTTTTCTCCACAACCTCTCCAGCATTTGTTGTTTGTAGATTTGTTGATGATGCCCATTCTAACTGACCTAAGGTGACAACTCATTGTAGTTTTGATTTTAATTTCTCTAATAATTAGTGATGTTGAGAATCTATTCATGTGGCTCATGGCCATCCGTGTGTTTTCTTTGGAGAAATGTCTATTTAGGTCTTTTTTTTGATACTGAGCTGCATGAGCTGTTTATATATTTTGGAAATTAATCCTTTGTGCTTTGATTCATTTGCAAGTACTTTCTCCCATTCTGAGGGTTGTCTTTTCATCTTGCTTATGGTTTCCTTAAAGCTTTTAAGTTTCATTAGGTCCCATTTGTTTATTTTTGCTTTTATTTCCATTTCTCTAGGAGGTGGGTCAAAAAGGATCTTGCTGTGATTTAGGTCATAGAGTGTTCTGCCTATGTTTTCCTCTAAGAGTTTTATAGTGTCTGGCTTTACATTTAGGTCTTTAGTCCATTTTGAGTTTATTTTTGTGTATGGTGTTAGGGAGTGTTCTAATTTCACTTTTTAACATGTAGCTGTCGAGTTTTCCCAGAACCATTATTGAAGAGGCTGCCTTTTCTCCATTGTATACTCTTGCCTCCTTTATCAAAGATAAGGTGACCATATATGTGAGGGTTTACTTCTGGACTTTCTATCCTGTTCCACTGATCTATATTTCTGTTTTTGTGCCAGTATGATACTACTTTTCTGATTACTGTAGCTTTGTAGTATAGTCTGAAGTCAGGGAGTCTGATTCTTCCAGCTCCATTTTTCTTTCTTAAGATTGCATTAGCTATTCGGGGTCTTTTGTGTTTTCACACAAATTGTAAAATTTTTTGTTCTAATTCTGTGAAAAATGCCATTGGTAATTTGATAGGGATTGCATTGAATCTGTAGATTGCTTTGGGTAGTACAGTCATTTTCACAATATCGATTCTTCCAATCCAAGGACATGGTATGTCTCTCCAGCTGTTTGTGTCATCTTTGATTTCTTTCAACAGTATCTTACAGTTTTCTGAGTACAGTTCTTTTGCCTCCTTAGGTAGGTGTATTCCTAGGTATTTTATTCTTTTTGATGTAATGGTAAATGGGATTGTTTCCTTAGCTTCTCTTTCTGATCTTTTGTTGTTTGTTATAGGAATGCAGGAGATTTCTGTGTATTAATTTTTTATCCTGCAACTTTACCAAATTCGTTGATGAGCTCTAACAGTTTTCTGGTAGCATCTTTAGGGTTTTCTATATATAGTATCATGTTATTTGCAAGTAGTGACAGTTTTACTTATTCTTTGCCAATTTGGATATTTTTTATTTCTTTTTTTTCTCTGATAGCCATAGCTAGGACTTCCAAAAGTATGTTGAATAGTAGTGGCAAGAATGGACATCCTTGTTTGTTCCTGATCTTAGAGGAAATGCTGTCAGTTTTTCACCATTGAGAATGATGTTTGCTGTGGATTTGTCATGTATGGCTTTTATTATGTTGAAGTATGTTCCCTCTATGTCCACTTTCTGGAGAGTTTTTATCATAAATGTATGTTGAATTTTATCAAAAAGCATTTTCTGTATCTATTGAGAAGATCATATGGTTGTTATTCTTCAATTTGTTGATGAAGTGTATCACACTGTTTGATTTGCAGATATTGAAAAATACTTGTGTCCCTGGAATAAATCCCATTGATTCTGATGTATGATCCTTTTAATGTGCTGTTGGATTCAGACTGCTAGTATTTTATTGAGGATTTTTGCATCTATGTTCATCAGTAATATTGGCTTATAATTTTCTTTTTTTGTGTTATCTTTATCTGTTTTTGGTATCATGTGATGGCGGCCTCATTGGATGAGCTTGGGAGTGTTCCTTCCTCTGTAGTTTTTTGGAAGAATTTCAGAAGGGTAGGTGTTAACTCTTCTCTAAATGCTTGATCAAATTCACCTGTGAAGCCATCTGGTCCTGGACCTTTGTTTGTTGGGAGTTTTTAATCACAGTTTGAATTTCAGTACCTGTGATTGGCTTGTTCATATTTTCTCTTTCTTCCTGGTTCAGTCTTGGGAGCTTCTAGCTTTCTAAGAATTTGTCCATTTCTTCTAGGTTTTCCATTTTATTGGCATATAGTTTCTTGTAGTAGTCTCTTATGATCCTTTGTATTTCTGCAGTGTCTGTTGTAACTTCTCCCTTTTCATTTCTAATTTTATTGATTTGAGTCCTCTCCATTTTTTCTTGGTGGGCCTGGTTAAATGTTTATCAATTTTGTTTATCTTCTCAAAGAACCAGCTTTTACTTTCATTGATTTTTTGGGATTGTTTTCTTCATCTCTATTTCATTTATTTCTGCTCTGATTTTTTGGTTTCTTTCCTTCTACTAACTTTGGGTTTTGTTTGTTCTTCTTTCTCTGGTTGCTTTAGGTATCAGGTTAGGCTGTTTATTTGAGATTTTTCTTGTTTCCTGAGTTAAGTTTTTCTTTGCTATAAACTTCCCACTTAGAAGTGCTTGTGCTGCCTCGCATAGGTTTTGTCTCAGCCTGCTTTCGTTTTTATTTGTCTCTAGGTGTCTTTGATTTCCTCTTTGATTTCTTCAGTGATCCACTGGTGTTTTAGTAGCATATTTTTTTTAGCCTCAATGTGTTTGTGTTTTTTACACTTTTATCTTGTAGTCTATTTCTAATCTCATAGTGTTGTGTCAGAAAAGATGCTTGATATGATTTCAGTTTTCTTACATTTACTGAGGCTCGTCTTGTGGCCCAAGATGTGATAAATCCTGGAGAATGTTCCATGTGCAGTTGAGAATAATGTGTATTCTACTGCTTTTTGATGAAATGCTCTATAAATATCAATTAAGTCCATCTGGTCTATTGTGTCATATAATGTCTGTATTTCCTTATTGATTTTCTGTCTGGATGATCTGTCCATTGATGAAACTGGGGTGTTAAATTCCCCCACTATTATTGTGTCATTGTTGATTTCTATCTTTATGGCTCTATTTGACTTATATATTGAGGTGCTCCTATTTTGGGTGCATATATATTTACAATTGTTATATATTCTTCTTGGAATGATCCCTTGATCATTATGTAGTGTCTTTCTTTGTCTCCTGTAACAGCCTTTGTTTTGAAAGTTTATTGTGTCTGAATGAGTGTTACTACTCGAGCTTTCTTTAGATTTTCATTTACATGGAATACATTTTTCCATCCCCTCAATTTCAGTCTGTATGTGTCCCTAGATCTGAAGTTGGTCTCTTGTAGACAGCATGTATATGGGTGTTGTTGTTGTATCCATTCAACCAGTATATGTCTTTTGGTTGGAGGATTTAATCCATTTATGTTTAAGGTAATTATCAATATGTATGTTCTTATTGCCATTTTGTCAATTGTTTTGTTTTTGTTTTTGCAGGTCTTTTTTCTTCCCTTCCTTTTTTTTCTCTTCTCTTGTGAATTGGTAAATAACTTTAGTGTTGTTTTGTTTCCTTTTTCTTTTTGTGTGTGTTTATCTATTGTAGAGCTTTTGTTTGTGGTTACCATGAGGTTTTGATAAAGTGGACTATATATACACAAGATTGTTTTAAGTCGCTCGTCTTTTATTTTCAAATGCATTTCCAATATCCTGCATTTGTGCACTCCTCTTTTCACAATTGCTGGTTTTTATATCATATTTTTGTGTGGATTATGTCTGACATTTACATTTGTTTGCCTTTACTAGAGAGCTTTTCCATTCGTAATTTTCTTTTTTCTAGTTGTGGCATTTTCTTTTCCACCTAGAGAAGTTCCTTTAGCATTTGTTACCAAGCTTGTCTGGTGGTGCTAAATTTTCTTAGCTTTTGCTTGTCTGTAAAGCTTTTGATTTCTCAATCAAATCTTAATGAGGGCCTTGCTGGGTAGTGTATTCTTTGTTGTAGATTCTTCTCTTTCATCACTTTAAGTATATCATGCCACTCCCTTCTGGCCTGCAGAGTTTCTGCTGAGAAATCAGCTGATAATCTTATGGGAGTTCCTTTATATGTTGTCATTTTTCCCTTGTTGCTTTTAATATTTTTTCTTTGTCTTTAATTTTTGTCAATTTGTTTACTAAATAAGTGTCTTGACATGTTCTTCTTTGGGTTCATCCTGCCTGGGAGTCTCTGTGCTTTCTAAACTTTGGTGACTGTTTCCTTTCCCATGTTAGGTAAGCTTTCAGCTATTATCTCTTCAGATATTTTATCAGGACCTTCCTTTCTCTCTTCCCCTACTGGGACCCCTATAATGGGAATGTTGGTGCCTTTAATGTTGTCCCAGAAGTCTCTTAGACTGTCCTCATTTCTTTTCATTATTTTTTCTTTATTCTGTTCTGTGACAGTGATTTCTACCATTCTTTCAGTTCACTTATGCGTTCTTCTGCCTCAGTTATTCTGCTATTGATTCCTTCTAGTGTATTTTTCATTTCAGTTATTGTATTGTTCATCTCGGTTTGTTTGTTCTTTAGTTCTTTGAGGTCTTTGTTAAACATTTTTTGTATCTACTTGATCTGTGCCCCCATTGTTTTTCCGAGATCTTGGATCATCTTTACTATCATTACTATGAATTCTTTTTCAGGTAGATTGCTTATCTCCACTTCACTTAGTTGTTCTTCTAGGGTTTTAATTTTGTTCCTTCATCTGGGACATATTCCTCTGATGTCTCATTTTGTCTAACTTTCTGTGATTGCAGTTTCTATTCCACAGGCTGCAGGGTTGTAGTTTTTCTTGCTTCCACTTTCTGTCCCCCTGGTGGATGAGGTTGTCTAAGAAGCATGTGCAAGCTTCCTGGTGGGAAGGACTGGACCTGCCCAATGGTGGATGGGGCTGGGTGTAGTCCCTCTGGTAGGCAGGGCTGTGCCAAAGGGCATGCCTAGAGGGCTGTGGGTTCAGGAAGACTTTAAGCAGCCTGTCTGCTTATGGGTGGGGCTGTGTTCCCACCCTGTCAGTTGTTTGGCCAGAGGCATCCCAGCACTGGGGCCTGCAGGCTGTTGGGTGGGGCCAGGTCTTGTTAAGAAAATGGTGGCCTCCAGGAAGGCTCATGCCAATGAATACTCTCTGGAACTGCTGTTTCCAGTCTATCACCACAATGAGCCACAGCCACTCCCTGCCTCAACAGGAGACCCCCCCAATACTAGCAAGTAGGTCAGGCCCATTCTCTTATGAGGTCATACTGTTTTTTTCCCTGGGTTCTGGTGTGCACAAGACCCTGTGTGCCCTCCAAACGTGGAATTTTTTTCCCCGCAGTCTTGTGGAATTCCTGCAATCAAACCCTGCTGGCTTTCAAAGCCAAATTCTCTGGGGGCTCCTCCTCCTGTTGCCAGAACCCCAGGTTGGGGAGCCTGACGTGGGGCTCAGAACTTTCATTCCTGTGGGAGAACTTCTGTGGTATAATTATTTTCCAGTTTGTGGGTCACCCAACCGGTGGGTCTGGGATTTGATTTTATTGCAATTGCACCCCTGCTACCAAGTCATTGTGACTTCGTCTTTGTCTTTGGAAGAAGGTTCTCTTTTTTGGTAGGTTCCAGCATGTTTTGTGGATCATTGTTCAGCAGTGAGTTGTGATTTTGGTGTTTTCGTAAGAATCGGTGAGCTCACGTCCTACTACACCATCTTGTCTCCAACTAGGATCATCCTTACAACTAAATCACTGCAGAAACATTCTGGAAATTAAGCATGTTAATCTCCTAAGCCCATTTAGAAATACCTTGGAGAAGAATCATTGAGTCCCTCCAATCTGGTTTTCCTTTCTCCTTCTGTCTTCTTTATGGTGCTCCAGCCAGTTTGCCCATCTACCTTCCACTAGACCACTGCCTCTTAGCACACTTCCTTTGGTTTTCTGCCTGGTGGAGAAGCATTCACATCTTCTACAACTGACATCTGCTAGATCAAGGTTTCTTCAAGCCTTAGGTCCAGGTTGTTTGGTTTTTGTTGCTATTGTTATTGTAGGAGGTCTGGGAGTTCTTTATATATTCTGGATATTATCCTTAACAGATACATGATTTAGAAATATTTTATTCCATTCCATAGGTTGGTTTCTCACCTTGTTGATTGTGTCCTATGATGCACAGAGGTTTAGTTTTGATGTAGCCCAATTTATCTATTTTTATTTTTGTTGCCTGTGCTTTTGGTGTCATATTCAAGAAATCATTTCTGACGGTCAGCCAAAGATGATATACTAGAAGGACTTGGAATTCACGTCTCCTCACAATTAGGGCACCTACCAGGCACTGGAGGGAGACCACGGACACCTAAGGGGTTGGGAGGAACCCCCAGTGACTGGGTAAGACATGGGGTGTGGGGGGAGTGAAGGGGGAGGAGAAGTGGAGGTGGGATGGGACTGGTATCCCTGAGGGGCGGCTGGGGGTGGGGAAGGGATCCCACGCCTAAAGGGGGGAAATTGGGAGACCACTGGGAGGGCAGAGGATCAAAAGGGAGCATGGCCAGGTTTCCCCTGCCCACTTGGGCTCCCGGGAACCTGGTGAGATCCTGGGCCTGATCCTCTGCCCACCTATGCCCCCTCCAGCTGCGTGGGTCCTGAGGGAGTGAGAGGGAGGAAAGGGAGAGCAAAAGTAAAGACTGGACCTCTGGGACTGGCACCCCTGAGGGGTGGCTGGGGGAGGAGAGGAGTCCCTACACCCAGTGGGATCCACCCATGGTTAGGGGTCCAGGGTGATGGGGGAGAGCCCAGGGGAGACAGTGGGGGAGGGGCATGAAGGAATGGAAGGGAATGGGGCCAGTGCTTTCCCTGTCCACTTAGGCACCAGGAAGCCTGTTGGGCTCTCGTGCCTATTCCTTTGCCCTCAGGGCCTCCCTCCTGCTGTGAAGAACCACCCCCACCCAGTGCCCTCCCTCTACACTTGGAGACCCCCTCGAATGAGTTAGGCCTAAACCCTACCCACACACCTTCACTCAGGGCCCTACCTCCAAACTCTGGAACTCCACAATCTGGAGGCCCACCTTTCAATGTGCTGCCTCTCCCCTTCCACACAGGTCCTAGGCAGAGACCCGCCCCATGCTTGAACATCACCCCTCCTAGGCCCTGCCCCACACTCAAACATCTCCTACCCACACACCTAGGTCTCACCCCACCCTAAACCCAGCCCCTGCCTAAGTTCCACCCACACCTAAACTAAGCCAAAACAGCCAAGGCTATTTTCTTTTCTTTTCTTCTTTCTTATTTTAGATTGGGGTTTTGTTTTACCTTGTTGATTAATTGATGTTGATTCTTTTATATTTTTATTTTTCCTAATAAATCTTTTATTTTTCTAATTTTAATTTATTATTTATACTTTGTTATTGTTCTCTCCTTTTGGTTTGTCCCCCTCCCACTTTTATTTTCTTTTTTCTATTGTGGTTTTATTTTACCTTGTTGCAGTTGTTTCAATTATAGTTTTATTTTTCCTAAAATAATTTTTATCTTTCTAATTCTATTTTGTTTTTTATTCTTTAATATTGTAGTGCTCTTTTTTTCTTTCTTTATTACTTTTTTTTTTTACCATGCCACAAAGCTTTTGTGGTCTTGGTTCCCAAGCTCGAGGTTGGGCTGAGCTCCCATGGTGGGAGCACAAAGTTCAAACTGCTGGACTAACAGAGCAACTCAGACCCCAGGGAATATCAATCGGAGTGAGGCCTCATAGAGGTCCTCATCTCAGCACCAAGACCTAGCTCTGTCCAACTGCCTGCAAATTCCAGTACTGGATGACTCAAGCCAAAAAACCAGTAAGAAAGACAGGAATACAGCACCACCCAACAATAAAAAAGTGAAATGAAAAAAATATGTTACAGACTAAGGAGCAAGGTAAAAACATGCAAGGCCAAATAAATGAAGACAAAATAAGCAACCTACCTGAAAAAGAATTCACAGTAATAATATAAAATATGATCCAAAATCTCGAAAATAGAATGGAGAAAATACAAGAAACATTTGACAAAGATATAGAAGAACTAAACAGCAAACAAATAATGATGAACAACACAATTACTGAAATTAAAAATGCTCTAGAAGGAATCAATAACAAAATAACTGAGGCAGAAGAACAGATAGGTGAGCTAGAAGATAAAATGGTGGAAATAACTGCCAGGGGGCAGAATAAAAAAGAAAAGAAGAATGAAAAGAATTGAGGACAGTCTCAGAGACCTCTGGGACAATATTAAACACACCAACATTCGAATTATAGGGGACCCAGAAGAAGAAGAGAAAAAGAAAGGGGCTGAGAAAATATTTGAAGAGATTATACTCCAAAACTTCCCTAACATGGGAAAGGAATTAGTCAAGCAAGTCCAGGAAGCACAGAGAGTACCATACAGGATAAACCCAAAGAGAAACATGCCAAGACACATATGAATCAAATTATAAAAAATTAAATACAAAGAAAAAATAGTAAAAGCAGCAAGGGAAAAACAACAAATAACATACAAGGGAATCCCTATAAGGTTAAGAGCTGAACTTTCAGCAGAAACTCTGCAAACCAGAAGGGAGTGGCAGGACATATTTAAAATGAGGACAGGGAAAACCTACAACCAAGATTACTCTACCCAGCAAGGATCTCATTCAAATTCGATGGAGAGATTAAAACCTTTACAAAGAAGAAAAAGCTAAGAGAATTCAGCAACACCAAACCAGCATTACAATAAATGCTAAAGGAACTTCTCTAGGCAAGAAACACAAGAGAAGGAAAAGATCTACAATAACAAACCCAAAACAATTAAGAAAATGGTAATAGGAACATACATATCAATAATGACCTTAAATGTAAATGTATTAAATACTCCAACCAAAAGACATAGATTGGCTGAATGGATACAAAAACAAGACCCGTATATATGTTGTCTACAAGAGACGCACTTCAGACCTAGAGACACATACAGACTGAGAATGAGGAGATGGAAAAAGGTATTCCATGCAAATGGAAATCAAAAGAAAGCTGGAGTAGCAATTCTCATATCAGACAAAATAGACTTTAAAATAAAGACTATTACAAAAGACAAAAAGGACACTACATAATGATCAAGGGGTCAATCCAAGAAGATATAACAATTGTAAATATTTATGCACCCAACATAGGAGCACCTGAATACATAAAGCAAATACTAACAACCATAAAGGGGAAATCAACAGTAACAAAATAATAGTAGGGGACTGTAACACACCACTTTCACCAATGGACAGGTCATCCAAAATGAAAATAAATAAGGAAACACAAACTTTAACAACACATTAAACAAGATGGACTTAACAGATATTTATAGGACATTCCATCCAAAAACAACAGAATACACTTTCTTCTCAAGAGCTCATGGAATATTCTCCAGGATAAACCATATCTTGGGTCACAAATCAAGCCTCGGTAAATTTAGGAAAATTGAAATTGTATCAAGTATCTTTTCCGACCATAGCACTATGAGACTAGATATCAATTACAGGAAAAAAAGTGTAGAACACCGAAACATATGGAGGCTAAACAATACGCTAATAAATAACCAAGAGATCACTGAAGAAATCAAAGAGGAAATCAAAAAATACCTAAAAACAAATGGCAATGGAAACACGATGACTGAAAACCTACAGGATGCAGCAAAAGCAGTTCTAAGAGGGAAGTTTATAGCAATGCAATCCTACGTCAAGAAACAAGAAAAATCTCAAATAAACAACCTAACCTTACACCTGAAGCAATTAGAGAATGAAGAACAAAAAAACCTCAAAGTTAGCAGAAGGAAAAAAATCATAAAGATCAGATCAGAAATAAATGTAAAAGAAATGAAGGATACAATAACAAATATCCATGAAAGTAAAAGCTGGCTTTTTGAGAAGATAAAATTGATAAACCATTAGCCAGACTCAACAAGAAAACAAGTGAGAGCACTCAGATCAACAGAATTAGATACTGAAAAGGAGAAGTAACAACTGACACTGTAGCAATACAGAGGATCATGAGAGATTACTACAAGCAACTATATGCCAATAAAATGGACAACTTGGAGGAAATGGACAAAATCCTAAAAAGCACAACTTTCTGAGACTGAACCAGGAAGAAAGAGAAAACATAAACAGACCAATCAGAACCACTGAAAATGAAACTGTGATTAAAAATCTTCCAACAAACAAAAGCTTAAGACCAGATGGCTTCACAGGCAAATTCTCTCAAATATTTAGAGAAGTGCTAACACCTATCCTTCTCAAACTCTTCAAAATATAGCAGAGGGAGAAACAGTCACCAACTCATTCTATGAGACCACCATCACCCTGATACAAAAACCAGAAAAGATGTCACAACAAAAGAAAACTACAGGCCAATATCTCTGACAAACATAGATGCAAAAATCCTCAACAAAATACTAGCAAACAAAATCCAACAACACATTAAAAGAATCATACACCATGATCAACTGGCGTTTATCCCAGGAATACAAGGATTCTTCAACACATGCAAATGAAAAAATATGATACACCATATTAAGCAAATTGAAGGATAAAAACCATATGATCATCTCAATACATGCAGAAAAATCTTTTGACAAAATTCAACACCCATTTATGATAAAAGCTCTTCAGAAAGGAGGCATAGAGGGAACCTACCTCAATATAATAAAGGCCATATATGACACCCCACCGCCAACATCATTCTCCATGTTGAAAAACTGAAATCATTTCCCCTAAAATCAGGAACAAGACAAGGATGCCACTCTCACCACTATTATTCAACATAGTTTTGGAAGGTTTAGCTATAGCCAACAGAGATGAAAAAGAAATGAAAGGAATCCAAATACGAAAAGAAGAAATAAAACTCTCGCTGTTTGTAGATGACATGATACTATATATAGAGAATCCTAAAGATGCTACCAGAAAACTACGAGAGCTAATCAATGAATTTGGTAGACTAGCAAGACAAAATTAATGCCCAGAAGTCTCTTGCATTCTTATACATTAATGATGAAAAATCTGAAAGAGAATTTAAGGAAACACTCCCATTTACCATTGCAATAAAAAGAATAAAATATCTAGGAATAAACCTACCTAAGGAGAAAAAAGACCTATATGCAGAAAACTATAAGACACTAATGAAAGAAATTCAATATGATACAAACAGATGGATTGGAGGAATCAACATTGTGAAAATGACTATAGTACCCGAAGCAATCTACAGATTCAATGCAATCCCTATCAAACTACCAATGGCATTTTTCAAAGAACTAGAACAAAATATTTCACAATTAGTGTGGAAACACAAAAGACCACGAGTAGCAAAAGCATTCTTCTGAAAGAAAAACAGAGCTTGAGGAATCCGGCTCCCTGTCTTCAGACTATACTACAAAGCTACAGTAATCAAAATCATATGATACAGTCACAAAAACAGAAATATAGATTAATGGAACAGGATACAAAGCCCAGAGATAATCCAATGCACATATGGTCTCTTATCTTTGATAAAGGAGACAAGAATATACAATGGAGAAAAGACAGCCTCTTCAATAAGTGGTGCTGGGAAAACTAGACAGCTACATGTAAAAGAATGAAATGAGAACACTCCCTAACACCATACAAAAAAATAAACTCAAACTGGATTAAAGACCTAAATGTAAGGCCAGACACTACCAAACTCTTAGCGGAAAACATAGGCAGAACGCTCTATGACATAAATCACAGCAAGATTCTTTTTTACCTACATCTTAGAGAAAAGGAAATTAAAAAAATAAACAAATGGGACTTTATGAAACTTAAAAGCTTTTGCACAGCAAAGGAAACCATAAACAAGACGAAAAGAAAGCCCTCAGAATGGGAGAAAATATTTGCAAATGAAGCAACTGACAAAGGATTAATCTCCAAAATATACAAGCAGCTCATGCAGCTCAATATCACAAAAACAAACATCCCAGCCCAAAAAAGGGTGGAAGATCTAAATAGACATTTCTCCAAAAAAGATACGCAGATTGACAACAGAACACATGAAAAGATGCTCAACATCACTAATCATTAAAGAAATTCATATCCATGCTACAATGAGGTATCACCTCACACCAGTCAGAATGGCCATCGTCAAAACATCTACAAACAATAAATGGTGGAGAGGGTGTGGAGAAAAAGGAACCCTCTTGCACTGTTGGTGGAATGTAAATTGATAGAGCCACTATGGAGGACAGTATGGAGGTTCCTTAAAAAACTAAAAATAGAACTGCCATACGACCCAGCAACCCCACTACTGGGTGTATACCCTGAGAAAACCATAATTCAAAAAGAGTCATGTACCAAAATATTCATTGCAGCTCTATCTACAATAGCCAGGACATGGAAGCAACCTAAATGTCCATCAACAGATGAATGGATAAAGAAGCTGTGGCACATATATACAATGGAATATTACTCAGCCATAAAAGGAAACGAAGTTGAGTTATTTGTTATGAGGTGGATGGACATGGAGTCTGTCATAGAAAGTGAAGTAAGTCAGAAAGAGAAAAACAAATATTTTATGCTAACATATATATATGGAATCTAAAAAAAAAAAAAAAGGTTCTGATGATCCTAAGGGCAGGACGGGAATAAAGACACAGATGTAGAGAAAAGACTTGAGGAGATGGTGAGGAGGAAGAATAAGCTGGGACGAATGAGAGAGTAGCATTGTCATATATACACTACCAAATGTAAAATAGATAGCTAGTGGGAAGCAGTTGCATGGCACAGGGAGATCAGCTTGGTGGTTTGTGACCACCTAGATGGGTGGGGTAAGGAGGGTGTGAAGGAGACGGAAGAGGGAGGGGATATGGGGATATACATATGCATATAGCTGATTTACTTTGTTATACAGCAGAATCTAACCCAACAATGTAAAGCGGTTATACTCCAATAAAGATGTTAAAAAAAATCATTTCCAAATCTAGTGTTATGAAGATTTTCCCATATGTTTTCATCTTAGAGTTTTATAGTTTTATCTTTTATCCTTAGGTCATTGATCCATTTTGAGTTATTTTTTTGTGTAAGGTAAGACACCTTTTTCATTCTTTTGCATGGGAGTATTGAATTTTCCAAGAACCATTTGTTTAAAAGACACCCCTTTCCCTATTGAATGGTCTTGGCACACTTGTTGAAAGTGACTTGACCAAATAGACTCAGGTTTATTTCTGGAGTCTCCATTCTATTCCATTGGTCAATATGTCTGTCTTTATGCCAGTATCACACTGATTTGACTATTGTAGCTTTGTAGTAAACTTTGAAATCAGAAATTGTGGGTCATCCAAGTTTGGTCTTTTTTAAACAATGTTTTGGCTATTTGGAGTCCCCTGAGATTCCACATGAATTTTAGCATGGATTTTTCTATTTCTGCAAAAAATTGCCATTAGGAGTTTGATAGCAATTGTGTTAAATCTTTAGATCACATTAGATAGTATTGATATCTTAATAATATTGTCCTCCAATTCATGAATATGGAAGTCTTTCCATTTTTTGTGTGTGCTTCTTTAATTTCTTCCAGCAATGCTTTGTGTTTTCAGTGTACCAGTTTTTTGGCTCCTTGGTAATTTTTTTTCTTAATATTTTGTTATTTTTGATGCTATATTGTAAATAGGATTGTTTTCTTGATTTCTTTTTTAGATTTTTTTTATTGTTAGTGTATTAGAAACATAATAGTTTTTTGAGAGTTATTTTATATCCTGCAATTTTGATAAATTTATTGGTTAGTGCTAATAATTTTTTGTGGAATCTTGAGTTTTGTACATATAAGATCATGTTATCAACAAACAGATAATTTTACTTCTTCCTTTCTAATTTGGATGCCTTTTTTTTCTTACAAAATTGCTATGGCTAGGAGTTCCAGTACTATGTTAAATAGAAGTGATAAAAGCAGTCCTCTTGATCTTGTTCCTGATCTTAGGGGGCCAAGCTTTCAGTCTTTCATCGAGTATGATCGTAGCTGTGGGCTTTTCATATATGACCTTTAAAATGTTGAGGTAGTTTCCTTCTGTTCCTGGTTTGTTGAGTGCTTTTATTATGAAGTATTGATTTACTCAAATGATTTTTCTGTATAATTGATATTATTATGTGGTAATTTTTTCTTCATTCTCTCAATGTGGTGAATTACTTTGATTTATTTTCCTATATTGAAACATCCTTGCATTCCAGGAATCAATCCTACTTGTTCATGGTGTATAATCATTTTAATGTGCTGTTGAACTCTATTTGCTTGTATATTATTCTGTATTTTTACATTAATATTCATGAGACATATTGATCTGTCATTTTCTTTTCTTGTAATGTCTTTAGCTGTGGTGTCAGGGTACTGCGGGCCTCATATAATGAAGTTGGAAATGTTCCCTTCTCTTCCATTTTTTTGGGCAAGTGTTTGAGGAGGATTCATGTTAATTCTTCTTTAAATGTTTGGTAGAATTCACCAATGAAGCCATTGGTCCTGGGCTTTTCTGTGTTGGGAGATTTTCTATCACTGATTCAATCTCATTGCCAGTTATTCATCTGCTCAGATTTTCTATTTCTTCATGATTCAGACTTTATAGGTTGTGTATTTTTAAGAATTTATCTGTTGCATCTAGATTATCCAGTTTTTTGGTGTACAGTTCTTTATAGTATTCTTTTATAGTACTTTTTATTTCTGCAAAATAGGTTGAAATGTGCCCTCTTTCTTTTCTGATTTTAATTATTTGAGTGTTCTTTTTATCATAGTCAATCTGGTTAAAAATTTGTCAATTTTGTTGATCTTTCCAGAGAACCAACACTTGGTTCTGTTGATTATCTAGTCATTTCTCTCTTCTCTAATCTTTGTTATTTCCTTCATCCTGCTAGTTTCAGATGTAATTTTTCCTTATTTTTCTAGTTCCATAAAGTGTAAAGTTCGGTTGTTGATTTGAGATCTTTCCTCTTTTTTAATGGATGCATTTATAACTATAAATTTCCCTCTTACCACTACTTTTACCCCAATCTGTGTTTTTCTATGCTGTATTTTTGTTTTCATTTGTTTCAAGGTATTTGCTAATTTTCCTTGTGATTTCTTCTTTGACCCATTTGTTTAAGTGTGTAGTATTTAATTTCCACATATTTGTGAATTTTCATGTTTTCCTTCTGCTATTGACTTATAGTTTCATTCCATTGTGATTGGAAAAGATAATTTGTATGAGTTTAATCTTTTAAAATTTACTAAGACTTGTTTTGGGGACTAACATATAGTCTATCCTGGAGAACTGTTCCATGTAAACTTCATAAAAATGTGTATTCTGGTGTTGGTGGTGGAATGTTCTGTATATGACTATTAGGTCCAATTGCTCTATAGTTTTATTCAAGGTCTCTGTTTCCTTATTGATTTTTTTGCCTGTTGGAACTATCCATTATTGAAAGATGGGTACTTAAATATCCTACTATTATTAAAAAGCTGCCTATTTATCCCTTCAATTCTGTCATTATTTGCCTCATATATTAATAGCTCTGGTCTTTGATATATGTATATTTAAAATTGTTACACCTTCTTGGCAAACTGACCCTTTTATAATTACATAATGTCCCTCTTTGTCTTTTGTGATAGTTTTTGACATAAAGTATATTTTATCTGATATTAATATAGCCACCCATGCTCTCTTTGATTTACTACTTGCATGGAATATCTTCTTCAATCATTTTACTTTCAACCTGTAGATATTCTTAGAGCTAAAGTGAATCACTTGTAGACAGCATATAGTTGAATCCTCTTTTAAAATTCATTCTGCCAATATGTCTTTTGATTGACAAGTGTAATCCATTAACATTTTAAGAGTTACTGATAAGGAAGGACTTAGAATTGCCATTTTGTTAATTGTTTTCTGTGCATCTTATAGCTTTTAATGTCTCTGATTTCTGGCTGTATTGCCTTCCTTTATGTTTATTTTATTTTTTTGTAGTGACATACTTTCATTTCCTTCTCATTTCCTTTTGTGTGTATTCTATAGATATTTTTCTTTGTGGTCATTATGGACTTACTAAGTTTGTCTAACCCAACACTCATTTAATATTTACCCTAAGCATTGGTACTTGAGCATCTTTATCTATCTCCACTTTTTTCCCATAGCCTTGAGTCCTTCTAACATTCTATTTAGTACATGATAAACACTCAGTAAATATTTTTGGAGTGAATGAACACTTAGAAAGGACAGAGTAAGTGTCATTCAGTGAAATCATGTCAAGGTAGTTCAATAGGTCCAAGTAGTAATAGGTTAAACTTTTCCAGTGAGATGAGGAATATTTATAATCCTCTGGACAAGAATTTTTCTACCCTGGACTGTTCTTATATGGGCATTTCCAAGGTTTCCTTTAGGCCTAACCAAGCAGCCTCCTTCTGGCTGTCATATTATCTCTGTAACTCCAGTAATACATTTAGCCTGGTCTTGATCTTGCTCTGAGATTAGAGTCAGAATCACCCTTTTTTATATTGTTAATTAAATCATACACTAATTGTACCTAAACTCTCTGTGAACCGTTAAATAATTATACAGAAAACAGCTGAATAAAACATAAAGAGCTACCTAAAAGCCCACTGTGAATGACTGGATTTTCCAAAGATGGCCACAACGATATCTTCCACCTCTCATGCTCTTATAAAAGTTACCACCTCTCTGCCTTAAGAGATGAAGTCTAATTCCTGTACTTGAATCTGAAAGGGCTTGTGACTCACTTGTAATTCATAGAGTGTGACAGAAGTGATGTGACGTGACTTTTGAGCGTTGATCATACAAAGTGATGCCACATCTACCTCATTTACTGGAACGGTCCTTTTTGGAGCCTGAATTATGAAATATGCAGCCTGACTACTGTGAAGCCTGTCATGCTGTGAAGGAGCCACAATACACTGAGACGTAATATGAAGGCACTCTATTTTTCAGTCCTAGTCTTCCAGTGTTCTCAATACAGGTGCCAGCCATGCAAATGAATGAGCCTTCAGATGGTTCCAGCCTCCAGCCATTTGTTTTTTTCCCACTGAGGCCACAGACATCATATGAAACAAGTCATATCCACTATGCTCTTTCTGAATTACTTACTCTGAAACTCCAAGCATAAAATAAAATGGGTTTTTTTTGTGTGTGTGTGGACTAAGTTTGGGGTAGTTTGTTATATAGCAAGAGTAACAGAAATATATGACATGTTCCCCACTCAAGTCATAAAGCCATCCCTCCTCCATAGACTTAAGCCCTAATCAGATCCTTGTTTAAATTATTTCTTTGCATTTCATTAGAGTTGTCCAACCATATATACACCTAAACAATACAGTTTAGTATTGCTTGTTTTCAAAAATCTTTTTATACATGCAATCACACTGTGAATATGTTTAATTCCTTAAAGAAAATTTGAATATCTTTGCTCTGATTTTTGTGTTTCACATGTAGAGAAAAATCTTATTTCCTTTCAGTTTTTCTAAGAGTACCTCCTTGTTGCCCTCTAAATGATCTTTATGGAAACAATTGCCTCCTCCTGATTTCTGTCTGGATCTAGGATTTAAAAATATTGCCATATTAATTACTTTCACCTAGTATCATCGTGCCTTCTGCTCTAAATATTAACCCAGCATGAGATAGTGTAAATATTATGGCTAAATCTCAGCTATCATGGAGATGCTCCTACATTATGGGATGACTTGATAGTAGGAGGTTTTGAGATTTTAAATCAGTGGAAAAAAGAAAACAAGCATTCATTAACAACTTAGTAAGTACAAAGTACTATGCTACCCTGAAGACAAAACTGTTAGTTGTTAACACTATTTACAGAAGATAAAGTTGAGGAATACAGAGTTTAAGCAACTTGACATGTCATTTAACTAGTAGGTAGCAGCGCCTGGATTCAAACACAGGTAGTCTGCCCCAGAGTTTGAATCTGTAAACATTCTGCTATTTCTCCTTTTCAAGAATTTAGAGGATCTGGACACCACCATTTTCTCAAATAATCTGAGACCAAATACATTCAACAACCAACCATTCCCATAGACAAGCCCTATTGTATATAAATCAAAATACCTAATCTCATTTTTAAAGTATTTACTAATTTTTGAATACTTAACACATGTACAAGGTAGGAATTTCAGAACATCAAACAGGGCACACAGTCCACAGACATCTCTCTCACCCTTCCATCTCCTTGTCCCCCTACCCAGAGACAGATTCCAAAACAAAACCAAGCAAAATAGCAACATCATTTGAAAAATAAGTACAACGAGGTATGTAACACTAATTAATCTTAAACATACTATATAAAACACATTAAATAAACAATATAGCTGGAAATAAAGCCTATTTCTAAGTAGCAAAAATGTGATTGCCTACCTAGAACACACACAGGGACAAGCAATAGAAAACATCTTAAAAATGTTTAGGAAACCATTTAGATGTAGAGGTCCTATGTACCAGATGCAACTGCTAAAGAGAATCCTGTTCACAATAGCGCCATAACTGTACAGTACATATGAACAATCTGCAAGTGATTTGTGAGAACTGGGTGATGTAAAAGATGACTTGAAAAAGTAGAGCCACTACTTGCTGATTGGACTGGAAAATTATTATCATTGTATCCAGACAAATTCATGCTAGGGTTTTTTGTTATTATTATTATTATTATGAGCAAGTCCCTTGAAAAATACTGGCAGGGAAGGGGTAGAAGCTTGGAGCAACATCATGGGTTCACTAGTCCAGAAACAGACCTCTTTCACACACTGTCTTTGACAAGCACTGAGGTGGTTCCCTTCTGATTCAGGTGTGTTGTGGACGCAGTGCCTGCCCCTCCTCAGGAAGAGAGGCAGGGGCTCACTTGGTGGACCCACTCTGGATGACTTTGTGCTCCTTCATGGCCTCCTCCCCCACATCTCTAACGATGACCTCTTCAACGACCATGCTGCACACGGTGCCTGCGTACAGGCAGTGCAGGGTGATGCCGTAAACTCTGGGGTCAGAGACTGATGCGTGGAAACTCTGCACCCTGCAACGGTTGCAGAAGCTGTGCAGCACCCTGTGTGCGAGGGATCCATGCCTGGTGATGCTCTCAGAACCCAGGAGGAGGATGAAGCATGATGCTGGGATGAGGAAGTGTCTGGTACTGATTCTTCCTGCACAGGAATATTACTCAGCCATAAAAAAGAATGAAATATTGCCATTTTCATCAACTTGACTGGACATAGAGATGATCATACTGAGTAAAGCAAGTCAGAGACAGAAAGACTAATATTATATGATATCACTTATATGTGGAATCAAAAAACTAATGCAAATGAATTTATTTACAAAGCAGAAATAGACACACAGACATAGAAAAAAAACTTAGGGTCACGAAAGGGGAAAGGGAGGAAAGAATAAATTAGGAGTATAGGGTTTACAGATACACACCACTATACATAAAACAGATTTAAAAAAAACACAAGTATTTACTTTATAGCATGGGGAACTACAATCAATATCTTGTAATAAGTTAAAATGGAAAAGAATCTGAAAATATATGTATATATATGTATAACTGAATCACTTTGCTGTACATCTGAAACTAACATAATATTGTAAATCAACTATACTTCAATTAAAAAAAGAGAAACGACGTTTACTGCTTGAATTTCAGTTGTAATGATTCCGCCAGTGAGATGGCTGGAAGAAGGACCCCAATCATTGTACTCTTTGAAGAAAGAATTCAGCAAAGAGACCAAGATTGTGAAATAGAGACAACAGTTATTAGAAGCAAAGTACTTATGGAAGAGCACACAGGTGAATTTGGAGTGAGTTGTGTGTAATAGGGTCAGCTTAAGTTGCTCATATGGGGATAGTTTTCTGGGTTGTCTTTGGCCAGTCATCTCATTTGTGCCTATTTTTGGTCTCAGGGCAGCAGGAAACCAGTTGCAGCTGCTCAGCCTGGGGCCTAACTATCTTCTACCTCAGTAAGGCAATAATTTACTGATCACCTGCTGGGCACCAGGTACCATGTTGGAGTCTGATGATGTGGAGATGGATAAGGCTTTCCAAAGCACTTACAATCTATTAGGGTCAGTTATAAAAATATATAATTACCAAAATAGCGTGATGTTTGCTCGGACAGGGGTAAGGACAGGTGGGTCTGGAACACAGAGAAAGACCCATACACACTAATAGAAGGAGTGGATAGGATCAGGAAAGACTTTTTGGAGGATTGATTCCTTTATTATTATATAATGTTTTTTTTTTGATCTCTACTAATTTTCTTTGCAATGAAGTCTACATTATGTAATTAATATAGATACTCCTGCTTTTTGTTTTGTTTTATCTTTATGGCCCAAATAGAAATTTAAGCAACCAAACAAAGGACTTGAGGACATGGGGAGGGGGAAGGGTAAGCTGGGACAAAGTGAGAGAGTGGCATGGACATATACATACTACCAAATGTAAAATAGCTAGCTAGTGGGAAGCAGCCACATAGCACAGGGAGATCATTTCGGTACTTTGTGACCACCTAGAGGGGTGGGAGAAAGAGGGTGGGAGGGAGATGCAAGAGGGAGGGGATATGGGGATATATGTATATGTATAGCTGATTCACTTTGTTATAAAGCAGAAACTAAAACACCATTTTAAAGCAATTATACTCCAATAAAGATGTTTAAAAAATAGTGTTGGATTATTGTAATTCAAAGTATAAAAACTCCATGAGTCCATACTGATAGAAATAATGACTGAATAAATTAAAAAATGGAGAGAGACAAATCTCTTGTGCATTAGAATTTGAAATATTTTATGTAAATACTCTGCCCTCAAGGTGGTAGAGCATAAGTCTTCACTCCTTAAGTGTGGACTGCCCATAGTCATTCTTCCCAAAGGGTACAGTATGTAAAGGGGGGGAAGGTAACATTACAGTGGACAGACCTGACAAACACACCTGTTTTATGATTAATGTTTACATGATATGACATTTTCTATCCTTTTTATGTTTAATTTACCTATATCATTGAAATTGAAATGATTTTCATATAAATATTGTAATGTTAGGTTGTGTGTCTTACTGATACAGCAAATATCTACCTTTTAATTGATTCATTTAGTCAATTTACCTTATTGTAACTATTGGTATGCTAGTGTTTATGTCTGGCAATTTATTTTGTTTTATTTTATTTTTTGTTTCCCTTGTATCTCACTCAACTGTTCCACGTTTCTTGCCTTTCTGTGCTTTACTTTGAAAACTACTCCATCTTGACTTTTTTATAGTGTTTTTTAATGGCTTTATATTTATTTTGAAATCGATTTCAGGATTAATGTTGTCCTCTAAGCCCAGAATGTTAACTATTGCAGAAGGTAGGCTAATTCTATTACATCTTTTATAAACTCAATAATACATGATAAACACTCGTATACTAAACCAGGGATGATGCTGTCATTTTTTCCCTCCCACCCAACACTTTTTATGACCACGTATTAGGTTTCTCCCTCTCCCATATTATGCAACAAGAGATGTCATTTTAAGTGACATGTACATAAAAGCAATGTTATATCCTTGAGGTAAAGTAAAAATTGAAAGGATACAGAAAAATACCTATAATTTTGAGATATTATACAGTCCTTTCAGAACTTTTGAGACATGCATATAAAAATAAGCAACAATAACATTTGGATAAAATGATTTAAAAAGTGGAATTTTATACCTCAATAGAAAATGTACTTGTATCAAACACAAATTTTAAAACTGACCATGTAGAGATCATAAAAGAATTCCGAACAATTTTACAGAACTGATATATAAAAGCTATGTTATTGGATCAGACTGCAATGAAATTTGAAATCAATGATAATACATATGTTAAAAATCCCATGAGTTCTGGGAAATAAAAGAGCACTTCTTTTTCATCTGCTAGTAAACTTGAAAATATAGGTAAAATTGATATTTTTTTACATTTTTATTGGAGTATTATTGCTTTACAATGGTGTGTTAGTTTCTGCTCTATAACAAAGTGAATCAGCCATACATACATATGTTCCCATATCTCTTTCCTCTTGCATCTCCCTCCCTCCCACCTGCCCTATCCCACCCCTCTAGGTGGTCACAAAGCACCGAGCCGATCTCCCTGTGCTATGCGGCTGCTTCCCACTAGCTATCTATTTTACGTTTGGTAGTGTATATATGTCCATGCCACTCTCGCACTTTGTCACGGCTTACCCTTCCCCCTCGTCATATCCTCAAGTCCATTCTCTAGTAGGTCTGTGTCTTTATTCCCGTCTTACCTCTAGGTTCTTCATGACATTTTCCCCCCTAAATTCCATATATATGTGTTAGCATATGGTATTTGTCTTTCTCTTTCTGACTTCACTCTGTATGACAGACTCTAGGTCCATCCACCTCATTACAAATAGCTCAATTTAATTTCTTTTTATGGCTGAGTAATATTCCATTGCATATATGTGCCACATCTTCTTTATCCATTCATCTGATGGATGAACAACTTAGGTTGTTTCCATCTCCTGGCTATTGTAAATAGAGCTGCAATGAACATTTTGGTACATGACCCTTTTTGAATTATCGTTTTTTCAGGGTGTATGTCCAGTAGTGGAATTGCTGGGTCATATGGTAGTTCTATTTTTAGATTTTTAAGGAACCTCCATACTGTTCTCCGTAGTGGCTGTACCAATTCACATTCTCACCAGCAGTGCAAGAGTGTTCCCTTTTCTCCACACCCTCTCCAGCATTTATTGTTTCTAGATTTTTTGATGATGGCCATTCTGACTGGTGTGAGATGATATCTCATTGTAGTTTTGATTTGCATTTCTCTAATGATTAATGATGCTGAGCATTCTTTTCTGTGTTTGTTGGCAGTCTGTATATCTTCTTTGGAGAAATGACTATTTAAAAATGGATAATATTCTTAATTAAAAAATGAACATTCAAAATTGACATGAGAAGTGGAAAACATGACTAGATCATGAAAAATCAGAACAGTGATAAATGTTCTTTTGCAAAAGTCACCTCACTGAAGTAAGTAGTCCTATAGAGTTTTATCAAACATTCAAAATCCACATAATGACATAATATGTCTCCTGATCATTTTTTTCTTTTGAATTTAATTTTTTTTTTTACACAATAGGTTCTGATAAGTTATCCATTTTATACATGTTAGTGTATATATTTCAATACAATCTCCCAATTCATCACTCCACCCCACCACCACCACCATGACTTTCCCCCCTTGGTGTCCATTCGTATGTTCTCTACATCTGTGTCTCAATTTCTGCTCTGCAAACAAGTTCATCTGTACCATTTTTCTAGGTTCCACATATATGCATTAATATACGATATTTGTTTTTCTCTTTCTGACTTACTTCACTCTGTATAACGGTCTCTAGATCATTCCACATCTCTACAAATGACCCAATTTTGTTCCTTTTTATGGCTGATGAATATTCCACTGTGTATATGTACCACATCTTCTTTATCCATTCGTCTGTAGATGGGAATTTAGGTTGCTTCCATGTCCTGTCTATTGTAAATAGTGCTGCAATGAACTTTGGGGTGCATGTGTCTTTTGGAATTATGGTTTTCTCTGGGCACATGCCCAGTAGTGGTATTGCTGGGTCATATGGTAATTCTATTTTTAGTTCTTTAAGGAACCTCCATGCTGTTCTCCATAGTGGCTGTATCAATTTACATTCCCACCAATAGTGCAAGAGGGTCCCCTTTTCTCCACACCCTCTCCAGCATTTGTTGTTACTAGGTTTTCTGATGATGCCCATCCTAACTGGTGTGAGGTGATATTGTAGTTTTGATTTGCATTTCTCTAATAATTAGTGATGTTGAGCAGCTTTTCATGTGCTTCTTGGCCATCTGTATGTCTTCTTTGGAGAAATGTCTATTTAGGTCTTCTGCCCATTTTTGGAATGGGTTGTTTTTTTTTTAATAGTAAGCTGCATGAGCTGTTTATATATTTTGGAGATTAATCCTTTGTCCATTGATTCGTTTGCACATATTTTCTCCCATTCTGAGAATTGTCTTTTCACCTTGTTTGTACTTTCCTTTGCTGAGCAAAAGCTTTTAAGTTTCATTAGACCCCATTTGTTTATTTTTGTTTTTAATTCCAATACTCTATGAGGTGGATCAAAAAAGTCCTTACAGTGATTTATGTCAAAGAGTGTTCTTCCTATGTTTTCCTCTAAGAGTTTTATAGTGTCCAGTCCTACATTTAGGTCTCTAATCCATTTTGAGTTTATTTTTGTGTATGGGGTTAGGGAGTGTTCTAATTTCATTCTTTTACATGTAGCTGTCCAGTTTTCCCAGCACCACTTATTGAAGAGGCTGTCTTTTCTCCATTGTATATTCTTGCCTCCTTTGTCATAGACAAGTTGACCATAGGTGCGTAGGTTTAACTCTGGGCTTTCTATCCTCTTCCATTGATCTATATTTCTCTCTTTGTGCAAGAACCATATTGTCTTGGTTACTGTAGCTTTGTAGTATAGTCTGAAGTCAGGGAGTCTGATTCCTCCAGTTCCATTTTCTTCCCTCAAGACCACTTTGGCTATTCTGGGTCTTTTGTGTGTCTATACAAATTTTAAGATTTTTTGTTCTAGTTCTGTAAAAAAATGCCATTGGTAATTTGATAGGGATTCCATTGAATCTGTAGATTACTTTGAGTAGTACAGTCATTTTCACAATATTGATTCTTCCAGTCCAAGAACATGGTATATCTCCCGGTCTGTTTGTGTCATCTATAATTTCTTTCATTAGTGTCTTATAGTTTTCTGAATACACATCTTTTGTCTCCCTAGATAGGTTTATTCTTAGGTTTTTTTGTTTTGTTTTGTTTTGATTTTTGTGGTACATGGGCCTCTCACTGGTGTGGCCTCTCCCGTTGTGGAGCACAGGCTCCGGACGCGCAGGCTCAGTGGTCATGGCTCACGGGCAAGCTGCTCCGTGGCATGTGGGATCTTCCCGGACCGAGGCATGAACCCGTGTCCCCTGAATCGGCAGGCGGACCCTCAACCACTGCGCCACCAGGGAAGCCCTATTCCTAGGTTGTTTATTCTTTTTGTTGCAGTGGTAAATGAGAGTGTTTCGATAATTTCTCTTTCAGATTTTTCATCATTAGTAGGAATGCAAGAGATTTCTGTGCATTCATTTTGTATCCTGCAACTTTACCAAATTCATTGATTAGCTCTAGTAATTTTCTGGTAGCATCTTTAGGATTCTCTATGTATAGTAGCATGTCATCTGCAAACAGTGACAGTTTTACTTCTTCTTTTCCAATTTGGATTCCTTTTATTTCTTATTCTTCTCTGATTGCCGTGTCTATGACTTCCAAAACTATGTTGAATAATAGTGGTGAGAGTGGACATCCTTGTCTTGTTCCTGATCTTAGAGGAAATGCTTTCAGTTTTTCACCATTGAGAATGATTTTTGCTGTGGGTTTCTCATATATGGCCTTTATTATGTTGAGATAGGTTCCCTGTATGCCCACTTTCTGGAGAGTTTTTATCATAAATGTATGTTGAATTTTGTCAAAAGCTTTTTCTGCATCTATTGAGATAGTTTTCTTCTTCAGTTTGTTAACATGGTGTATCACATTGATTGATTTCCGTGTATTGAAGAATTCTTGCATCCCTGGGATTAATCCCACTTGATCATGCTGTATGATCCTTGTAATATGTTGGATTCTGTTTGCTAGTATTTCGTAGATGATTTTTGCATCTATATTCATCAGTGATATAGGTCTGTAATTTTTTTTGTAGTATCTTTGTCTGGCTTTGGTGTCAGGGTGATGGTGACCTCATAAAATTAGTTTGGGTGTGTTCCTTCCTCTGCAGTTTTTTGGAAGAGTTTGAGAAGGATGGGTGTTAGCCCTTCTCTAAGTGTTTGATAGAATTCACCTGTGAAACCTTCTGGTCCTGGATTTCTGTTTGTTGGAATATTTTTAATCACTATTTCAATTTAATTACTTGTGTTTGGTCTGTTCATATTTTCTATTTCTTTCTGGTTCAGTTTTGGAAGGCTATACCTTTCTAAGAATTTGTCCATTTCTTCCAGGTTGTCCATTTTATTGGCATAGGGTTGCTTGTAGTAGTCTCTTAGGATGCTTTGTATTTCTGCAGTGTCTGTTGTAACTTCTCCTTTTTCATTTCTAATTTTATTGATTTGAGTCCTCTCCCTCTTTTACTTGATGAGTCTGGCTAATGGTTTATCAATTTTGTTTATCTTCTCAAAGAACCAGCTTTTAGTTTTATTGATCTTTGCTATCGTTTCCTTCATTTCTTTTTCATTTATTTCTGATCTGATTTTTATGATTTCTTTCCTTCTGCAAACTTTGGGATTATTTTATTCTTCTTTCTCTAATTGCTTTAGGTGTAAGGTTAGGTTTTTTATTTGGGATGCTTTTTGTTTCTTGAGGTAGGATTGTATTGCTATAAACTTCCCTCTTAGAACTGCTTTTGCTGCATCCCATAGGTTTTGGATCCTCATGTTTTCATTGTCATTTGTCTCTAGGTATTTTTTAATTTCCTCTTTGATTTCTTCAGTGATCTCTTGTTTATTTAATAACGTATTGTTTAGCCTCCAAAGGTGCTTGACTTGATTTCAAATTTCTTAAATTTACTGAGGCTTGATTTGTGACATATGATGTGATCTATCCTGGAGAATGTTCCATGCACACTTGAGAAGAAAGTGTCATCTGCTGTTTTTGGATGGAATGTCTTATAAATATCAATTAAATCTACCTGGTCTATTGTGTAATTTAAAGCTTGTGTTTCCTTATTAATTTTCTGTTTGGATGATCTGTCCATTGGTGTAAGTGAGGTGTTAAAGTCCCCCACTGTTATTGTGTTATTGTTGATTTCCTCTTTTATAGCTGTTAGCAGTTGCCTTATGTATTGAGGTGCTCCTATGTTGGGTGCATATATATTTATAATTGCTACATCTTCTTCTTGGGTTGATCCCTTGATCATTATGTAATGTCCTTCCTTGTCTCTTGTAACATTCTTTATTTTAAAGTCTATTTTATCTGATATGAGTATTGCTACTCCAGCTTTCTTTTGATTTCCATTTGTATGGAATAACTTTTTCCATCCACTCACTTTCAGTCTGTATGTGTCCCTAGGTCTGAAGTGGGTCTCTTGTAGACAGCATATATATGGGTCTTGTTTTTGTATCCATTCAGCCAGTCTGTGTCTTTTGGTTGGAGCTTTTTATCCATTTACATTTAAGGTAGTTATTGATATGTGTGTTCCTATTACCATTTTCTTAATTGTTTTGGGTTTGTTTTTGTAGGTCCTTTTCTTCTGTTGTGTTTCCCACTTAGAGAAGTTCTTTTAGCGTTTGTTTTAGAGCTGGTTTGGTGGTGCTGAATTCTCTTAGCTTTTGCTTTTCTGTAAAGCTTTTGATTTCTCCATCATATCTGAATGACATCCTTGCCAGGTAGAGTAATCTTGGTTGTAGGTTCTTCCCTTTCATCATTTTAAGTAAGTCATGCCACTCCCTTCTGGCTTGTACAGTTTCTGCTGAGAAATCAGGTGTTAACCTTATGGGAGTTCCCTTGTATATTATTTGTTGTTTTTCTCTTGCTGCTTTCAATAATTTGTCTTTGTCTTTAATTTTTGCCAACTTGATTACTATGTGTCTTGGCATGTTTCTCTTTGGGTTTATCCTGTATGGGACTCTGTGCACTTCCTGTACTTGGCTGGCTATTTCCTTTCCCATGTTAGGGAAGTTTTCGACTATAATCTCTTCAAATATTTTCTTGGGTCCTTTCTCTCTTCTCCTTCTCAGACCCCTATAATGTGAATGTTGGTATGTTTAATGTTGTCCCAGAGGTCTCTTAGGCTCTCTTCATTTCTTTCCATTCTTTCTTCTTTATTCTGTTCTGCAGCAGTGAATTCCACCATTCTGTCTTCTGGTCACTTATCCATTCTTCTGCCTCAGTTATTCTGCTATTGATTCCTTCTAGTGTGTTTTTCATTTCAGTTATTGTGTTATTCATCTCTGTTTGTTTTTCCTTTAATTCTTCTAGGTCTTTGTTAAATATTTCCTGCATCTTCTCGACCTTTGCCTCCATTCTTTTGCCTAGGTTCTGGATCATCTTCACTATCATTATTCTGAATTGTTTTTCTGGAAGGTTGCTTATCTCCACTTCATTTAGTTGTTTTTCTGGGGTTTTTATCATGTTCCTTCACCTGGTACATAGCCCTCTGCCTTTTTATCTTGTCTATCTTTCTGTGAATGTGGTTTTTGTTCCACACACTGAAGGATTGTAGTTCTTCTCACTTGTGCTGTCTTCTCTCTCTTTATAGTGTTTTTGAGTGTTTTGATTTGTAAAATTTTCTCATTGATTGCTCTGGGATTTTCAGTATACATATGTGACTTACCAGGGTTCACTGGTATCAAGTTTCATCACTTTGAGTAATGAGACCTCAGTCCCATTTAGGTCCCTTTTCCTTTCCCATTTTTATTTATTTATTTTAAAAAATTTATTTATTTTATTTTATATATTTTTGGCTGTGTTAGGTCTTTGTTGTTGCTCATGGGCTTTCTCTAGTTGTTGCAACATGGGACTACTGTTCATTTTGGTGCATGGGCTTCTCATTGCAGTGGCTTCTCTTGTTGTGGAGCATGGGTTCTAGGCACGTGAGCTTCAGTAGTTGTGGCATACGGGCTCAGTAGCTGTGGTGCACGGGCTTAGTTGCTCTGCGGCATGTGGGATCTTCCCAGATGAGGGCTCAAACCCGTGTCCCCTGCATTAGCAAGTGGATTCTTAACCACTGTGCCACCAGAGAAGCCCTTTTCCCCCACTTTTAAACAAAATCATCTAGATTATCTGATGTTTTTATGTTTTTTGTTTTAATCATATAATATGATTTCTACAACTTGTGAGGAAAATGATAGACTATTTTATGTCCCATATATATGCTCTTTCTACACACTTCATTACTTTTTCATTCTCTCCAAGTCCTCCCTTTGTCATTTTCTTTTGTTTTAAGCACCTACTTTATCTGTTCTTTCAGCATAGATCTGCTAGTGATAAAATCTCTTTAGTTTTCTTTGCTTGAGAATGTCTTGATTTCTCCTAAATTCAAGTGTAGTGTTACTGGATACAAAATTAATAGTTGACAGTGCTTTTTTTGAGCACTTAAAAAATGTCATGACACTTCTTACTTGCCCCTATTAATCAGATGAGAAATTTGCTGTCACTAAAATTGGTGTTCCCTTGTAATCAATGCCCCATTTTGGTATCACGGCTTGCATTATTTTGCCTTCAGTTATAAAAGGTTGACTATGATGTAGATTTAGTCTAGACTGGTGTAGATTTATTTAGCTTTGTCATATATATGGTTCACTCAATTTCTAGACTCTCATGGTTTATATTTTTTCACTAAATTTTTGACATTTTGAGCCATCATTTCTTATTACACTTTTTCATCTCCACTGTCTTTTTCTCTGGGATTCTGACTATATGAAATTTTGGAACTTTTGTTATTGTCCTAAAATTCCCTGAGGCAGGGTCTGTTCATTTATTTTCCAGTTTATTACCTCCCTCTTGCTCAGATTGGGTAAATTCTATTGATCAATCCTCAAGTACAGTAATGCTAACTTCTATAATCAGCAGTTTACTTTTGAGCCCAGCCAGCAATGTTTCAAAATTTGTTGCTGTTCTTTTTTTCAGTTCCATAGTTTCTTTTTGGTTTTTATAACCTCTGTTTACCTCTGAGATTTCTATTTTTCAGCTGTTTCAAGATAATTTGTAATTGTTTATTAAAGCATTTTTATTATGGGTGCTCTAAAATATTTGTCAGGTAATTGCAACATCTGACTTATCTCTTTGTTGGTTCTACTTGATTATATTTCCTCATTCAAGTTGTGATTTTCCTGGTTCTTGCTATCATGAGTTGTTTTCTGTTGTAACCCGGATTCTTTGGCCATTATGATAGGAGTCTTTGGAGCCAACTTAAATATTTTATTTTAGAAGACGGTCACCTAGTTTAGGTTTAGCATGCAGATCCTGGCCTCCTTTTTGAGGCTCTGGTTCCTAAGAAAATATAATTTTCAGAGACTTTGAGGTGCTAGTTGCCTGCTTGTTTTATCTGGTGCTGCTGTGGCCCCAACTGCTCCATGCTGAGAGGCAGAAAAAGCTAAAGTCTACACTTTATTCAGATTTTTAAAATCTTTATCTAATGTCTCTTTTCTGTTCCAGCATCCCATCCAGCCTACCATACTGCATTTAGTTGTCAGGTCACTTTAGGCTCCTCTTGGTTGTGATGGTTTCTCAGACTTCCCTTGTTTTGGATGACCTTGCCAGTTTAGAGGGTTACAGGTAAGATCTTTTGTAGAATATCATTCATCTGGGATTTGTCTGATGTTTTCCTCATGATTAAACTGGTGTTATAAGTTATGGAACAAAACCCACAGAGGTAAAATGCCATTTTCATCAAATCATATAAATACATAATAAAATAATTTTTGAGTGTTGAAGCTGATCCTAATCACCTGGCTGAAATAGTGTTTTTCAGGTTTCTCCAATGTAAAGTGACTCTTATTACCCTTTTTCACACTTTACTCTTTGGAAGGAAGTCATAAAGAAAAAATGGCACTTAACTGGTGGAGTGCTATGCATATTTCCACCAAGGCAGAGCATATATATAAATTATATGGAATTCTTCTGCATGAAATACCTACCTATATTTCCTTATTTATTAACAAATTAACTAATTAATGTCATAGAGGATTTTTAAAAAGATTTGGCCTATATGCCAATATTTTGTAATTTCTCTTTCTGTTTGGTTTTTGTTTTTTCCTTAAATCATTCCAGTTTTGGCCATTGAGAGCACTTCCAGTTGGCTCCTAGGTCCCTTTGGTATATTTGGATTTCTTTTTTTTTTAATTTTTAAATTAAAAAATTTGTTTTGTCTTTTTTAAACATCTTTATTACAGTATAATTGCTATACAATGATGTGTCAGTTTCTGCTTTATAACAAAGTGAATCATATACATATGTCCCCATATCTCTTCCCTCTTGCATTGGGTTTCTTTTAGAACAATGCCTTACTTTCAGACTCCTCTTGCACATTTTCATCTTGCATAAGTTCCAGTCTCATCTTCCAAACTTTCAGGCCCCTAGAATCAGCCAGTTCTCCAAGGAACATTGTTTCCTTTCATTAGGAAATGATATTAGAAACCAATATCTATGCAACAGGTGTTGGTGATGCTAGTAGGATAAACTGGCTTCTACTCCCTCTTAGCTGACAAAACAAGGAAATATATGTGTGTATATTAGCTCATGTATATGTACATTTCTATAAATATATCTATATGTAAGCATCAATCTATATATTAATCTGAGTTCATACTGATGTCACCAACCCTAATCTATTATTTCATGGATCATTCTTGCCTCTGCCCCTTTATTATCTGTAATCTCCCAACCAGCAGTAAGATGTCTGCACCTCACCATCCACAATCCATTTACTGATTGTCCAATTTCACTGCACATGCATAAAGGTATCAGTTTTTTTTTTACATCTTTATTGGAGTATAATTGCTTTACAATGGCATGTTAGTGTCAGCTTTATAACAAAGTGAATCAGTTATACATATACATATGTTACCATATATCCTCCCTCTTGCATCTCCCTCTCTCCCACCCTCCCTATCCCACTGATCCAGGGGGTCAGAAGGCACCGAGCTGATCTCCCTGTGCTATGCGGCTGCTTCCCACCAGCTATCTATTTTACGTTTGGTAGTGTATATATGTCCATGCTACTCTCTCACTTTGTCACAGCTTACACTTCCCCCTCCCCATATGCTCAAGTCCATTCTCTAGTAGGTCTGTGTCTTTATTCCCAACTTACCCCTAGGTTCTTCATGACACTTTTTTCTTAAATTCCATATATATTTGTTAGCACATGGTATTTGTCTTTCTATTTCTGGCTTACTTCACTCTGTATGACAGACTCTAGGTCCATCTACCTAACTAAAAATAACTCGATTTCATTTCTTTTTATGGCTGAGTTATATTCCATTGTGTATATGTGCCACATCTTCTTTATCCATTCATCCAATGATGGACAATTAGGTTGTTTCCATCTCCTGGCTATTGTAAATAGAGCTGCAATGAATATTTTGGTAGATGACACTTTTGGAATTATGGTTTTCTCAGGGTATATGTCCAGTAGTGGGATTGCTGGGTCATATGGTAGTTCTATTCTAGTAGTTCTATGGGTCTATAGTTGTTCTATGGTAGTCCTTTCTCCACTGTACATTCCGTCCTCCTTTATCAAAAATAAGGTGAGCATATGTGCGTGGATTTATCTCTGGGCTTTCTATCCTGTTCCATTGATCTATATTTCTGTTTTTGTGCCGGTACCATACCGTCTTGATTACTGTAGCTTTGTAGTATAGTCTGAAGTCAGGGACCCTGCTTTTTCCAGCTCCATTTTTCATTCTCAAGATTGCTTTGGCTATTCGGGGTCTTTTGTGTTTCCATACAAATTGCGAAAATTTTTGTTCTAGTTCTGTGAAAAATGCCAGTGGTAGCTGGATAGGGATTGCATTCACTCTGTAGATTGCTTTAGTTAGTAGAGTCATTTTCACAATGTTGATTCTTCCCATCCAAGAACATGGTATATCTCTCCATCTATTTGTATCATCTTTAATTTCTTTCATCAGTGTCTTATAATTTTC